>NC_142005.1:5114545-5489545 GCF_049901715.1 Pseudonaja textilis
GTGTCATTGATTTAATCGCCTCAGTGATTCCCTTAACGATGGTGGCAAGAAAGGGGTGTGAAATGGGGGCAAAAATTCCCGTGGCGACTGCCTCGCTCCGCGAGAGGAATTGGCACGGTGGTCGTAAGTCGAGGACTACCTGAATGCCAATGCTTCTCTTCCTCCCATATGCCCGCTTCCAATCCGTGGCCTGTTTCTGCCGCGCTCGTCTGCCTCCGCTGCCCTCCCGTTTCTCTCTCATGCAGGTGGTTCAGAGAGTCTGCCCGCTGGTATGCCACGGTGGGCAAACTTGACCAGGCGCTGAAAGAGCTGCAGAAAGTTGCTCAGATGAACGGGAAAAAGGATTGCCAGGAGAAGCTCAGCCTTGAGGTATGAAATCCAGAAAGCAACGTGGCTGCGTTGTTTTCTTGGCAGGCAGGAGGGGAATGCCATTCCTTCCTTCCTTCCTTCCTTCCTTCCTTCCTTCCTTCCTTCCTTCCTTCCTTCCTTCCTTCCTTCCTTCCTTCCTTCCTTCCTTCCTTCCTTCCTTCCTTCCTTCCTTCCTTCCTTCCTTCCTCCCTGCCTTCCCTCTTACTTTCCTTCATTCATTCTGTCTTTTCTTCCTTCCTTCCTCCCTCCCTCCTCCTCCCTTCTTTTCCTTCCTTTTCCTTCATCCTCATTCCTTTTCCTTCCTCCCTCCTTCTCCTTTTCCTTCCTTCTTTTCCTTCCTTTTTCTTCCTTCCTTCCCTTCCTTCCTTCCTTCCTTCCTTCCTTCCTTCCTTCCTTCCTTCCTTCCTTCCTCTTACTTTCCTTCATTCATTCTGCTTTTCCTTCCTCCTCTTCTTTCTTCTTCATCCTTCCTCCCTCCCTCCTTTCCTCCTCTTCTCTCTTTCTTCCCCTCCCTTGCTCCTTCCTTCCCTTCCTCTCTTTCCTCCTTCCCTCCCTTTCTTCATATGGTCCTCCCCTTTCCTTTCTTCCTTTCTTTTCCTTTCTTTTCCCTTCCCTTCCTCTCTCTCCTTTACTCTCTTCCCTCCCATTCTTACTCCCTTCCTTCCCTCTCATTCTCAAATTTCCACCTTTAATGTTTTTTAAAAAAATAACTCAAGGTGATGGACATATCCAATACTCCTTCCAGTTGTTATTTGCCTCACAACAACAACCCTGTGAAGTGGACTGGGCCGAGAGAGAGAGGGGGGCACCGGCCCATAGTCACCCAGATGGCTTTCATGCCTAAAACGGGACTGGAATTCTCTGGTTTCTACCTGTTGCCTTCACCACTAGACCAAACTGTCTGTCTGTCTCTCTGTCTGTCTCTCCCTCCCTCCCTTTCTTTCCTCCTTCCTTTCCTTCCTTCCTCCTTCCTTCCTTTCTTCCTTCCTCCTCCCCCTTCCCTTCTTTCCTCCCCTTCCCTTCTTTCCTTCCCTTTCTTTCCTCCCTTCCTTTCCTTCCTTCCTTCCTTCCCTTCCTTTCCTTCCTTCCTCCCCTCCCTTCCTTCCCTTCCTTTCCTCCCCTTCCTTTCTTTCCTTCCCTTTCTTTCCTCCCTTTCTTTCCTCCCTTCCTTCCCTTCCTTTCCGCTCTTCCTTTCCTTTCCTCCCCTTCCCTTCTTTCCTTCCCTTTCTTTCCTCCCTTCCTTTCCTTCCTTCCTTCCTTCCCTTCCTTTCCTTCCTTCCTCCCCTCCCCTTCCTTCCCTTCCTTTCCTCCCCTTCCTTTCTTTCCTTCCCTTTCTTTCCTCCCTTTCTTTCCTCCCTTCCTTCCCTTCCTTTCCTCCCCTTCCCTTCTTTCCTTCCCTTCCTTTCCTCCCTCCCTTTCCTCCCCTCCCCTTCCCTTCCTTCCTTTCTTCCTTTCCTCCCTTCCCTTCTTTCCTTCCCTTCCTTCCCTTCCTTTCTTCCTTTCCTCCCTTCCCTTCCTTCCTTTCTTCCTTTCCTCCCCTTCTCTTCCCTTCCCTTCCCTTCCCTTCCCTGGTGTTTCAGTTCTAGAAAAGAAATTCACCATTAGATGAAGCTCTGCATTATGAGTTACACAGGCATCTGTGCTATGAAATGCTGCCCTTTTTTCCATGCCGGAAGTTCCAAGCACCCGGCAGTCGGCAGCCTATCAAAATGAGCCCATCGACTGTTTAATCTTTGCAAATTCCGGCAAAGAATCTTTGCCGGGCTCAAAACAGCCTTTTCTTTTTTTCGGCCTGTTTTTCCCAGGCTTTGAAAGCCAGTCTCCAGACAGATAATTCCTCAGCCAACAACACCAAGTTCCCGGTGGCTGATTTGGTACGCACGACATCTCTGCGCCGAATCACCGTGTGCCTTTGCTTCGTCTGGTAAGCCAAGCAGAAGGAAGGAAGATGCCCCCAAAAGAGAAATAGGGGAAAAGCAAAGCAAACGTTTAATTTCACTTTGCTTTGTGAATATTGATAGTCCTCAACTTACAGACTGCAATTGGGATCAGAATATCTGCTGCTAAGCAAGGCAGGTGTTAAGCCCAATTTTACTTTTTTTTTGCCCTGGTTGTTAAGTGAATTGCCACCATTGTTAAGTAAACTACATGGTCATTAAGTGAATCTGGCTTCCCCCAGGCTTGCTGGGAAGGTTGCAGATGGTGGACGCTGCAATCGTTGTACATTCATGCTGGTTGCCGACAGACCCGAATTTTTTGATTCCCATGATCGTCCGGATGCTACAGAAGGTCATAAGGATGAGAATTGGTTGCGAGCTACTTTTTTCAGTGCTGTTGTGATTTTGAGGGGGGTCAATAAATGGAAAGTTTGTAAGTCGAGGACAGCCTGTAAGAATTTTCCCAGAGTTCCTTTCCTTACAGGGAATTTCAAAAGCTGAATCTCTTTGCTTCAATTTCAGGAGAAGAGGAGAAATATTTTCCCCACAACAACAACCCAGTGAGGCGGGTTGGACTGGAAAAGAGGGGCTGGCCCAAAGTCACCCAGCTGGCTTTCATGCCTAGGGCACAACTAGAACTCACAATCTCCTAGTGCTCAGCTCCTAGTGCTCAGTCCTAAGGCAGGACTAGAACTCACAATCTCCTAGGGCTCAGTTCAAAGTCATCGGTTGGCTTTCATCCCTAAGCAGAACTAGAACTCACAATCTCCTAGGGCTCAGCCCAAAGTCACCCAGTTGGCTTTCATGCCTAAGGCAGGACTAGAACTCACAATCTCCTAGGGCTCAGTTCAAAGTCACCCAGTTGGCTTTCATGCCTAAAGCAGGACTAATCATCACCAGAGGCATTTTAATTTCATTAATCCATTGCCCGCTCCAGGTTCTCCACCAGCTTTGCCTATTATGGTCTGGCGATGGACCTGCAGAATTTTGGCGTCAGCGTCTACCTTATCCAGGTGATATTCGGTGCGGTAGACATTCCTGCAAAGTTGGTGGCTTTCCTTGTGATCTCCTATTCCGGCCGTCGGATCGCTCAGGCGTTGAGCCTCATCTTAGCTGGGCTGTCCATCGGCGCAAACATCTTTGTGTCTCATGGTAAGTTTCCAGGAACGGACTGGCGAATAATTTTATTTCTGCAAAGCAAAATTATGTTGCGGTTGAGTTTTATCTTCACAACAACCCTGCAAGGTAGGACAGGCGGAGGAGTCGCCGGCCTGTACTTGCCTGGTGAGGTTTTGATAATATGTGCTTAGTTCTAATCACTATTTCTGAATCAATCAAACATTGAAGGCTGCCAATGGCCTGGAATTATTGCGGCAAATATCCCAGCACGATTCACACACAGCTTCTTAGCCTGAAAACTAAGTCATGAAATCACAAGATAATTCTGGCAAAAATATGAAAGCTTGCAACACCCTTGAAGGCCAGCAGAGGGCAGCTAAGGGACAGAGAAAAACTGGGTTTTGCTGCCATCTAGTGTCTGTTTATGCATTTGCACAACCAAAACCTGAAAACTGTTAATATCAGGGGTGTCCAACCTTGTCAACTTTAAGACTTGTGAACTTCAACTCCCAGAATCCACAAATTTTGAAGTTACCAAGGTTGGACACCTGATGTTAATCTGCATTTGTTTCAAACCACTGGTTTATTTTAGCCAATGTTTCTTGTTCAACTGTTAAGTAGTTGCGACGGTAACTCTGGGCAGCTAACATAGGATTAAAATTCAGCATGGTATTTTCTGGATGTGTGTCCAAAACAAGAAGACATATTCTGGCTGTATGGGATGTGCTGATTAACCCATAGGACTTTCCAAAGTAATATAACTACTAAGTAATATAACTAGGGTCCTGAACTAGAACTCGCCTCCTCCCAGTTTCTGATCCGGCACCTTCGCCAATAAACCGAAGTCACGTCACAGCAACACCCAGTGGTTTTCTGATCTTCTCTAGATATGCAGATTCTGAGGACCGTCTTTGCTGTCTTCGGGAAAGGATGTCTAGGCGCATCTTTCAACTGTGTCTTCTTATACACCGGAGAGCTCTATCCTACAGTGATCAGGTACCACTCAGCAATATTCTGGGATAATGTTAAAAACAGCCCACCAAGGTCTGTTTATTTGCCTGCGAAAACATGGGAGGATGACTTTTGTGGAATTAAAGAGAGGGAAATCTCAGAATAACAGAATACAGGAAGTCCTCAGCTTATGACCACCGTTGAGCGCAAAATTTATGTTGTTCAGTGAGACATTTATTAAGGGAGGTTTTGCACCGTTTTGTACAACTTTTCTTGCCACGTTGGGTAAGTGAATCACACATCATCCTCATTTAACGACCCCGTCATCCCTTGCGGGGTGGAGTCTGGGCAAGTGAATGGAGCTACCAGATCGTTTAATGGCCGGATGCCTTTCCTGTTGCCAATGAGGAGTTTCGTTCGGCAAATATATTCTCCTTGTGCCCAGAGGGAGAAATATCTGCCTCTACCTAGGATTGAACTCGCAGCCTCCTGATTGTGAGACGAGAGCTCCGCCTCTAGGCCACTGCGCCACTCTGTTCAGTGAATCACTGCAGCTGTTAAATTACTAACATGGTTGTTAAAGTGAATCGAGCTTTCCCATTAACTTGGCTTGTCCGAAACTCACAAAAGCTGATCACAGTGACTCCTGGACACCACAACTGTCATAAGCGCGAGTCGGTTGTCAAGCGTCCGAATGTAAATCATGTGACCATGGGGATGCTGCAAGGAAGGTCATGTATGGGTCGCTTAACAACCGTACCGCTTAACAACGGATTTTCCAACTCTCCATTGTGGCTGTAAGCCTAGGGCTAACTGTGTGCTATAACTCCCAAGTGCCCAGGCCAGGTGCAAGGAATATTGGGAGTTGTAGATCGACCACACCCAGGGAACTGAGTTGCCCCTACCCTGGTGAATGATGAGCCTAAGTAAAACTGAATTCTTCCCTCTGTTGCGTATCAGGCAAACCGGGATGGGCTTTGGAAACACCATGGCACGTGTCGGAGGGATCGTGGCCCCTCTGGTGAGGATGACCGGCGAGTATCTTCCATCCCTTCCCCTGGTCATCTATGCCACGGCCCCCATCATCTCTGGGATGGCTGCCTGTTTCCTGCCCGAGACTTTAAATGTGCCGCTACCAGATACCATAGAAGATGTGGAGACCAGGTCAGTTGTGATAGGGACTTGCTGGTCCTTGTTTGTTGGGCACTTAATTGCCTCTTGAAAATTCTTTCTAGATCGGGGTGGTGGGGGGGAGGGGAAAGGGGAAGGATCTGTTTTAGGAGACAGTTGACATCAAGCGAATCAAAAGGCACGTTTTTGAATTAATAAGCCAGGATGCATCAACGTTTCTTAACCCTGGCAACTTTATTTCGATGTTTCTTTGGTGAGCGTTTTCAAAAAGTGGTTTGCCATTGCTTCCTTCCTCGGGCTGACAGCAAGTGACTGGCCCAGGGTCACCCAGCTGGCCTTGTGCCTAAGGCAAGACTTTAACTCCCCATCTCCTGGTGATTGGCCCAAAGTCACATAGCTCAGGGGTCTTGGCAACTTTAAGCCAGGTGGACTTCAACGCCCAGAATTCACTAGCCAGCAAAGTTGGCTGGGGGAACTCTGGGAGTTGAAGTCTGCCAGGCTTAAAGTTGTCAAGGTTGGAGACCCCTGACATAGCTGGCTTTCCTGCCTAAAGCGGGACTAGAACTCCCTGGCTCCTGGTGATTGGCCCAAAGCTACCCAGTTGGCTTTCCTGCCTAAGGTGGGACTAGAACTCATCACATCCCGATGATTGGCCCTAAGTCACCCAGCTGGCTTTCATGCCTAAGGCTAAACTAGAACTCCCCATCTCCTGGTGATTGGCCTAAAGTCACCCAGTCAGTATTTATGTCTAAGGCAGCACTAGAACTCACAGTCTTCTGGTTTCCAGCCTAGTGTCTTGACCACTGCAACAAACTACCTTTCAATATTTTGTGTTACTTTGCCTTAAACTGCCCCCGCTCTGCCTTTAAATTCTTCTTCCTCTTTTAAAATTGTCCTGTCTTAGGAACACGGAGGAAGAAAAGCGAGAAAACGCCAGAAAAGACCAGGTTTGTCATCCAGGCGCAGTTCTGCTGGATATGACGGAAATCCAAGAGACAGAAAAAGACTCCAGGCTACCAGAAAACCTGCGAAACACAGAAGGAATTAAAACGGAAGTTTGCTCTGACATCCCCAAAGGAGCCATCACGATTTCCAATGCATTATGATAATGTTATTAAACTCAGTAATAGCTCCTTTAAAAAAAAAACAAAAAAACATCTTGCTTTCTTACAGCATATCCAAGTGGAGGCATTTCCTAAGTAGAAAATTCTAAATAACCCAAGATTAACCCAGAGATTGGTTTTGAAATCTGTCTGCAACTGAACAGATTTTTTATTTTATCATCGATTGGTTGCTCTTCCTTGCTGGGGAGGGCAAAAGTAGAAAAAGAAAAGTTTGTTTGTTTGTTGCCTGCATTGTTTTTACAAAGAACTCAAGGTGGCCAACATATCCAACACAGCTTTCTCCTCCTGTTTTCCCCACAAAACAACAACCCAGTGAGGTGGGTTAGGCTCAGAGAGAGGGACTGGCCCAAAGTCACCCAGATGGCTTTCATGTCTAAGGCAGGATTAGAACTCACCACCTCCTGGTGATTGGCCCTAAATTATCAAACTGGCTTTTGTACCGAAGGCAGGACTAGAACTCCCAGTCTCCTGGTGATTGGCCCAAAGTCACTCATTCAGTTTCCATGCCTAGAATTCACCGTCTCCTGGTGATTTGCCCAAAGTTACCCAGCCGGCTTTCATGCCTAAGGCAGGACTAGAATTCACTGTCTCCTGGTTTCTAGCCTGGTGCCTTAACTAATAGACTAAACTGGGTCTCACTGACAGTATAGTTAGCTGGGAAATGGCACTTATCAATCCAAATTAAACATTGAAACGAAAAAGCACTTTAATTTGAAAATACCCAAGTGATTGGGTTCTGTAATACACAACACCCCCAAAATAGACAACTATTCAGTTTAAAGCGACCGTTTGTTTCTCACAACATCTTGAGATGACAACCTCCAATTCTACTGGATTGACATGTGCAGATAATCCTTGACCTACGGTCATTCATTAAACAACTGTTTGAAGTTTATAATGACACTCAAAAAAAGAGACTTCTATCCAATTGCTTCTCATACTTACGACTTGCAGCCTCTCCACAGTCACGTGATCAAAAAATTCATGAACTTGGCAATCTATATGCATTTATGACAGCTGCTCCTCATTTGTGACCAGTCCAGCAGGCCTCTAACAATGTCCAAATCAATAGGGAGCGGAGCCAAGTTCACTTAACAATTGCATGATGTGATTTGGTTTAACAACCATGATTTAAAAAAACAAACAAACGGAAAATCAGTCACAACTCACATAAAAAACGCCGCTTGCTCAACTGTGGAAATTCTGCTCCCAACTGTGGTTTTAAATCAAGGTTGTAAGTCCCAACTGTATGAACTCAGTCTTTTTACAAGTTTTCTTTGGAAAGATAAATCAGAGCAAAACTTTTGGGGAAAGAGAGGAAGGCAGTTAAAACTTGGGAAGCAGTTATCTAACCGAAATATAGCAACCTGTGCAAAGTTCACAATCTGCAAGGCTGAATAATGCGCCAGCCTTTGCAATAAAAACCCCAAACGAGGGATATCTCGGGGAAAAGACTTCATGTGTGCAAATATGTTACTTATTCAATTTTACTAGGCCTATTAGAAAAGGAACAATTAGCTGTTCCTATTATCTAATCAACTCATTATAAAGGACTGAGTTGCCATGCCGTATTTAGCTAGGTCAGTGGAAAAAGGGGGGAGGTTAATGTGTTGGGTTATTCTGATTTGCAAATAGATATCCCAGTCTTTTAATCTACTAGACTTCCCTCTTCCTCAATAACAGCATTTGGAAGGGACCTCAGAGGTCTTCTAGTCCAACCCATTAAAAAAAGCATTACTGTAATTGATCCCGACAGCTAATTCCAAAGAGTTTCAGTTTCCATCCATGTCATGGAAACACCAAAAACCAGAAATGCCCCATTTCTTCTACTCAGTCCTCCAAGAAAACGATTTTGGAGGGAACAAGATGTCGAGAGAAGGTGTCAGTCTAGCCATTGTAGGACTCAGTGGCAAGGCGTGGCAAGAAGAGAGGACATGGCTGCAAGCAACAAATCACACCTATTTCTTTCCCTGTGGCCAGTAGGGAAAAGGCTAGAGATGTATTGAAACTTGGCAACTTTGAGTTATATGGACTTTAACTCCCAGAATTCCCCAGCCAGCCATGATGGGGAAAATAAAAAGTGATTATTATTATTTTTTTTGCAAAGAATGAAACTTCCTTGAAGCTTTATTCATCGGCTGATGCAGCTAAAGTTTTTCAGCAAAAAAAGAAAGGTTTATTTTAACAGAACAACACAGTTGGAAGGGACCCGGGAGGTCATCCAGTACAGCCCCCTGCTTCAGCAGGAGACCCTATCCCATTTCAGACAAATGGCTGTCCACTCTCTTCTTAAAAACCTCCAGTGATGAATCACCCACAACTTCTGGAGGTAAACAGTTCCACTGATTCATTGTTGTAAGTGTTGCCAGGAAATTGTTCCCTTTTGTTCGACTTTAGTTCTCAAGGCAGCCCATTTAGGAGACAAAATCTGATTTTAATTGCTGGTTTCTCTTGGCCATCTAGTTAGATTTGGACGACGAAGCTGAGTGTGTTTGTGTGTGTGTTGCACATAACAACACCAACAAGAAAAAAAAAACTTCAAACTGGCTCTATTGAACTGCCTTCAATTCAAGGACTGACCTCGTCTTGCCAATTTGATTCAGAACACTTCCTGGCTTGGAGAGTTGATCCAACAGCTGTGAAATCCAGCCATCCCACCCTATCTCTTCCCCAAGAAACAACAACAAATAAAGAATATCGCATATTATCTTTGTAGCCCCTATCAGGTAGATAAGCTTGGGTGGGTGGGGGGAAATCCGCTGATGCCTTCTTAGGAAATTGTTTAACCAGGATAACTCAGGACTGTCTGTCCACGCAACTTGTTAATTGTTCACTAACTACAGAAACCAGTTTGAGCAAGAAGAGCCAGCTTAAAAAACACCCACCCCCCACCCCCCAAAAAAGGAGCTGTAATATCTAACCACCAAAATCTAATTTTGAAAATCTCTGTTTCCTTTCAGGGGCTGAAGGGGAGTTTCCTTCCCCATTACCACATCCCTAGAACCAGCCAATATTTTTTTTGCAGTTGAATAGAATAGAATAGAATAAGGAATAGACTAGAATAAAGAATAGACTAGAATAAGGAATAGAAGGAGAGGAGAGAGGAGAGGAGAGGAGAGGAGAGGAGAGGAGAGAAGAGAAGAGAAGAGAAGAGAAGAGAAGAGAAGAGAAGAGAAGAGAAGAGAATTCTTTATTGGCCAAGTGTGACTGGACACACCAGGAATTTGTCTTGCTGCAAATGCTCTCAGTGTACATAAAAGAAAAGATACATTTGTCAAGAGTCAAGAATCATTGAGCAGGAAAAATAATTTAATGAAAAGAAATTGTCTCTCTTCTTCATCGCTTGTTGACAACTGCTTGGATTCCTTCTTTGCGAGGAAGTGTGTGAATTCAGGACAAATCCCACAAAAAAAGGGGGGAGGGAAATCACATTTCTCTTAGCCAAGGCAGCCTTGCCAGCTTTTCATTCTGTTCTCACACCCCTCCTGCCTAATATTTATTCCCCCCCTCCCCACAATACACACACACACACACACACACGCGCCACGTCCTGCTCCCATTTTCATGAATGGCTGTATTTTCCGCTCTGTTCCTTGCCTCCCCGGCTAATCCTTCCAAAAACCTTGGGACCTTGAACCCAGCGATTAGGTCTTGTGTAATCCCACCCCAGGAGAGAAAACAGGGGGCCCCCCTGCAACAATCTTTTGCAAGCACCCCCAAGATCACAGTTCACACCGAAGCATCCTCAAAAACCTCCCACCACCACAGAATGGTTTTTAGAGAGGAAGGACGAAGCCCGCCTTGGCTGGGGGTGCCCGGCTCCGATTTTGCAGCCCCAGGTCACCACCATGGCCCCGGTGCTTTTAATCCCTCCGCCCGCCTGGTCCCCTCCAGCAATGTTTTCACTGGCCGCCAAGCGAGCCTGGGAATAACTTTTTCAAGATGCTGAGCCTGAATTCAGAAGAGGAAAGTTGTTGTTGTTGCTTTTTTCTCCAGTGCCAGAGAAAGGCTGGATGGAGCTGGCATGATTTCCAGAGAATCTGGCCTGGAACGCCGATGAATTCCTAACTGGAAATCCTCATTCTGGCTTTCCCAAAGGGCTCCGTTTCCGCCATGACATTCGCTGAGCTTCTGGATCAGATCGGGGGCATGGGCCGCTTCCAGATCCTCCAAGTCACTTTGTTGGTGACCCCGATTTTATTAACAGCCAGCCATAACCTGCTCCAGAATTTTTCAGCCGGGATACCCGATCACCATTGCCGGGTCAGGCTAGCGCACAACGGCACTTATGCCCATACCAACTGGACTCAAATGCCAACGGGTGAGGAAGATCCCTGGGGGATTCCCAAAGATGCCAGCGGGCAACCCGAGAAATGCCTCCGCTTTGTGGCCACCGAGTGGCCTCCGCTGAATGCCAGCGCCGAAGTTGGGGGCAACGGCACGGGCACTGCGACCGAACCGTGCAAGGACGGATGGGTTTATGACCGAAGCATCTTCACTAACACCATCATTATGGAGGTGAGAGGGCAGAGGTGGAGGGGTGGGGGGGCAGGGAATGGCGACTGGATTTGGATTCTGCTAAGGCTTATATAAGTCCAATTTCGAACCCCTGCAAAAAGCCAGGCTCCAAAGCGTTGAGCTATCAGCCATGCAACACATCTTGGTGGGTAGCTAAATTTTGGAAGGGGACAGATTACATTCTTGAAAATAAGTTTGGTTCTTTGAACCTTCTTTTAAAAGTTGATGGGTTTCAAGGGGTCTCCAAAATGCCCCCACACACACCATGGATGCAAAGGAAGCTTCCACAGGTGGAGGTGACCTCAATTTTTGTGGGGGTGGGGGCAGGGAAGGAAAAAATTAACATGTTGAGACTAGGATTGGGGAAAAGCAAGATTCTGGCAGAAATGTCCTTATTTTTTTTCTCCATGCTAAGTATACAGAACAAAGAATGAAAGAGTTGGAAAGGAGGTCTTGGGAGGTCTTCTAGTCCAGCAAGAGATTCTCTACTATTCTGGACAAAGGGCCTTCCAATCACTTCTTAAAAACTTCCAGCTGAAATTATCTTGTCATGTTATAGATGAATCTATTTATTTATTTTAAGAATCGGGGACTTTATGCAATTTTTCCCCTCATCGCTCCAATTGACTAGGGAGCAAGGGTATTACCTACCTATCCTGTTCTTGTTTTTGCAAAAATATATTAACCAGGCTATGTTTTTAATAGGCATTCAGCCTCAGCTAAATAAGATGGAGTAGAGTTCATCTAACGTCGTTAACTGGGATGCAAGGAGTGAGGCTAGAAGGTCATGTGAAGGAGGAAGAGGAGAGATTCCACCAGCTAATCCAGATGAGGTTTAGATTTAACCCTGAATAAAATATTCAGCCCTGGAATGATTTGCCTCAAGAACTTGTGGCTGCTCCAACATAGCTGGCTTTTAAGAAGAGACTGGACAACCATTTGTCTGAAATGGCATAGGGTTTGCTGCCCTGAGTTAAGGGGTTAGAGTAGATGACCTCTGAGGTCCCTTCTGTTATTCTGTTCAATGAAGTTTTCCCGCTCCTATCTTCTGATCTTTGTTGTCCCCCACCCCACTTCTTACTGTTTAAATAAGTTTATCTGTTTGTAGCCGTTCTTCCCCCTGTGGTTTCTACTTTGGATACATGCAAATTGTTGCAAAAACACCAGCAGTTCTTTGAAATATATTCATTAAATTTAGGTGACGCCCCTGTGTCTCTCTTTCCAAAGTGACTGCGGGCTGCCTGCAAATCAAAGACATCGGTCATCCACACAAGCTAATGCCCCCGAGGCTATCTTGATTTGATTGGTGTGCTAGATCAGGGGTCTCCAAAACTTTGGTGACTTTTAAGACTTGGGGACATCCAGAGTTCCTCGGCTAGCATGGATGCGAGGAAGGAGGTTAGAAGAGAAGAGAGAGACTCCACCAATTAATCCAGAAAGGGCTTAGATTCAGCCCTGAATGAGTTACACGTAGTCCTTGACTTACAACAGGCCGAAGAACCCTGGGAGTTGAAGTCCCCAAGTTTGGAGACCTCAGATCTAGAATGACCACAGAGCTGGCTGGGGAATTCTGGGGGTGGAAGTCCACAAGTCGCCATATTTGGAGACCCCACCCCCACCCCCGATTGATATCCTGCCTTGAGCTCAAGAGTTCAAGCGTTCCCTCCTTCCAGTTTTCCCTGGAACAACAACCCTGCGAGGGAGGTTGGTAGGAGAAAGGGAGAAACTTGAGGGAGATTCGGTGGCTAAAGGGAGATTTTGACTCTGGGTCTGCTGTGTTGTGTGATTGGGAGTCTAAGGAAATGAAGCATTCTTGCAGGCCTTTCTGGGTCCCCGTCTCTCTCTAGCCTCCTCTAACTTTTTTTCCCTTCCGCCAGTGGGACCTGGTTTGCAACCGGAAGACGCGGAGACAGATGGCCCAATCCATTTACATGGGAGGAGTTCTTGCTGGCGCTCTTATACTTGGGAGCTTAGCAGACAGGTGGGTGTTTTTACAAAGCAGAGCCATGCTTTGGGGGGAACATAGCTGGAAACTGGGGGATGCGACAGGGATGGATTAATATCCCACTTCTACCACCAATCCTGCCTCTCTAAGTTTGTGGAAGTTTCCCCCACAGCCCTCTCCCCTGCCTCCCTGTGGCCTCTCCAAAAAAAATAGAGAGAGAAGGAGTAAGAGAAAGGAAAAGGGAAAAAGGAAGACAGAGAAAGGGAAAAGAGAAAAGGGAAAGAAAAAAAGAAAAGGAGAGAGAAAGGAAAAAAGAAAAAAAAAGGAAAGGGAGGCCTATTTTCCAGGTTCTAATTAAGAAACTAGTCCACATTGTGTTGGACAAAGGGGAGGAGATGTATAGGTAGACCTTGACCAACATGATTGGGACCAGAATTTCCACTGATAATAAACTGAGCTATTCCCAACTTCATGACCTTTTCCACCACGCTTGTTAAGCAAACCCCTGCGGTTATTAAACGAATCACAGGGTTGTTAAGCAAATCAGGCTTCCCCCATGGCCGTAGCTTGTTGGAAGCTCATTGGGAGGGTCAGAAATGGTGACCATGTTACTCTGGGCCACTGCAACCATCGTAAACACACACCCATTGTGCCAAGTGCCTTGATCGTAAGACCACATTGTGGGATGCCACAACGGTCGTAAGTTCGAGGACCAGGTCCCAAGTCACTTTTTTCGGTGCCATCGTAACTTTGAATGGTCGCTCAACAAATGGTGGTCAGCCGAGGGCTACGAATCCTGCTAAAAATATACTTATTTAAGACTGTAACCTCTGAAGAATGGAGAATTGTTCCCATGGATTGATGCAGAATTCTGTGCCACAGGTTCGGCCGCAAAGCGATCTTAACGTGGTCCTACCTCCAGCTGGCTGTCTCGGGGGTGTGCACGGCTTTTGCCCCCAATTACGCAGCCTACTGTGCCTTCCGGTTCCTGGTTGGCATGGCGCTCTCTGGCATTGTCCTCAACTGCATGTCTTTAGGTAAGACAGGAGGAAGTTGGTCAAACTTGGATGGGGGGGTTGGACTAGATGACCTACAGGGTCCCTTCCATCTTTGTTAAACATGTTAAACAAAACCAGCTTAAAGTGGGGGAGGAGAGGTTGGAGGGATGGGAAAAACAAAATATTTACAAGATTCCAGAGTTTTAAAGGCCACTTTTAAAGCTCCCACTTTGCAGCCGGTTCTTTAAACTATGGCTTCTCAATCACTTTTTTAAGATGGGTGGATTCCAGTTCCCAGAATTTCCCAGCCAGCCATACATGGGACTTCAACTCCCAGAATTCCCCAGCCAGCAAGTTTTGAAATGTGTAGATTTCAACTCCCAGAATGCTGGCTGGGAAATTCTGGGAGTTGAAGTCCACGTATCTTAACGTTAACTTTTAAAACAGATTTTCCCAGAATTTCCCAACCGGCATGCTGGGAGTTGAAGTCCACAGATCTCAAAGCATGCTGACTGTGGAATTCTGGGAGCTGGAAGTCCGCATGCCTTATAGTTGCCAAGGTTGAGAGCAGCACTGCCCTAAATCCTCCCCTTTGTGTGTGTGTGAAGTGAGGGAAGTGATATTTCAATGCAAGTCTAAACACACTTTCTACTCCATTCAGCTGGTTCTTGATTCTCAGAACTGACAGGGTAGCTTTTCTCCCCCAGCGCAAGAAATCTGGATGTTGCAAAGCCCCACCAGTTGGATTTGGGCCTGACAGACCGCTGTTGGGAGCAAATTTTATTTAGCGAGGTTATTTTGCAGCCTTGCACTTTTGTGCATTCCTGACTCCCTGAGCAATGTTTTGTCCTCAGCGTGCTGCAGACCTGTCCAAATATTTATCTCTGCAGTTTGCCATACCTGAGTCTTAATTTGATTAAGGCCCACTGGGAAGAAACAGGTCATATGATCTGCGGAGAATGCAGGAATAATTGGAGGGGAGGGGAGAGAAACATCACGGTCCCTCGGACACCGGGAGGAAAATGATGCAAGCAGAACCTTATGGCATCTTGCATGGCCAATTGAAGTTGGGGAAAAGGAGGCCATGTGGTGCCGTTGAACACTCCCTGGCCACTTTGCGTTATTCAGAAATAACTTTTCAAAAGTCTTTTTCCCCCCCTCAATGATATGGAGCAATGTATTATTGCTTGCTACTGTCTGAACGGAGAAGAGGTTTAATGTTGGAGGAGAGCAGCATTGGATTGGAAGTTAACATGGAAATCAGATTGGGATGGGTAAAGCAGGCACGCTCAAAAGGACTTCAACTCCCAGAATCCCCCAGCCAGCATGCTTTAAGACAGGGCTCTCCAACCTTGGCAACTTTAAGCCTGCAGGACTTCAACTCCCAGAATTCCTCCTCCAGTCATGTTAGCTCAGGAATTCTGGGAGTTGAAGTCCTCCAGGCTTAAAGTTGCCATGGTTGGAGACCCCTGCTTTTAAGAGGGGTGGATTCCCAACTCCCAGAATTCCTCCACCTGTATGCATGGTCAACACCCAGAAGCCTGCTAGCTGGTTAGGGAATTCTGGGAGTTGAAGTCCACCCATCTTAAAATTACCACGCTTGAGACACCGTGGTGTAAAGCTGACACGATTAACGCCCATGCTTTCTTCTTCCCTTGCCTTAGTCCTGGAATGGGTGCCCACCAACATCCGTACCATTGCTGGCACCCTGGTGGGTTATTCCGCCACCTTTGGGCAAATCATCCTTCCTGGTCTGGCTTACGCGCTTCCCGACTGGCGCCAGCTGCAATTCACGGCGTCCATGCCATTCTTCATTTTCTTCATATACTCGTGGTGAGCAAGTAGCATCTTCGCGGAGGCCTTTCCTAAAAACCTGAGTGCGAAGTGAATCGCTGCAGTTCTTAAGTTAGCAACACGGTTGTACGGCGAATCTGGCCTTCCCCACTGACTTGGCTTGTCCGAAGGTCGCAAAAGGGGATCGCGGGCCGCTGCAACCGTCATCAATAGGAATCCGTTGCCAAGTGCCTGAATTTTGATCCTGTGATAAAGGGGATGCTGCAGTGGTCGTTAAGTGTGAAAAAGGGTCACCGATCACATTTTTCAGTTCTGTGGCCGTTTTGAGCGGTTGTGAGAACTCCCCATATAGCTTCTTATTCCTGGTCCTGGGTTCAGATCTCATCCCCTGCCTCAAAGTCACATTTTGGAGATTGGTTTTGCTCATTTTCCACTCCTGATTTTGTGCCATTTTGAATGGGTGGTTCAGGGGTCCCCAACTTTGTGACTTGGTGGCCCAGCCAGGGGGTGCAGGGGGAGACGGGAACTGGGCCACAGCCCGGCGTTTGGGAACCCCTGATCCAGTTTAAGAGTGTTGTTTTTGCTGGAAGAGGTCAGTCTTTCCGAAGTCACCTGATTGGGCTTTTCCACCCAGGTGGTTTGCAGAATCAGCCCGGTGGCTGGTGCTGTCCGGCAAGGCAGACCAGGCGGTCCATGTGTTGAAGAAAGTGGCTCAGCTGAACGGGAAGAAAGATGAAGGGGAGAAACTCAACACCGAGGTACGAAGGGTAGATTAGTGGGGTTGATGCTCTTGTTGGTCAGATTTGATGGTGGGAACGGAGTCCTTTAGAAACGGGAGGTTTCGGGTCTTTGGTTTGAAAGAAACCAGGTTGCGGGATGACGGTTAAGTTCGGGGGTGCCCAACCTTGGTGACTTTAAGACCTGTGGACTTCAACTCCCAGAATCCCCCAAAATGCTGGGGGTTCGTGACCACGTTGTAGTAAGCAAAAACAGCTGCAAACCTAAAACCAGGGAATAATTAATCTCAGGATCTGCCACCCTGTCGACACCCAAGTTTCTAGACCTCATGGTTGCTCGGCGAGCAAGATCTTTAGGGATACTGGCTGGGGAATTCTGGGAGTTGAAGTCCACAGGTCTTAAAAGTTGCCAAGGTTGGACCCTCTTGGTTTAGTCTGAGTGGCCTGTTTACTGAAGTCGATCCCTCAGTTTTGAAAGGCCAAAGATTCCTCTTTGGTGGGATCTACAGGGGTTGACACCGACTTGAGAATCCCGGCTGAACTCCTCCTGGCGGATCTGGTTCCAGAGCCAAGGTCCTTGTGGGAGGGGATAGCAGGGGCTGGTCCTGCCAACGAAATCCAAAAATGCCAGTTCCGTTGGGCCCAATGAGATAGAACCTTGCGAGAAAACACTCCAAAACTTGAGAGTGTCTCCGCTTGTGGCGCTTGTTTGCGTCCCTTTTGTTGTTGGGTGTTAGGTCTTGAAATCCAGCATGCAGAAGGAAATGACTTTGGCCCAGTCATCCTACACCTTTGCCTCCTTGGCCCGGACGCCCACGGTACGCCGGATCTCCTGCTGCATTTCCAGTGTGTGGTACGTGTCAACTCGTAAAGCATTACTGGCCTCCTTTTGAGTGGCCGTGGGGTGGGGGGGCGGGGGGAACCCTGAAGGAGCAGCAAGGAAATCAAAAAAAAAAAAAACCAGAAGTACATTCCATACATACCTCACCAAGGCGAGGAAAGTCCTCAGTTGGAGAACGTGATTGATGACACACCGGCCATGAAGATGTTGCAGTTGGAGAATGTGATTTATGACACACCCGGTGGGGGGAGGGAAGCGGGAAACAGGGCATAGTTGCACCATAAATTACACGTGGCAAAACTGCCTTCGTTAGGATTACTGCCAACACGTTGCTCCTCATAAATAATTGGATTTCTTTTGAAGTTTGGCTCGAGGCTCGTGATTTGATTAGGGCTTCTGTTGGAACCCTGACAGTTATCTTTCCGTGGGCACCCTCCCTTCCCGAACGATCTCATTCTCGGAGCCACCATGTGGACTAGAAATTTGAGTGTCAACCTCTGCAAGATTCAGGCAGACCCCAGAGACCTATTCCTTCCCCGGTTTTAGGTTTGCAACCAGTTTTGCTTACTACGGCCTGGCGATGGACCTGCAGCATTTCGGCTTCAGCATCTACCTCATCCAGGTGGCCTTTGGTACCATTGATATCCCTGCCAAGCTGGGCTCGGCCATCGGCATGAGTTACATCGGAAGGAGGACCACGCAAGCTTCGTCCGTCATTTTGGCCGGGCTGGCCATTCTGGTCAATATCTTGGTGCCCTCAGGTGAACCATCTGAAGTTGTTGCAGGTGCCGAGGGAAGCCATCTTTAGCTCGCCCTGCCCAAAATTAATGTGACTTGAACGCCACCAATTCCAAAACAAAGAATAGGGATAGTCCTCGGGTTATGGCAGCAAGCGGAACTGGAATTTCCAGATATAAGCAGTGCAATTATAAAGCATTTTATGTACTGGTAGTCCTTGACTTACAACCATTCGTGTAGTGACCAAAGTGACAACCAGCACTTGTAAGTCAAGATGGCAACCACCAAAGCTCCGCCCCCTTTTGCAAAACCTGGCTGGCATTAGCAAAAGCTAAAATTAAAAAAAAAAAAGGCACCTTCAACAAGGTGGATATTTTGTTAAATTTAGATTAAGGCTTATCTTGAATCAAATTATCGAATTTTGGCAACTTTAAGGCCTGTGGACTTCAACGCCCAGAATTCCCCAGCCAGCATTGCTATTGGGAATTCTGGAAATCGAAGTTCTCAAGTCTTAGCTGGGTGGGGAATTCTGGGAGTTGTAGTCCCTCCCCCCGCCCCCACATCTGAAAGTTGCCACGGTTGGACATGACTGCCCTAAAGATTTATTGTGGCTCATGAATTTTGACGATATAGAATTCGTTTTAGCACTTGATTGTCCGAACATTCCAGTTTTCACCGCCATTGTTTTTCCTCCCCTGCCGTTCTTCACCCTTCACTGAAGATTTACGGACACTGAGAACGTTTTTGGCCGTGCTTGGCAAGGGGTGTCTCGCATCTTCTTTCAACTGTCTGTACCTGTACACTGGAGAACTGTACCCCACAGTGATCAGGTATGTGGCCCCAGTGCCTCCGAGGCGCTTGAACCCTCGTCTGGTTTCCAAGACTTCATAACAGGGTTTCTTTCCCCACCACAACACTTCGATGTCTTGCTGTTGCTTGATCCACACAGTCAAATGATCCTCTTTGGGTGGCGTTATTACACACCTGGTGCAGAACCAGGAGTGGGAAATTAGCAAAATGAATCTCTAAAATGTGAATTTGAGGCAGGAGGTGAGATTTGAATCCAGACCCAGGAATGAGAACAGAGAGTTCTTGACTTGTAACCGGAGTCGGGACCAGAATTTCCATCGCTCAGCAAGACAGTTAAGGGAGTTGTGCCTGATTTAATGACCTTGTTTTGCCACCGTTGTAAAGTAAATCATGCAGTTGTTAAGTGAATTTGGGTTCCCCCGTTGATTTGGGTTGTTGGAAGCCGCCTGGGAGTCTCAAATGACAATCACAAGACATGATACACATCATAAATAACATGCTGGTTCGTAGTAGTCCTTGACTTACAACACTTCTTTTAATGACCGCTCAGTTACAACAGCACTGCAAATGAGACTTATGGCCATTTTTCAGTTACCACCTTTGCAGCATCTAATCATGTGATCAAAATTCAGGTGCTTAGCAACTGCTTCATATTTATGACTCGGGGTCACGTGATCCCCTTTGGCGACCTAGCAAGCAATGGGGAAGCCACATTCACTTCACAACCATGTTATTAATTTTACAACTGCAGTGATTCCGTTAACAAACGTGACAAGAAAGGTCATTAAATGGGGCAAAACTTAAGCAATGTCTTGCTTAATGTAACATTTGAGCTCAACTCTGGTTAAGTCGAGGACTACATGTCCCTGAACTTTGATCACATAACCGTGGGGATGCTGGGACAGTCAGAAGCGGGAGACCCACAGCAAGCCAAGATCAAAACGCGCCATTCCTAAAAGGCAGGTTCGGAGTGGAATTCAGGCCTTCATTTTTCCTTTCATCGGCTCGTGGTTTTGTGTCCTTTTAAAGGCGGTTTCTTACCGTTGCAGACAAACCGGGATGGGGCTCGGAAGCACCCTGGCCCGCGTGGGTGGCATTGTGGCGCCCATGATCAAAATGACGGGTGAACATTGCTCCTATCTTCCGTCGCTCATCTACGGGACGGCCCCCATCCTCTCTGGCATTGCCGCCGTCTTCCTGCCCGAGACCCTCAACGTGCCGCTTCCTGATACTATAGATGAAGTGGAAGGGAGGTGAGTTTCTTGCACACTCGGAAAAGCGAGTGCGATAACGCCGATAGGGCTCGGTGGGGGAAGGTGTTTGACTGGGGTCCAGGTTCGAGTCCTCCTATGAGCCACAGAAGCTCACTGGCTGATTCTGGGCAGTTCTGCCCGCTCAGCCAGGCTGGTGCAATGGGGTAGTCGACGCTAGACCAGGAATGGGGAGTCCAGGGTTTCTTAATCTTGACCACTTGGACTTCAACTCCCAGAATCCCTGGTTGGAGAATTCTGGGAGTTATTTAATGTCTTGTTTGTATCCCGCTTTATTATTTTTATGAATAACTCAGCGAACACGTCCAACACAGCTTCTTCCTCCTATTTTCCCAACCACCACCACCCTGTGAGGTGGGTTGGGCTAGGACAACATAGCTGGCCCCAGTCAACCAGTTGGCTTTCATGCCTAAGGCGGGACTAGAACTCACAATCTCCAGGTGATTGGCCCAAAGTCACCCAGCCGGCTTTCAAGCCTAAGGCAGGACTAGAACTCATGGTCTCCTGCTTTCTAGCATGGTGCCTTAGCCATTAGACCAAACTGGCTCTCCGAATTGAAGTCCATCCAACTTAAAGTGCTGCTGGCGATTTCTGCTTGTTTTTCAATATTCCAGAATAACGCCGGAGCGACAGTCCCTTACCGTTCAGAGCCAAGAACCAGTTTTGCTCCAGAAATTGGACCAAGGGAGAAGAACCCTGGATGGTGAAATTTGCTAAGATGGGGAAAGCGAGGAATCGGAAATTATTGCAAGTTTATTAGACATCTTTAATTGGGTTTTTCTTTTCTTTTTTTTTGCCTTTGGGCTGGAAGTGGTATTTTCAGATTTTAAAAAAAATCAACCAAATAAATGAATAATTGATGAAAATTGTAGTCATGCCTCTCTGATATTTTGAAGCCAAAGACCGGACTAAGTCCCAGGTCTAAGATGTGTTAATATGCAAGTAGTCCTCAACATACAACCATTCATTTAGTGACATTTCAGAGTTATACTGGCGTTTCTTGACTTATAACCATAGTTGGGACTCATTCACAGTAAAATATGGTTTTAGAATTCGGAACGAACCCCAGTCATGTGAGCACCTTTTGCGACCTTATGACAAGCAGTTAAAGGGGAAGCCAGCTTCACTTAACCAACCGGGTTAAGAAAAGCCATAAAACTGGGCAAAACTCACTTAACAAATGTCTCACTTAACAGAAATTTTTGACCTCGATTGTGGTCATAAGTCGAGGATTACCTGTAACGTTTTAAAAAGTGAAAATATCAAACTGCCCAAGATTTTGCAATGAATATTGGAATAATGCATCTCCTAAATATTATTCTTACCACCCCCCTACGCTGTCTTGGCGATACCCTCTTCGAGATCCAGCCTGGCTGGGGAGGATCTGTCTGGCTTGGCCAGCTTTAAAAAACTAGACTGGACAAAAAACAATAATCGTCTAGTCCCTTGTGAGGAAAGGCAACCTGGCTTTGAAGAGACAGCACTTGAGAGACAAGAATGCTGCCATGTGGCTCAACCGTACCGCTTAGAAAAGAATTAAAACCCACACCCAATTGTTGGACCGACACCACAGGAGTAAATAAAAGCAGTATTTATTAGCTAATGCTTATTACAGCCTTAAAATAAAATTGGGGGGGAAGAGAGGTTGCCAAAATATAGTTCAGCTTCTACTGCAATAATAAAAGATGGAGTGGGAAGGTATGGAAAGCCTCCATATTTATTTGCTTATTGAAAGAAAGCCCAAATTCCAAACCAATGCAATCGGAGGGCGCACAGATCAATTACTCGGGAAGGAAGGATAAAAACCAAGCGACCAACTCAACGGAGAACAGCTACTAAGTGGGGAATCAGGGCACAGTGCAGAGGAGGTACGAAGCTGCACAACTATTTTGTGGCCGTCACGAGAGAGAGAGCGAGAGAGAGAGAGAGAGAAGAAAAAATGAGGTATTACAGCCCGTCCTACCTCCCACCCCCTGCAAACCGACAAAACTAACCTGAGCATGAAAACCCTACAATGTTGCAGCACTGAACAGATTCACACATTATCCCCCTAGCCCAAAGAGCCAGGCTACCATAAAACTGGTTCCAAGAAGCCATTTTGGTTTTTTTATTTGGGTAGCTTTTTTTTTTTTTAAGACACAGGTGTGATGTTTCGAATGAGGACCTAACAACCTGGCCTGTGGGATGAAGACATGTAAATCCCCACATCCCACCCCAAGGGAACATTTCTACAACTTTCTTGGTTTGTTTGGTGCACAAGGGCCTGACAGCCAGCCCCCACATCTCCCTGGGGTAATGGAGAGAGAAAAGAATGATTAAAAAAGAAAAGAAAAGAAAAGACTACAGCTAAAAGGGAATCCAGAGCCAAGTAAGTGCACAAATAGTTCTCTCTTCTCTACACATAACTTGGAGACTTACTGAGTTCCCAAGACCATAAGGGAATATCTTTTAGTCTTCAAGTTTCAAGCCCTCTTGAAGGACTGAGTGGGCAGTGAAGATGACTGGAACAAAGCTTCCAGCAGTCACTGGCTCTCCACGGGCCCCAAATATCCCACTAGGACATTTCCCAGTGTTTCCACTATCGGGTGTCCTCCAGCACGCCGGGCCCCACAGCCCATCATCTTGGAAGCACAGCAGAAAGCGAGGCACCGAGTCAAGAAAGCGGACCCCTCCTGCCAAGCAGGGAAGGGAGAGTCAAGGAGAAAGACGCCAGAGGCCTTTGCGAAGGCCTTGCACCAACAAATTCCAGCACTTGTGTGTGGAGTAGACCCCAGAGAGAGAGAGGGAGAGAGAGAGGGAGGGAGGGAGAGAGAGAGTGAGAGAGAAAGAGAGAGAGGGGATCCCATTTGCTTTGGCAGTCCCGAGTCTCCCCTCGCTTTCGGCAAAGATGGATAAAGAGAAGCCTTTGGAGAAGACACGAAGTATGCGTGTGAAAGGGAATGTCGGAGGTAGGTTTTAAAGACAATCTTAGAAAAATCAGGCACATTACAAGTAGAATATTACACAAAAACCCTATTCCAGAAAAAGGCCTCTCCTTCTGCAAGCGGGATCTTGCAGAAAACCTTGCCACTGGAGGGGAGGGAGGAAAAGGATTCAAGGTTTTTTGTTTGTTTGTTTTTAAAAAGCATCAGGTGTTAGCAAGACCAAATCCACAAATTGAGGCCAAGGAGGGAGGGAGGGAGGGGGAAAAATGGAAAGAAAAAGTGGGTTTGTTCCTGTAAGAGAAGTTCAATACCCGAATCCCATCGGACTAGGAAGCAGTAGAGTTGGAAGAAATAGCATGTGGAAGGGGCATGGCTCACTCTAGGCCCTGCCTCTGGTGTGATGGAGACTCAAAGTAGATTTTAAAGCAGCTTATTTGAATAAGTACAAAGCCTTAGGGCAGGGGTGTCCAACTTCGACAACGTTTAAGACTTGTGGACTTCAATTCCCACAGTTCCCCAGCCAACCAAGACTTGAGGACTTCCAATTCCCAGAATTCCCCAGCTAGCTAAAACTTGTGGACTTCTGGCTGAGAATTCTGGGAGTTGAAGTTCACAGGTCTTAAAATTGCCAAGATTGGGCACCCTTGCTTTAGGGTCAGCATCCACTCAAAAGTTGCCTAACACTAGACAACCTTGAGTTTCTTTCCCGAAAACAACCACCCCCCCGAAGTCTTCCATACAACTTATACATCCCGGCAGACTCCCCGAATGAAGGGAGAGATAAATACCAGTGTGTTAAAAAGCCTGATGGAGCTTTAAATGCTCACACGCACACTGACACACACATATGGGCCTCTCGAGGAAGAAAGCATCTTGAAGTCCACCGTCCCATGGACCGACGCATGCGGGATTGGTACCCAAGCCTTTAGGAATTCGGTAAACGAAGAGGAGAAAGTGATGGATACACTCTCTTCCCCGGATCTAAACCGAGCAAGATTTTCCTAAGTCATCCAAGACACGGCCTCGATTTGGCAAAGTCTGAGATGATCGTTTTGAATGGGGCAAAGGGAGTTACTTTGCCGTCGTGCTTGCTTGTGCCAAGCCTGGAGGATACCTCTGATTTGGGTTTCCGTGCCACCCACGATCCTCTCAAAGGCTACTGTGGTGCCACTTTTGAACCATCTTAGGGACTGAGATAAAGGTGCCTAACAGGGACGAAGGAAAACAAGTGGAGTTTAGAAGATTTGAAGTCATGGTATGCCCAGACCACTGCAGTGGGGCTGAAGAGAGGGAAGCGGATGGAAAAAATTAGTAAAAACCATTCAATAGGTTGTCTTTCTTGCTTGCTTGCTTCCCGTCTCGCTCACACAGAGCCCTTAAGCTGGGGTGTCAGTCCAAAACCTTGTTAGTGAGGAAAAGAGGAGCATTCAGGGAGCTCCTCAGCCCATCGTAGATGCTGGATTATTATTATTATTGAGAAAAGGGTCCCAAAATACTTAGGTGAAAGTTAAGGGCAAGGGATTTTAAGCCCCAACTTGCCAGGGAGGAGGCAGGAGGAATGACAGAAGGAGAGACAGTGAGGCAGCGGGGTGTGTGTGTGTGTGTGTGTCTGCGTGGTGTGCGTGCGGGATGTGTGATCCAACCAATACGGGAGACACTGACCCAAAGTGGGAGGCGGCAGCAGGAGGAAGATTAAAACCCCCAGAGAAAGACTGGACAAGGGAAGGTTCTCTTCCACGACTGAAAAAGCAATCAGGAGGCGTTCTGGTTCTGGAAGATCGAGGCTTTCTCCTTCAGCAAATCCAGGCAGAGGTGGCAGCTCCAGCTCCCTGCGGGAAGGAAAGCATTTTCGTTATTCAAGCCATTGATAGCAAGAACTGCTGTCCTTTTGACTGACGGCCGTAACTGAGCCCAAAATTTCTGCTAAGAAACCCGTCAAGCGGGTTTGGCCCCGTTTGGCCACCCTTCCTTGCCAGGGTTGTTAAACGAATCTCTGCAGGCGTTAAGTCGCGTGGTTCTTAAGTGAATCTGGCTTCCCCCCATGGACTTTTTGTTTGTCAGAAGGTCCCAAAAGAGGAGCACGTGACCCCCCCGGGACACTGTGACCGCCATAAATGTGAGTCAGTTGTCAAGCGTTCGAATATAAAGCATGTGACCATGGGGGTGTTGCAACGGTCGCGTGAATTTTCAGTGCCGTTGTTCACTTTGAGTGGCGCACTGAACGAACGGTTGTAAGTCAAGGACTACCTCTGACCGTGACTCAGTCCCTTTCTTTGCTTCTTCCCATCCTTTTTAGGATTCTCAGATCAGAGGGGAAGTTTATGGGTGGTAAATCATAGAGTCACAGGCCTGGAAGGGACCTCGGAGGTCTTCTAGTCCAACCCGCTACCCCAGACAGGAGTCCTGGCACCATCCCAGACAAACCCAGTCTCTTCTTGAAAAACTCCGGGGATGGAGCGCCCACAATTCCAAGAGGGAAGCTCTTCCAGGGATTAATTGTGCTCGCTGTCAGGAAATAGGGGCCAGCGATCCAACGTCAGCTGGCTTGGGACTCTCTGGAGAGGAGCAAATCATTACTGCCCGGTTGGCATCGATGTGTCAAATTCTCGGGCAGAGGTCGTTACCTCCCCCAACTAATGTTTAACGGGAGGTGCAAAGATTAATTCCAGGAACTCCTAAACGGGGCGATGCATTGGCTCACATCCTGTGGGCCCGTGCAATGGAGCCAGGATGGTTCTGTGAGTCACCTCCTCCTTGTCCGAAGACGAGTTGCAACTGGAGTGGAGACACAGAGCGAGGGAGACTTTCTCCGCATCTCTAATTTAACTGGAGCCGTCAGGGCCCTGAGGGTGACTCGCGGTTCCCTTGTCAAGTGATGTAAAAATGAACGCACCGTTTGAAATTAACACGAGCTGCAAGGATCCTCCCAAACCCCTGAGTCAGCTCTCGCTCTGGGAACAAGCCACCATTTTGCCTCGTCATGATAAAAGGAAGGATTGGCATTTTTAAAAAGATGGCAGCCTGGGATGCGTGTGTATTCGCACATACATATATGCTAATTTTGAACTTACTTCCTTCCTTCCCTTTTTCAATTCCTTCTTTCCTTCCTTTTTAAAATTCCTCCCTCCCTGTTCTGACCCAACCGGGTTTCCAAATAGCAAACACAGACAAAGGCAGCAACCCCACCCCCTTTAAGGTTTAATAACAATTCTGTCCTGAAGGCTGCTTTCCATTAATTAGCTCCGACAAGAAAGAGCCTTGCCTGGTTGTTTGTCAATGATGCCAAAAACTCAAGAGATAAGAACTAATTTATGAGATTCTCCAAACACAAATTAAGATGTCCACCAGTTGAGCTTCAGAGCTTCAGCTGCTTTGCTGTCTGCAAAGAACGCTTTTCCAAACCTGGCTTTTATCCTCTTGAGGGAGGGGCCATTACCTTGAAGCCTTACGCCCGAGTCGCCTGTGCTGCTCTAACTGCTCTCTCCTACGATCACGCACGCGCACTTGGCACAGGCTCCTCGGGAACCTCCTCATTGCTGCTGCCAGCCCCCATATTCTCTGAAGGCGAATACTCCCCAATGGTCCTGGCCCCTCACCTGAGTCCTCGCTCTCCTCAGCCGTCTGCACCTGCTGCCAGGTAACCCCAACACTCCCTCCCCTGCTTTCATTCTATGTTCATCTATACGCTGCCATTCCTCCAATAGGATGACCCTGGGCAGCTTGAAGCCTCATGAGGTTTCACGACAGAAGGCCAAAAATCTTGTAAGTTGGAGTCTAAACCAAGATTTAGGGTTTCAAAATGCTATTTGTTACATAACATTCGGGTGCTGGTCATTTCATTTTGGAGCATCACAGGTAGGGAGACCCTTCATGGAACAGGTTTCTAACCTGCGAGGTAACTTCCGCATTTTGGTTTTAAAAAGGGAATGAGCCACAGTAGTGGCCCATATCCTGGGGTCTTCCTGATGTGCTGGACCACCAATTTCAGGGCAGCCAAGGGAAAGGGAGGAAGCAAGATCAAAAGGAAGAAGGCAGGAGGCTGCCCAACAATTCTGGGCTGCCCAGCCCTTCACAACTCCAAAATCTTGCCCAGGTGAAAGGTGGGGGAGCACAAGAAGGGGAACGGAACAGAACTCACCTTCTGGGGGTTCTGACATAGGTGGGGTGAGGCAGTACATGTGATAACCACGGTCACAATCGTCACAGAACAGCAGCTGGTCCTGAAGAAGAGGGGGAGGGAGAAGCAATGAAGAATACGGCTTAACTCCCCCTCCTTTTGGACTGGAGAAAACAGCATCTAGAGGACTTTACTCCCCTTTCTTTTTATGAATCCCAAAAATGTGACATTTCCCATCATGCAAAAGACTCCATATTTGAAAGGCTCTCCAGAATGGTCAGGCCAGGTGAGTTTGGAAGTACCTGTTTTGAGTCCCCACCCCACAATCAAAAAGCTCCAAGTAGCTGATATACTAAGACCCTGGCCAAATTCACAGCACAATTCTTCACCTAGCAGCAAATTACACAGCTGCACTCCCCCAAGATCCTGAGCTGGGTTCGTTTTTAGCAGCCCAGCATGATGCAGCGTGAATCTAGCCACTCAATTTATGATTCAACGTACAACAAAACCCCCTCCCCAAAATGAGTTCTCAACAATTAGAGGAGGCTGTGTGAACACCCACCCCCATTCAGGACACACATTTTGAAACGGTGCAAACGATATAATCCAGGTTTTGTGATTCAAACTCAGGTCTAATCTTGGTTTCTAAGAGGATCCACCTCAAGAAGCAGGCTTCAAAGGATCCAGGATCAGAGGTGGGCAGGGGGAGAGGTCAAGTCTGAAGGAGAGGGAGCGGGGAGGGGGTTGTCCCCAAAAGGAAGAAGGAGGCAGAACTAAGGAGAGTCCTTCCAATCTGAAGCAGACCAGCCTTTCGGGGCAGGAAGGGAGAGCGGGGGAAAGCACACTCACGTCGTTCTCCGAGGTGCCGCAGATGTTACAGCACTTGCATTCAATACACTGCCAGCGGTAGGTCTTCACGGCAGCCATCATGACTGGGGTGAACTGCAAGCAAGATGGGTGCCCTAAAGAGGCAAGAGAGGGAGAGAAACGGCCTCAAGACGTACCCACCTTGCCCTAGGAAAGGCGGGTGAGCTACCTGGCAGGTGGACAGCTAAGGCAAGAGTCCTTTTCTCAAGGGTATACCCAAGGGGGGGAGAGGGTTCCCATCAGATCGCCTACCTGATCGCCCACAGTCCGAGCACGAAACCAGCTCTTCAGGTTGCCCTGTCTTCTTGTTGATCTTCGAGTCTCCCAGACAAAAGTCGCAGTAATTGTTGGGCAGGGCCAAACCATCGGGACCCTTCTTGGCTATGGGAGGGGGGAGGAAGGGGTTTGTCTTTCAAAGCACAGCAGAGGCTTGTCCTGTTTAGCAGCCCAGCTAAAACCCCGAGACGCACATACACTCCAAAATGGTAAATTCCTGCACAGAAAACTTTTGGGCAGCAAAACGGACAGATCAGAAGCATCACTTGGGCCCAGCAAGTTTGCTAACACATATACTCATTGCCAAGTTATTTCTCACCCCCTCCCCCCAACTAACCTCAGAGGGTCACTTTGGTGTGGTTGCCTCCTGCCACCACTTAGGTTTCAAAACCATGGTAGCAGAGCCCATTTCTAACCGCGGTTGGTAAGTGGTAGCCTGTCAATTCTCATTGTTGGAGGGGCGCCTCAGGCACCATGATCTTCTCTGAAAATGGAAGGGCGGGGGAACTGGCCGAGGAAGGAACACCCCCCCCCCCCACTCGTGAAGGTTCCCATTGGTCAGCGTAGTTGGGCAACAGAGCTGGAGCTCTTTCAGGCTCCGGCCACTGCAGGTGATTCAAAGCAAGAGACCCAGTGAGGAGTTGGGGAAGGAGAGGGTGGATGGGATGAATGCCAAGGTGGACAAATGCGACCTGACAGCAAGACTGTTCCATGACCTCCATTATGCAGGGACCAGCGGGGCCAAACAAAGGTTCTGCCTTGATTCTCGGGGATCAGGCTGAACGGCAGCAGAGAAAACTGGCCCTGGGACTCACCCCACCCCCGACTCAAAACAAGTCAAAGGGAGGGGCAGAAGCCCCCCCCCCCGCCACTTACTTTTCTGCTCCTCGGATCTCTGTGAGACGGGCGTGGGGGGCTGAGAGTCCTCCTTGTCCTCCCCTTCTTCTTCCGCCAGGTGACAGTGAGCGTAGTGGTAGCTCAGGCCGGGACGGTTCTTGTAGCGCTTCCCGCAGACTGAACAGGAAAGAACCAGAAGGAAGCGCTGAGAGCCACGCCGGCTGTAAAGGAGCCCCCTCCCACACCCCTCCTCAGTAAAACCCACCGGTGGGCTAGTCCTCACTCAAAAGCCACCCCAAAGCACTTTGCCTGCTTCCTCAAACAGGTAGTCCTCAATTTCTAACCAGTCACTTAATGACGGTTCAAAGTTATGAGAGGCCTCCCCAGAGCTACTTATGACCTGTTTTTGGAGTTATGGCAGCTGCACACACTCCAACCTGAAGTCATGTGATTATATTTTGGGCCCTTGGCAACCAGCCCACTTTTGCAGCATCCTGCAATGGTGACATTTTTTTTTTTTGCTGGTTTTCAGCGTTTTCTTCTGGTTTCCAGCCCATTGGGGAAAACTGATTCACTTAACGACTGCTGCATTTGCTTAATGACTGTTGTTACAAAGGATCATCACTTTGAATCCAGTCACCTGATGCTTCAAATGACGGCTGCAATGACTTAGCGGGACTGTACTTCCAGGCTCAGTTATGGTTGTAAGTTGAGGACTACTTGCACAGAAGTGGAAGGAGAGGGCACAGAGCTGGTCGCAGGGCGGGAGGTATTCTCTCTTCCCACAGAGCAGAACCAGATTCCTTCAGCTGCTACACCCACGTTCTGCCTGTAACCTTCTTCTAGGGGACTTGGCGAAATCCCAAGGCAACTCATTCAGGGCCGCAAGCAAAATGGTTATTTGTCACCGGAATGGAATGGCCGACACTGCATACCCCAACCCAGCACGGCAAACAATCCATAAAGTGCATGCAGACAAAACGGATGATGAAATTCAATCCTCCGGTTCTCATGAAACAGAGGACTGAAATTCTACAGATGTTATCTGACGTCCAAAAAGCAAAGGTTAAGGATATTCAATGGACAGCAAAGACGTTTTTCTGCCCTTCCACATGTGCAGGATAACGTGTCTTGAACAAAAAAAAATCATGTTTACTCAAGACTCCACCTTTTACGCAGTTCCTCCCAAATCCCAGGTATGACCCCGATTTTGCCACCTCCCTTCCCAAATCCAGCCTTCCCTGTAAGTTCTTTTTGCATAAATATCCCCATTCTACACTTTACTATAATTAAGCCTACATCCCTGTTGGACTTCTCATAATTAAAAGACTTGCACCGTTTTTTAAAAAAACTTACCCAGATTCTATTTTTTGTTCTCTTCCTCGTGCCAAATTTGGGCTCATGTGGTGCTTGGAACACGAAGCCACCCCCTGTACTTCTGTGCAGCCTTGTGCTTTCTAATTTACATCATTTCTGTCAGTTTAAGCCCAGCCTAGTAAATTAGCTTGCAAAACCTATACATGCATTTTAGCGTTAACTGAGATTTCCATGCCAGCGACAGGGGGAAAAAATCCACTCTTCTGTACCCAGCATGGACTCTTCAGGTAAGAAAAAAGCATGGCATACAATATAACCGCTCTTTGACTCTGATTATAAAAGGGAAGATGGGCGTTAGTGGAAACATGGAATTCTGGGATTAAGAGATTAGGAATATGCCTGCCCCATAGTGCTGAATTACAGCTCTCAGGATCCACCATCAAGGCCATCCAAGTTAGTTAGCAACATCAGTAAGTCCACAACTATCTAGAGCAGGGCTCCCCAAATTTGGCAATTTTAACTCTTGCGGATTACAACTCCCAGGCAGCCATGCTGGCTGGGGAATTCTGGGAGTTGAACTCCACAAGTGTTAGTGGACTTGCCAAGTTTGGAGACCATCTACAGCAAAGAGGCCCGGGCTACATTTTAGCTGTTCTTTTCTTCCCTTGACAGAAATGTACCTTCCTCATTGCTTACTGCCTTTCTCTGAAAAATATTGGAAGGAAGGAAGACCTGATAGAACTAGCTTTAGAATGTGCCTGGAACATATTCAGGGGCCAGGGAAGCAGAACAAGTAATCCATCACCTTCTCCGTGGCTCAAATTAATCCACCAAACAATACGTCCTAAATCTGGAAACAGCTCAGGCCAGAAACAAGAAAACAGACCATATTTAGAAGGAAGCAGTAGAGCTGCCGGTGGAAGGGAGGTGGTGGATAAAAAGGAACAAATCCTTTCCAAATCCTTTGAGCTATGTAGGTCTCACAACTTGGGGATGTTTCGGTATGGATGATGTATGCGCACACACATGAATGTGTGCGTGTGGGTATGTGTGTTTGTCCAGCAACTGGAAATCTAATTTGCCAAGAAGAAAAAAAATCACAGCTCTCTTACGGATTGTGTAAATCCAGCTGATTATGTAAGGAACCTGAGCTAAGCGGGCCCTCCTCTATGCAGCTACTACAGTCAGCAACCAATTCAGGCTTAGAACTGTCTTTCTCCGGGAGGAAATCGGCAGGACTAGTTATACAGGTAGCCCTCGACTTACAACAGTTCATCTAGGGACTGTTCGAAGTTACAACGGCACTGGAGAAGGTGACTTACGGCCGTTTTTCACACTGACAATCCTTACAGAATCCCCACAGTCACCTGATCAAAATTTGGACGCTTGGTAACTGGTTTCGTATTTATGGCGGTTGCAGTGCCCTAGGGTCACGTGATCCCCTTTGGCCACCTTCTGTCAAGCAAAGTACCAATGGGGGAGCCAGATTCACTGGTTATTAACTTAACTGTTAACAGCTGTGGCGAGAAAAGACGTAAAATGGGGGGAAACTCACTCGGCAACATAAATTTGGGGCTCAATTATAGTCGTAGGTTGAGGACTACCTGTATTCCCAACAGCCTGCCAGAATTGAGCCCCTCCATTTTTGCTGAGAGCCCCGGGAGAATCCAACAGATTATCTAGGATCACCTAGGCTGCTGAGAGAGAAAAGTACGGTCCAGCAAATAGCTCAGAGGTCACCTAATGAAGGGAATGAAGACCGAAGACTCAGGCTTTGGGCTATTATTAACAGAATTTACAAAACCTGGAGACCTTTTGCCCTGTTCCTGTGCTAACAAATCTTCTCAGCTGGAGAAGGCAAAGTCCCAACTCAGGTGCTCCCCCCCACCCCACCCCACCATTCCATGGGGCATGGGCCCAGCAGGCTGGAAGAAACAACAATCTTCTCTCTTAATGCCAATTAAGATAATTGGTATATCGAACAGGATTTACAGATTCTAGCAACAATGAAAGTAAACGCAAGCTCTTGCCGCTTCCAACATCTGGCAGAGCAGATCTGGAAATGCAGCTGGTCAGAATGACGTTGGGGGTTTGCCACTGCCAGTTTGTGCTCCACCACAGCGTTTCTCAAGACCTGTGAACTTCAACTCCCAGAATTCCCCAGAAACCATTTCCCCACCCCCCTTTGGCCTCAACTTTGCAAAGCTTGACTCTCTCTCAAATCCGTCCTCCTCTAGACGGAAATGTCGAATTCTCGATTCAACATTCACCACCACACTTCAAAAGAATTTGTATCTTTCTCAAACGCACAATTCATGCACAAATGCATGTTTCCTAAACCCATCCACCCCCACCTCAATATGTCACACACATAAAACCAAAGCAGGTATCGTCGGAAGGGAGGGATTTTTTTGGCACTCTGCAGGAGAAGACCCAAGATTGTTTTTTTAAAGAAAAAAAGGGGGGGGTGGGGGGGCTGGAAAAGAGTTTTTTTAAAAACGAACATTTCAGAAGAACAAGGTCAGGAGGAAATTAAACAGCAAGACAGAAAGAATGGAATACCTCGGTCAGGAGGTTTCGAGGTATGCTTTTGTTTGTAACTATCTGAAACACAGAAAGAGAATGAGAGAAAGGTGAAGGCAGTCTGTAAGGTCACGCACATAACATGCACACAAGTCAGCTATACAGAGCGATTAAAAAGGAGGAGAGAAAAAATAAAAAGTCACTGGTGTTATTTCAAATCAAGAGGGGCAGTATAAAATTCTTACAGGAGAGTAAAGGAGGAGAGAAAGAAAAGGAATTTCAGGAACTCAGGATTTGCCCTTTGGAAAGGTCTTGCCAATCGCCTTTCACTCCCAATTTTTCCATGAATCACCAAGGTTTCATGGGCCTTGTTTTTTTTTTTCTTTTTCTTTTTGCAAATCGGTGTGCAGGGAACAGGCCAAAGATCAAACAGTTGTGAAATGTGGAGCCAAAGGAGACACTGTCTATCGTAACTCTGGGGTCTGCATGTGAGGTGCAACGAGATACAAACAAGACTAGCAACAAACACCAAAAAGAAGCCCAGAGTAAGACAGCTTCTCTTCCCTTTGCTGCGTGCGTGTGTGCGTGCATGAAATCCAATCCCGGGATCTGCCAGAAGAAATAGGTTAGAACTTTTCCCAGAATCCCACTGGTGGGAGGCACAGCGAAGACCCCACCCACCCGCTCAGAATGCCAAGTGAATCTGTTCCCCAGATGCTCTCTTAAGGAAGCCAGTTTTAGGCAGCAGAGAAGTGGCCAACGCTGCATGTCTCTGCGTTCTCACTTAACTCCTCGTCGGGCAAAACTGAAAAAAAATCTTCATCAGGCAAAATTGCCATTTTTTTTTTGAAGTTGGATAAATAACTGTTACTCCCCTTCACATTGTGTGATAAATGATGTGTTTTCAGCTCACCCCAAACAGCTCTCAGCCCAGAGCACGATTAACGGGGGGCCAAGTAAAAGGAGGTACGAGTAGCCAGCCTGTGGCACATCTTCCCAAGAGACCCCAAGCAGAGCAATCGCATGCGATCCCATCCTAACACCGGGAGCTATTCCTGGTTTATACACCAGTAAAATCAAGAAGCTGTTTACTATAAACTGGCTTGTACTCACTGTCACATGCATAAGGTTTGTCCCTGTCTTCCAAAATGGCAGCATCCAGCTTTTTCCGAGCGCTCCCAACTCCTTTACCCTATAAGGAAATTTAAAAAAAAATTGAAGGCAGGTGAAGAGTATGCTTTCTCTCTGCGTTTGGAGGAAAAAGTACAATCCAAGATGGAACCGTATTCCACTGAATTGTACTGAATCTGATTTGTGGTCCGTTCCTTTCCTTTCCTTTCCTTTCCTTTACTTAGGGCAGAGTTGCCAGTCCCAATTAGCATTAAGCGAGGACTACTTGCGTGTTGGTGGTTAGTTCTGCTAATCACACTAAGAAAATATGTAGACCAAGGCTGCCACCCAGTGAAAGATGTTTGTAACAATCTTAAAATGAGCATTTATTTATTTCTCTGAACCACTCTAAGATCTTTTTCAGATGGCAGGTAACAATAATTTGGATTAACCAAGATTCTCAGAATTTGATTTTTATATGCTCAGAGTAACACCTGTACCAAGCTAATGGCTTCTGCTAAAAAAACCTGCCTTCTCAGAATCTTTGGGACACTAGGTATCTCCTAAAACCCTAGTAAGATCACATCTGGAATACTGCAAACCAATTTTGGTCACCATACTACAAAAAAGACGTCGAGACTTTGGAAAAAGTTCAGAGAAGAGTAACTAAGATGATCAAAGGCAGATTAAAATATATGAAGAGTGGCTGCAGGATTTGGGTTTGGTCACTCTGGAGAAAAGAAGGACTAGGGGGGACATGATAGTAGTATTTCAGGATTTGAGGGGTTGCCACGAAGAAGAGGGGGTCAACTTATTTGCCAAAGCACCAGAGGACAGGATAAGAAAGAATTTTTGGAAACTGATCAAGGAGAGAACAACTCAGAATTAAAGAGAAACTTCCTGACAGTCAGGACAATTAAGCAGTGGAACAGCTTGCCACCAGAAGTTGTGGATGCTTCACCACTGAAGGTTTTTAAGAAGCGACTGGACAGTCACTTGTCTGAGATGCTATAGGTTCTCCAAGGGGCTGGAGGTCCCGTCCAACTCTATTCTATTCTATTCTTTGCCCAAAATGTTCAGAGGCCCTCCTTACTCTGCATTAAAGAAGCCTATGTAAAATTCAGTGAGCCCACAGAAGTTGAAATGTTACCCCCTACCTTGGCCTTTCCTTTGCCTCGTCGTTTTGGGGTGTCTTCCTCGTAGTCTTCATCATCCAGGTCATCCAAGAAGTCATCGGGTTCCAGGATTCGCTGGAAGAAAAAGAAAAGGACGCAAAAAGCTGTGAGAAACGGACGTTTGGCTCATCCAAAGGAACATTCCCGTTAAATCACAACTCTGCGGGTGTCGGGTTCTGTGACAGGCTGGCTGATAAGAACCCCCCCTCTCGTCTCGTTAGTGCACTGATAGCTTCGTTGTTAAGAACCAGGTAAGCGCAGTTTCCAAGCAGCTCTGCAGGACAAACGCTAAGAGCAACAATATCCTTGCTCAGTCAGGGACCATTTTCCATGCAGGTTCTGAATCCAAAAGCAGATACGGGTAGTCCTAGACTTACAACAGTTTCTTTAGTCACCGTTCACTGAAAAAAGCGACTCGTGGCCATTTTTCAGATAAGACCTTTCCAGCATCCCCATGGTCACGTGATTTATGTTTAGAGGCTTGACAATATGAACCATATTTATGACGGTTGCAGTGTCCTGGGGTCACATGATTCCCCCCCCCCTTTAAATAAAGTTTTATTTGAGTTTTCACACACAAAATACAAGTAAAACATCTTTTTTGAAAATAGCATGGTCCCGGGTTGAACTTCTTTATACAGACACAAAACTCAATTTCATGCTCCTTTTTGTATTCTATTCCATATCTTATACTATTTTACATTTTCTATATAGTTTTCCCCTCTTTTAATTTTCTCAATTTTATTTTGATTATCTCAATTCAAATCATTATATTTATACTTTTGCCTGTTCTGTTTCAATTTCATATTACCTTTTCTCATTAAACAAATTTTCTCCTGTAGTTACTAATTGGAGTATGACACCTTTATATCTTCTAATTACATCCATTCAACTCTTATTTAAACTTCAGTATATACCTTAAGTTTATGACCTTCAATATAATACATAATACATAACTTCCAATTGAATTCTGCATGGCACATTCTTATAATACACACTATATTCTTTAAAAAAAAAAGAAAGATTGTAAATATATGTAATTATAAACCCTCATTCCATTCCAGTTCAGTTCTATCATTAATAATCATTAAAACCATAACATCTTTAACCCTTTTCAATTAAATATCATACTTCCTTAAAAACACATATAATCTCCATAATTAATTTTTCCCTTATTTCTCTTCACGTGTTTTATAAATCATTAAATATACCTTTTGTTACACTTATTTATTGACAAGCATTCCACTGAATTATGATAGCTATTTTATCAGACATTTTAATCATATATTGTTTCATATTTTCTAAAATTATTTCTGCTTCTAATATAACCATACTATCTTATGTACTTTTGCAAAATCCCTTTTTCCATTAAGTTTTCACCCATTATCTCTAAATAGACCCTGTTTCTCTATATTTTGCTTCTGTCCTTTATAACTTCTTTTCCTTTCTTTCTTCCCTCTCATCTTCTCCCTCCCCTTTTTACCCCCTTGTCTCTCTAGTTCTAATTCTCTCTTCTGCATTTCCCTCTTCTGTTGCTTTCTGATTTTATACTTATTTTTCATTCTATCTTTTTGTTGTTTTTCCCAATCTTAAACTTTCCATTCTCTTTCTCCCCTTTCCTTTTTCCCCCCATCTAAGATTACTTGTTCATTAAAGATGGCTTCTTCTTTGTCGCAATCTTCTTGTTCTGCAGGCATTTCTTGTTGTTTCTCATAATTCCAAATCTCCATTTCTAAAAACTGAAATACGAAGCCAAAAGAACCTCTCCCTTCTTGTGCATCTTCTTTGTACTTTTTAAGTTCCATTTTCAGTTCTTCTAAAAGTGGAGCCATTTTAAAAAGTTTTAAACAACCACCCGATTGATTTTAGTCATTCAAAACAATAACCAAGAATCCAGAAATCATCAAGTAATCCTGATAGTCCTGAGTTATATCTTCTTATTTCTTTTTCGATTTTCCTTATTCACCTTGTGGCTCAAATACAGGTAGACCTCAAGTTGTAACAGCACTGAGAAAAGTGGCTTGTGACGTGTTCTTCACACTTACCCCCATCGCAGCATCCCCATGGTCACGAGATCAACGTTCAGATGCTTGGCAACTGACAACGTATTTATGACGGGTTACAATATCCCGGGGTGACGTGATCGCCTTTTGCAACCACCTGACAAGTAAAGCTAACGGGGAAGCCAGGTTCACTTTAACAATCATGAGAGCCACTTCACAACTGCAGTGATTCATTTAACCATCGTGGAAAGAAAGGTCGAAAAATGGGGCAAAATTCACTTAACGACAGAAACTCTGGGCCCAACTGCGGTCATACGTCAAGGCCGCCAGGAGGAGAATCCTCGTCCAAGGACTCTATCTCTATATATCTTTTTGCACTGAATTTTAACGGTCAGCAGGAGCCAAGGGGAAAGGAATCTAAAAACCAGCTCTGGTTTCTCTACAGGATCCCAGGCAAGGAAGGCAGGGGTGGCCCGTTCCTCCTAGTCCCTCTCCCCATAGGAGATCCATGTCACTGTTCTCAAGGGGAAGAGGCCAGAGGGTGGCTGCTATACAGCCCTCAGCCTGGGAGACAAGAGGCGCCGGGCAGGGAGATAGGTAGCATATAAGGTTAATAAATAAAATACAAATGATTTATTCTTGGCAGCTTTGTATTATTACACTTCTTAATTTTACTTTTAATTTTCCTTGCTGGCCGGAGCAAGAGTTAGGTGGTGATAAGAAAGCGGGAAGGGGAAGGGGAGGGAGGGAGGAAGGAAAAGAAAGGGAAGAAAGAGAGAGAGAGAGAGAGAGAAAGAGGGGGAAAGGAAGGAAGGAAGGAAAAGAAAGAAAGAGAAGAACAATATGTTCTATACACGAGCATCTTTCAAAGGAAAGATGTCTTATTTTACCACAGGCTGCCATTCTCTACACTACCTTCCGGGTGCGGCTATTGGCAACGGGGAACTCGCTGAGGCTGTCTTCGTCGGTACGAGGGTCAGGCAAGCTGCGTTTCTCAAGGGGGTCTGTCCTTAAGAGGGCCTCCAAACTGCTGCCATCTTGAGAGATTAAGCCTTCTTTCTTTAGGGCCTGCTCAGTGTCTGCCAAAAACAGAGATTTCATTGTCTTAATGCCATTAAGACAAAGAATCCAAACTACCAATAAAGGAGAATATTGGTAACTTAGGGTTGAAATGAAGGGTCCTTGGTGTTCCTTGGAAGAAAACAACCAAGCTCAGAGAGCACCAAGGACCCCATAGTCCTCTCCTCCTCTCCCTCCCTCCCAGCACTGACGATATTCTCTAGTTGGGTCATGAAATGTCTGCAAGAAAACCACCAAGCTCAGAGAGCACCAAGGACCTCTCAATCTAAACTTCCATTACCTTGGCCAAATGACCTAAGAAAAGTTTGACAGGCACCACAGGCCAATGCAGAAATCTATTAGGTCCTAACACAAGAATGACATGCTCTCTTCTGTCACCTGTAATGTTGGATCTGCACAGAATTCTTACTTGCAACCTGACATTTTTTAAACGTCTGGCTGTCCTGTTGGTCCATTCGTATACAAGTAACAGGATATAAAGGTACTTTTCTGTGGCTGATTTAGAACTACAGAGTTCTCAGGTAGTGTAAGGTAGCCCAACTACCTGTCCAGGTTACCCCGGAATTTGCCTGGACAATTACAAATTCTGTAATGTACGCCTGAACGATCACTTCGGCCAGGTGAAAACTCTTGTTATGATTCCATCTGTAATGATAGAAATTTAAAAACTTTATACAATACAGACAAGGCAAACCTGGTTTAATGGTAGGGAAAGAAAGACTTGGATCCTCTGGAGGATGGGAACGGCGTTTTTTCCGCCAGCGTCGAGCCGGGTAAGAATAGAGCTGGCCAGACGCCAAACCTTCCAACAATAGAAAAAGAGGAAATCAAAGTCTGCTTAGTTAGTCAATTTATATATAAAATTGGGGAGAAAGCATATATATATGCGTGTGTGTGTGTGCGTGTGTGCGTGTGTGCGTGCGTGTGTGTGTGTGTGAAAAACTTATAAAGTTAGGCAAACTTTATGGCAAACTCTTCCTGTTTGGAGTACTGAACACTTCCGGCAGCTCTCTTTGCAGCAAACATTAAGCTGCCCAGAGTTGCCTGATAGCTAGATGGGCAGAATATAAATTTAATAAATAACATTAAAAATATAGCATTTTTAATCTACAGCAGCACTAATTCAGGCTGAATGAGGCAGGAAAGCTGCTGTCTGAACTTGACATCGCGGAATTGATATCCCAGGTAGAGCCCAGGTTTTTGTAGGCCATCCTGATGCCCCACCTGGTCCCCTGTGCCGCTTCTCCATCCAAATATAGCAGTTACTCTGCGCCACCCCAGTCTGCGAATCCAGGAATGGTAATCGGACACTCCTTTCGGCACACAGCCGGGCGTTGTAATTGTGGCACTGCTCCATGGCATCCTTGTAATATTGTTCACCAAGGCTAGGACAAAAGATTGGGAGGGACACAGTTAATGAAATGTCTGTCTATAGTATGAGAATGTGCGGGGGGGGGGGGGATGTTTTAATATAAAGGGACATGTTGGAAGTAAAATTCAGCAAAACAATTTTTTGACTTCATTTCGACATAATTACAACTCAGTTGAATATGGCTGGCCACAACCCTTCTGTAATTTTCTTCCACATTGAAAAGTACAAACCAGCCCCAGCTTTTGGGAGAATCTGCATTCATCTTTAGGGACTCTGATTGTGTATCCCTGCCTGAATTACATCTTTGGGAGGCCCTGAATGCGTTTGTACATAACATAAAGCTATTTTTTTAAAAGCATGATTTATTGTTGAAGCTATAAAATCTTGATTCACTCATCATACTTGACTGTAAGTGTATTGCATTATTGTTAGTCTGATGATGAATCTGTCTCCATTTAATCCAGGAAACTATAGATGGATGATCTCACTTCCTAAGTATTACAAGAAATCACCCCTAGCAGGATAGATCTTTTGACAGATTGCAAATATTGTATTTCATTCACACAGCTGGTCCTTTGCAGATATTGTCATAATTAAATAGGAAGAGGCTGGTTTGAAATTCAAATTATAAGCTTGGATTTAAGCTTTTCTTTTTTTCAGAACAAAAAAAAAAAAAAACACCCGTGGAGCTGGTATTGTATACTACAGCTGTCTTTCAATCTAGTAAATTCATTGAAGAAAGAAAATGGCCAATTCTATTCAATAAATCCATTAGCAAAGAGGCTTATGATGGAAACTTCTAAGAGAAAAGAATGCAGAAATATCTAAGAATACACAGCTTGCATTTTTCCCTTGTTCTTTAAAAATCTGTGGTGCAGCAGCAATGAGGTCTCTCTAATTGAACAGTCCATAATTATAGTAATTTCAATGTTTAAACCTTGCCACACACTAAAAAAGCTGAAGGAGGCTACAGAAAACAATGCAACTTGCTTGAAAGAAAGTAACGTTACAACTTTGCTGTCTGGGGAGGAAACCAAAGAGAGGGACAGAAAATTAAATAGTTAAATCAGAATCCCATTAGGTTTACAGTGTTTTACATTCAATCTTGGTCATCAACTATCAACTGAAACAGCTTAAAGAAAAAAAAAACCACACAAAAAAATGACCTTTGCTCAGTTAGAACCTAAATTTCCTCAATAAATAGCATGGTTCTGTTCAGAAATTTGGGATAAAATACAAACCTCCTGGTTTAACCATCTCTACTGCAATTCTTCACCACATTCAGAAATACCTGAGGACTGTTTTTACAATTCTGCCCAAACCTTCACTAAGTCTAGGATTCTGCCAATTTTGGTACCTCTCCTTTCTAAAGCCAAAGTGCACCTAATGCATCCTTTCAAAAGAATCAACACATCTTTCTATGGGGAAATTGCTGCCCTCCAACTCTGTCCCTCTATCTCCTTCCGTATGGTAAGTTTTTATTTTTCTCAAATATTTCCAGTCTACCTTTCTGTTTCATGGGTTAAGAGTTTTTCTATATCCTGCCTTTCTCATTCCAAACAAATTCCTATAAAAAGCAGTGGGTGGGATGTTATGATAGTTTGCCTCACACAGAAAGTATACAGCAACCCCAATCATCCAATTTGGTCTTTGAAGATGGAATATCAATGCATTATATGTAATTCTCTTTTCTTTCCCTAATCAAGTCAGGAACATTTGAGGGATGTGGGAAAATTGAGAAAGCTGTACACAACACAACCTGCAACTTCATAACACTTTTTCATTGGAAATAAGTTCCCCCAAATCAACTTTAAACTGAAATTTCAAATGGAAAGGTTGAGCTTGTAAATTTGTACCATTTTATTTTTAAGACAGCTACTCTCATCTCTCTTTCCACCATTATTTTGAGTGGCTGTACAAGTTGCAACTACAGGTAGCCCTCGACTTACAACAATTCATTTAGTGACCATTGTTAAGTTACAACAGCCCTGAAAAAAGTAACTTATGAACATTTTTCACACTTACAACCGTTGCATCATCCCCGTAGACACGTGGTCAAAATTCAGATGCTTGGCAACTGATTCATATTTATGACAGTTGCAGTGTCCCCTTGGGGGGTCACGCGATCCCCTTTTGCGACCTTCTAACAAGCAAAGACAATGGGGAAGCCGGATTCACTTAACAACTGTTACTAATTACCAACTGCAGTGATTCATTTAACGACTGTGTCAAGAAAGGTCATAAAATGGGGCAAAATTCAATTTAAATCTGTCTCACTTAGCAACGGGCTCCATTGGTGGTCGTAAGTCGAGGACTACCTGTACTAAAAACCCCAATAATTTTTTTTTTTAATTTCCTTTTCACCCATACCAAGAGACTCTCCTTTTTCCAAAGGCTGTGCTTTGTCTTCCTCTAAAACTATAGATGCTTTAAAGAACAGGGGGGAAAAAAACCCAGGAAAACTTTTATTTTCTGATTTTGTGGGGTGCCTAGAAAAGTTTCCATTAAGGATTTTGACCATGGGGGGGGGGAGTTTATTTTCTCCAAAAAGAAGCCCCAAATTTGATTATTTCCACCCATTATTCTGGTGAAGTTTGCCAGGAAGACAGATAGGTAGCAAGGGCAGGTTTAGGATGATGGGAGTTATGGTCCAACCTAACAGGTTGGGAAACATGCTCCCCAAATCCTAATATCTCAATTTTCCCCTTTTTTTCTCTCTTTTCCTCCCACGCACCCCCAGTTTTCCTCTCAGAAACCTACTCCTTAAACGCTTTATATAAGTATTAATAAAGGGGATTTTTTTTCTCGCCTCCACAAGTTCCTCTCACCATCTACTGTAGGTCATCCAAGCCTCTTTTTTTTGGGGGGGGGGAATTTACCTGAGCCTCCTCGGAGCTTCATAATTGTGTTTTTTTTTAAAGGTTCCCCCCTCCTTTTGAAAAGCTACTCCCCATCTTAAAAGGCATCTCGTGGTGGCCGGACGGTCTTTTTTTACCTCACGTACTTCACTTTTGAAACTTTAAGGTGGGGGGACACTTGCTTTCTTGCCCCCCCCCACAAACATACACACATATACACACAGACTCCGTCCGCTTTTTAAAACCCACTTTTTAAAGATATCACTTCAGTCCTAAGCAATGAGCAGAGGAGAAAAAAAGAGATTCAATAGCTAACCCCTCTCCTTCCATTATCCCGTCAGGAACACCCCCGCGGGCGGAATGGACTCTTCCCCCAACCAACCGTCCTGCGCGCACTTCGTCTAAGGTTCGGGTTGTACCACTGCAAGCAAAAGGGAGGAAATGGGGGAGGAAGAGGGACAGTTCCACTCACAGCTTCACCACATTCTGTACCACCGCCGCCATCTTCCCTTCTGCCGCCTGTGGCCGCAAAGCACGCGAGAGCGCATGCGCTGAGTTCCCGTTCGAGCTGACTCCGGCGACCGCTCTCCATGAAACCTTCCGATCAGGTTCGAAGAAAGCGCATGCGTACTGGCCCCAACCCGTCCTCACGCTCCAGGAAAGAGAGGCAAAAAAAGAGCACCGCTCTTCCCGCGGTGGGAGATGGCAGGCGCAAAGGACGCGCAGGCGCAAAGGAGTCCGTCTATAAAAATTCCATTCACCTGTGTTGCGCATGCGGCATGTCTGCAATCGAGGGCGCATGCGTGAAAAGTTTTGGGAAATAGAGAATTAAATTTTTGATTTAATATTTTGTAGTATTTAGAGAAACAATAAAAAATAGCCCTCTACTGCCCTTACATATATCTGCCTAGAAAAAAAATAACTAGGCATTTCAAATGGTTTTCTTTTGCAAATACATATTTATAAATAGGGGTAACTCTAAACAAACATATTTATTACTTACATTTAATTGTGAGCTTACAACTACAATTGGGACCAGAATTTCTGTTGCTAAACGAGATTTTTGAGTGAACTGCACCCAATTTTATGGTTTTTTTTGCCATGGTTGCTAAGTGAATCACTGCAGTCGTTAAGCGAATCATGAAGTTGTTAAGTGAATCCAGTTCCCCCCACACAATTGATTTTACTTTTCAGAAGTGGCTAGGAAGATCACAAGTGACCCTGGGACACTATAACCGTAATAAATGCAAGCGCCTGTATTTTAGACCACGTGTCTGTAGGGAGGCTGCGATGGTCATAAGTATGAGGACTTGTTGCAAGTCCCTTTTTTAATCCCGTTGTAACTTTGAACGGTTGCTAAATGAATGATTGCAGGTCAAGGACTACTGTATGCAAATATACATGCATACATACTTATGTTGCAGAATTAGGATCAAACATACCACTGGTTAAAGTTATAGTAGTCTTAAAAGAGAAAATACAGATAGCCACGGTAGCCACCATTTGCACTAAGCAAGCCGCAGGTTTCCACCACCAGCAAGGCCAATGCTAGTTACGTATGGCTGGCAGTGATGGGAGTTGTAGTCCAAGAATTGGGACGATACGATAGCAGTATTCCAGGACAGGGATGCTGCAGTGGTCATAAGTGTGAAAACTGGTCCTATAAGGCACTTTTTTCAGTGCTATTGCAATTTCAGTGACTAAACGAACTGTTGGAAGAGACAGACAAGATGGTGGCACAATGCCATATTCAATTGATTTGTCTGTATTTCCTTCTTTTTTTCCAAATCGGTCTCACCGGCAGTTTTTTTAGCCCAGGACAATTGCACTTCTATGCATCTTGAACTGTTTGTTCCCGTTGCTGTTTGGCTGCTGGCAGGAGGCAGGGAGGCGATTAAATTGCATTTTTACTGCTTTAAGTGGCACTTTCCGCCTCTAAAGCTGGAAAGAACGTTTGGAGCCGGAAGGTGGCAGGCAATTGTCAAAATAAATCCAGTGACCTGCTATAATTATGGTAAGCAGAGTTGTGTGAATTTGTCAGCAGTTCTCAAAGGGCAGATTGAGGTTGCCCGGGGGTCTCCGAGACCCTTTAACAGTTTTAACAGATGAACAAAATTGGAAGGGACCTTGTAGGTCATCTAGTCCAACCTCCTACCCAAAGCAGGAGACCCTAAATCATTTCACTGAACTTTCAGCCAAAAAACCAATAACATATTTTAACATTGCTCATTTTTTGATTTCCAACACAGTGCCTATTACAGGTAGTCTCAACTTACAACAATGGAGCCCAAAATTACTCAAAATGTATATGTGATATGTAGTATTTAGGTGATAATTAAAAATGATTATATTATGGTAATTTTTAATATGAGTTAAAGGGGTGTCAACTGAAGGTTGTGTAAGATAAAAAGGTGATGCACTCAAGACGTGTAATTAAGGGGAAAATCTTTGGAATTATTAACATTAAGATGGAATTTATTGAATAATGAAATAAGAATATGTGATGAAATGGCAAATATGACAGATAAAAGTATAAGAATATAGTGAATACAGAATAAGAAATAAAGAATTTTAAGATATTATATAAAGATGAGTATAATTAAAGAAAAATAGAATAAGTTATGTGAATTAAAATTGGATAAAAGCAAAAAATATAAGAATATTTTTGAAAATTTATAGAAAATGGAAAATGCAATGATATGATAAGAAACTGAATATGTGAAATAACTATGTAATTATGGTCATGGTTTTATGGAAATGTAAAAACCTGCAATCACACTGTTCACTAAAAGAGATATAAAAGATGAAAAATAAAAAACATTTTTGCAAGAAAAAAATGGAGCCCAAAATTATTCTCGCCAAGCCAGACAGCTGATAAGTGAGCTTTGCCCCATTTTACAACCATTTTTTTGCCACCGTTGTTAAAGGAATCGCTGCAGTTCAGTAACCCAGTTGTTAAGTGAATCGGGCTTCTCCATCGACTTTATCAGATGGTCACAAAAGGGGATCATGTGAGCCTGGGAAAATTCTGGCCTCGGTTGTGGTTTTATTGGTCAGATGACTGTTTCTCTCTCCCCAAAACTCTATTATAAACAAATCGTGTATCGCTAAAGGGTTTGTGTAGATTTGCATCATTTTTTAAAATTTAGAAGAGGTTTTTACCCCTTTAAACATGCAGTTAAAACGTTCCTGTGTTTTAAATGCAGGGAAAGGAAACGGGCTGCATAATTTAGTTCTGGAAATTGCCTTTTGACCATACATTGGATTAAAATCAACATTCCTTTGGTATCCCTTTAGGAATTCTGTGCATATCGTATGTTTTCGTGGACCAGCTGCTTCAAGACACTTTCTTGGCATACGTAGCAGAAAAGAGGAGGAGGGGAAAGGAAATAAATTCCTTTTTTTTTTTCCTACGTTAATAATTCATTCTGTTTGCTTGTGAGGGACTTTTTAAGAGCCATTGTCTTTGGGAAAATAAATATTAGGGACTGGTTTGGAAGGATGTTATTTTCTTCCCTAGAAAATCCCTGGGGGGAAAAATATTGTTTCTAAGGTGTTTCTAAAGTTTGTACGAAATCATCTATAGGTAGTCCTCGGCTTAGTGACAGTTCAAAGTTACAATGGCGCAGAAAAAAGTGATCTATGACCGTTTTTCATGCTTACAACCATTGCCACATTCCCCCATGGGCACATGAACGAAATTTGGACACTTATCTTAATAAACAGCGAGGATTAGAATGGTCAAAATGTGTTTTAACATTTTTCTATACATAAATTTATTTCATTTATTTATTTTAAATTTATTTAATTATGTAGATATATTTTTCTGCCTCCAGAAGCGGTCTGAAGTGGTGCAGGGTTTCCTGCCTAAGCAGGGGGTTGGACTAGATGACCTCCAAGGTCCCTTCCAACTCCTATTCTATTCTATTCCATTCCTTCCATATTCCATTCCTTCCATATTCTATTCTATTCTATTTTTATTCTATTTAAACCAAAGCAATAGATGCTGTTGGGCCCTTCAGCCCAAAATCACTCATTGTTCTACCCCGAAAAATCATCACTGCAAAACAAAAACACCCAACATTGGCACAGCTCTTTTTAACACATTTTAATTTATGCTTTTATTAACTTTTTACAATGTCTGTTAGTGCTTAATGGAGTAGAATGGCAGGATATATAAATCAAATTAAAAATGGTGGCAAACTGTTTTATAAATCAGTAGCTATCTTTTTATAGCTATTAGAATAGTCAACATTCCTAAAGTTGAACCTAAACTTAGATATGTACACATTAAGCTAAGCCAGACTTTTAACTATTGTTTATTGAAAAGAAAACCATGCCATAAACCAAGATTTTCAACCTACAACGATTGGGGTTCACACAGACTATGCTAAATTCAAACACTTGTGCCTTAACCAGAGGTTGGGCTAGATCCGTGTTGCTTAAACCTGGACATTTTCAGGTGTGTGGACTTCATCCCAGAATTCTGCTGGCTGGGGAACTCTTGAGAGATGAAGTCCAGCTGGAGAATTCTGGTAATTGAAGTCCATGCAGCTTGAAAGTTGCCAACTTTGAGACACACTGGACTAGATGGTCTCCAAGGCCCCTTCCACCCTTTAAATATGATATGATGGCTTAGTGTGCTGTGTAAATACGTGAAATGAAGGGTTGTGCATGCGTTGCAGAAAAGGAAAAAGGACTCTCTAAAGAACTGAGGGATAACAGTAATTGTGGAATCACTTCCCTTTTTATATGCCCAGTTTGCACACCATATACTCGGCAACCTGCAAAATTGTAAACTGATGCAAATATTATAAAAGACAAATTTACAGTTCAGCAAACCAACTCAGCAATGCCTTTAAGCAACTTCTCTTTCTTGGAAAAATTGGGAGGCAGACACGGTTTCTTTGCTGGGGCCATTTTGGCATCTAACACGCCTGTTGTTTTTTTCCGTCAACCAAACGCTGCCCTGACAATTTTCCTAGGATTTGCAAATATATATATATATATATATATATATATATATATATATATATATATATATATATATATATATATATATATATATATGTATATATGTATATATGTATATATATATACATATATATATAATGCAGAGACATGGTGACACCCAGCTTGGCTTGTGGTTGGGAAGCAAATTGGCCAGGTCTGCATGTTAGGTGTGAAGATTAAGGTGCAAATTAAAATGAGTGAAATTACTCAAAACAGAACTGGCAGAAGGCATGCTTATAATTTGAAAAGACTGCCTGTGGGTGCTCTCACAAAATGTCTGCCAAGGTGGGCGTGACCAGGTGCAGTAAAGCGCTCACCGATCAACAGGTGAGGGAGCCCCCACCCCCCCAAGGAGGCCTTTTACCATCCTGGTGGGGCCGGAAGCTAGTGCTCAGCTGGGCAGGTCAAATAATCTAATTATTTAGAAGGGTTTTTGCAGACATATGGAAAGGAGACTCAAAGCATCAGGCAGGCAAAGTATAAAATGATTGGCAACAAAAACAAAAGTCCAAGCCAAAAGAGCTGATTTTGCTCCACGTAGTAACCCTGGTTAAGGGATTTTATTCAACCATCCCAATGCAAAGCCTAAACTTAAATGCCTGGAACCAAAATATTGCAAAACCACTGCCTGGTTTGGTCATTCAGGGAGGGCCGGTTGAAAGAAAAATCAGGAAGCCAAGCGAAAAATTTCTGCAGGTAGCCAGAAATGAACGGTGGAACTCTCTGCCCCAAGATTATTTTATGCAAGGTGAAAAGAAAAAGTTGCCTTCACCCACTGCACTAAACTACAGCCGATTTTGGCTCTGTGTAGTGCAAACTCAGCTGTTGCAAATTGCAAATTAAAACACGGCACTTGCCATTAATTGCTGCTCATCCATCATTAAACAAATCAAAATTAATTCAAACTCTAGCAGAAGCTAAATCGTGGCTCCCGGCTTAAGGAAAGGACAAATGTGTGAAACTCTCCTTTTGTTCATTTTTAAAAAATAAAACTAACTCGAAAAGGGGGGAAAGTGAGAATAGAAAGTCCAACAATGCTCCAGAGATCAGGTCTGACTTTATGAAAACAATGAGAGAAAACTGTAGACATGCGATTGGCAACACGTAATGGTTTCTGCTTTTTATCCTAATTCTTTTCTCCCCAGCTGAACAATAAACCAGCTGCCCTAGGGAAACAGCGGGGGCTAAAAAACAGGAGAGGGCGCCCAGAAATTAATTGGGAACATTAAAACCACCAATGCTCCCCTTTTTTTGCCCCCAAATAAAACTTTGAAACACAGATACAAAGCAGTTTGTCCGTTCCAAATTATGAGAATTTTGCTTCTGGGTTTTAGAGCAAAATTTGCATTGTTGAGCCTGGATTAGGCACCTAGGCAAAATCACAATAAATCTCGTGCCGAGATTTAAGAGGCCCTGCTGAATTATTTTTGAGCTTTTAGACAGTTTCCTTGGCCCGAGGGAACGGGGGTTCAAATCCCACAACACAGCCTTCTCTGCATCTCACAAGGACCGGCAGCCTTATGCAAGAGAGATGTGTGATCTCCCGGCAAAAAACAGCTTTCACAACAACAGATGGACAGGATAAAAGGAGTATGAAGACACCCACTAAGGGACAAAGCGTCCTTTTGTTGGTCCAAGGAAGGATTATTTGTGCTTCCCTTGAAAACACGCTGGACAAATCTTTCTAGGTTATCCTAGACATGGAGGCAGATGTCAGATAAACCATTTAACAAGGCTCTCCGGGGAGGGAGGAAATAAAGAAATGAAAAAATAAATGGAAAACAAACACACACAAAAAACAGTTTTAGTGTCATCTCGTCCGTACCTGGAGAAGCGGCGTGTTTTTCTGACCTTGGGGGTGTGCAATTCTTTAAAATAAAATAAAAATAAAAAAAATCACCTCCCAATTTCAGCAAAAGAATTGAAAAACTTGCCTTGGCTCAACTTACATTTAATTCAGACATATGGTGCAGATTGTGGCTTTATCAGGGATCACAACGTTTCCCGTCAAGAAAATAAAAAATAAATAAATCACTATTTGGCAGCCACAGGGGACGCTTGGAAAATTTGGAGCATCTGTTCGGCATTCTGAGATGCCGTACAGCCAGAAATTGTGCAAGCTACATTTTTTTTGGCTTTTGTGCATTGTGAAACCTGAGCCTTCCATACCCCAAGGAGCGATATGACACTTCGCTTTTATCAAAAACCACCAAAATTTAGCCCGGAGTCTGACTTTCTTTTGCATTGCAACATAGAGGGCTTCTTGGTTTGCGTCACACGGCTCTTTCGCAGGGCTGTTTCGAAGGCTGATTAACAACCCAAGGCGACTGAGCCAACATTAACCTAATTCTCATCTACCCTGTTGCACAAAAGAAAAGTACGATCAACACAACTTTTGGCTGCTACAATTTTTGGTTTTTCCCCCAGTCCTCCTTCTTCCTTTTAGGTAAAGAGGGATGTGTCAATAATTAGGAGTTTGTGATGCACAGATTGGGTAGCGTATCAGTGACGAAGAAGGAACGTGTTTCCAGGTTGGGTGGAACTAAAGACTACATCTCCCATGCTCCTCTCTTCCTCTTCCAAGCAGGCCAGCACTTGTGCTGGAGGAGGCAACAAAGCAGTTTAGCCGAAGGTTGTTTTGCAAGCGTCAACATCAGGTGTTGTGATGCGTGAGGCATCCAAGTTAGATAATGGGAAGGTGAAAACAAGGGTACCGTTCATAAATCGGTGATGAAGAAGGAACATGTTTCCAGGTTTGGTGGAACTGCAGAGCCCATCTCTCACGTGCTTCCTCCTCCTCCTCCAGCACACCTATGCTGGTGGAGGGCAAGAAAGCGGCTTAGCAGAAGGTTGTCGTGCCCAGGGTGCAAAAGTCAACACTGGGAGTGGCGACGCACGAAGCATCAAAGTTAGTTAAGGGAGAGACTGGAAGCAAGGGTATCCTTCGTGAATTGCATCTTTCCTCAGACGTACACACAGATCCTCAGCTTCCACTTCACAGAGCCCACTCAACAACATCAACAACAACCCTCTTCTACAAACGGCCTTGTTTTTAGGAGTCCTTTCGCAGACATGATCCTCATGTCAGAATCGCCTGTCTCCCAGAGTCCTGCACGTCCGCCTCCAAAGTCTGGTGCTTCTCCATCACCCCCAGAACGTCATCCAAAATGGAGGGTCCCAGATCTACGTGGAGGGAGAGGAGAGACCCGGCATGAGTTAAGAAGGGTTCGTCTCTTTTCTCCCCCTCGACAAAGCCGTTCAGAGGGGCCGGGGCCTTGGAGTCCTCAAGGGCTTCGGAAGCCCAACCGTTGGTGGCCAGAGGGTGAGCGTGGGCCTCTGTCGGCGGAGCAGCATAGTCCTTGTCATCCAAGTGGAGGCGGGGTGGCTTGGGCGGGGCCTGGGCGGAAGGTAAGGTCAGCGCCTGCAGGCCGCCAATGATCGGTAGAGAAATGGCGTTCTTGAGCAGCGGCGAAGGGATGTCCAACGAGAGCGGCTCATAGCCCGAAATCGTCGAAGTCCGCGCGAACTCAAAGGGCACCACGTAGTGTCGGTTCCCATCGGCATCGACCTTCTCCGACCTGGGCAAGAGATGGAACTTGCCTTGAAGGAAAGAGATGTCTCCGAACATGTCGTTCTCCCCCTGGCTACCGATGTGGATTGTGTGCCGGAAATCCCCCAGGGGAGGGCTGATCATCTCGGAAGAGAGAATGTCGCGCAGTTTCTCCTTTTTGCCTCGGCGGCTCCCTCGCTTCAGGTAGATGGGCACTTTGGTGGCGGCCATCTTGCCTAACACTAGAAAGGGGGAACAGAAGAAACGGAGGATTTCAAAGGTCTGGATGGACCGTCAGAAACTAATCAAGTGGGCGGTTGGAAACGCAAAGACGAGCTGTATCTGCCCCAACTGGATCCCGTCATGTTTGAGTTGGTTAAAGGCTGCAAGCTAGAAACCAGGAGACGGTGAGTTCTAGCCCCACCTTAGGCATGAAAGCCAGATGGGTGATTTTGGGTGAATCACCAGGAGACGGTGAGTTCTAGCCCCACCTTAGGCATGAAAGCCAGATGGGTGACTGCTTAGGCCAATCACCAGGAGACTAGGAGTTCTAGTTTAGACATTCAAATCATCCGTGTGACTTTGGGCCAATCCCCAGGCGACAGTGAGTTCTAGTCCCACCTTAGGCATGAAAGCAATTGGGTGACCTCTTTGGCCAGTCATCAGGAGACTGGGAGTTTTATTTTAGACATTGCAATCATCCGTGTGACTTTGGGCCAATCCCCAAAGGCGACGGTGAGTTCTAGTCCTGCTATAGACATTAAAACCATCCGCATGACTTTGGGACAACCTCTCTGAAACCAACTCACCTCACAGGGAAGGTGCGTTGGCATAGTTTTGCCGCCTTGACTCATTTGCCCAAACAATAAAGACGGGATATAAATAAACAAAATTAAAATGCAGGCAAAACTCACCTCGGAAAGACCAATTTTCCCCAAATCTGCTCAACGCAGAGGGGCTTCCACAAGTTGCCCTTCTGGTGGGGAGGCTTTGAAGAAGCTTCGCCTCGTGGATCCACAGGTGTGACGCTCAGCAGGAGCACCGGAGCACCATTCTGATCCTTCCGCAGATCAAACACGCTTGTCCTCGTGTTCGAAACGAAAGAGAACCTGGCAGGATTTCAGCCGTGCCCCATCGTCTCACCCACGTGCGAGGAACTGAAGGGAAAACAAACAACAACCCCCATGAAATTCAAACGATCCCGTTTTGAAGGCTGGGCAGATCCCCCAGCAAGGGATTTATTTAAATCCAGCTCTTCGCAGCCAGCTGTTGCAGTAATCTTTGATTTCAGGAGAGAAGCCATCTTAGCGACTTAGTGATTTTATCTTTATTTTTTGCCATGGCCATTAAGCGAGACATCAACACAGAAGCCGGAGCTGGGAAGGTTGCCAACGGGGAATCACGCGACCCTGGGATGCTGCAACGGCTACAAGTGCGAGGAACAGCCCCGAGTCGCCGTTTTTTCCCCCCCCCAGCCCCGTTGCAACTCGGAACGGCGGTGGTAATGAAATGGTCGTTAAGTTGAAGACTACCTGGATTTTTCGCTCTGAATTAAAAGTAAACGAGAGCAATCACAAAAACAATGATTATCGGCTGTGAAACCCTGAGCTGACCTGTCCAGTCCTATCTTTTTATACCCCACTGCTTGATTTAAGCTGCGTTAAGTCCTACCCAGCCATTAACCGAGATAATTACAGGGTTTTTCCTTTCCATTCCTTTGCCCGAAATGATCACTGGGTTGACTCAGTTCTCAGGCTTCCTGGGTGGCCCAGGGCGGCCACCGTCCTTCACAACATCCCTTGCCACTTAGCCCACCTTGCAGGCTGGTTGTGCGGGTAGGAAAGGAGCCCGGAAGGAGTCTGCTTGGGATGCTAGGAACAGGTAGTCCTCGACTTACGACACTTCACTTAGTGACCGTCCAAAGTTACAACGGCACTGGAAAAAGCGACCCAAGGACTGTGTCTTTTTCACGCTTACAACCGTTGTAGCAGCCCCGTGGATCAAAACGGAGACAACTTGGGAATTGATTCACATTTATGATGGTTGCAGTGTCCCGGGGGTCATGTGATCCCCTTTTGCGACCTACCGACAGAGTCAATGCCAGATCCAGTTAACAACCGTGGTTCCAATTTAACAACGGCAGCAATTCACTTAACAACTAAGAGCCGTGGTGGCGCAGTGGTTAGAGGGCAGTACTGCAGGTGACTTCTGCTGACTGCTGGCTGACCAGAGGTTTGGCAGTTCGAATCTCACCAGGCTCCAAGTTTGACTCAGCCTTCCGTCCTTCTGAGGTCGGTAAAATGAGGACCCAGATTGTTGGGGGGCAAGAGGCTGACTCTGTAAACAACTTAGAGAGCGAGGTGAAGTGGTATAGAAGTCTGAATGCTATTCCTTCCTTCCTTCCCCTTCCCTTCCTGTGGTTATAATGCAATATTGCTGGCTAACTCTGTCCACTATCTGGAGTTTGATCCTGACCAGCTCAAGGTTCACTCAGCCTTCCATCCTTCTGAGGTCGGTAAAATGAGGAGCCATATTGTTGGGGGCAAGAGGCTGACTCTGTAAACCGCTTAGAGAGGGCTGTAAAAGCACTGTGAAGCGGTATATAAGTCTAAGTGCTCTCTCTCTCTCTCTCTCTCTCTCTCTCTCTCCGAGACCTGTGGTTGCTCAGTGATTGGAATGCAGTATTACAGACTAACTGCCCACTGCCAGCAGTTCAATTCTGACTCCGTAATTCCATTTTCTATTTTGAGATGGTTCAATTGGGTCCATGTGATTGGAGAAAAAGGAAAGTACCTAGTTATTGCTGACTGCTGCAAAGTCCTTATGGACTTATGATTTTGACGACCAGGTGGATTTCAGAAACAAGAGCTTTGCTGTCACAATCAAGTACAAAGTCCTCATAATTGTAGTTATAATTGCTGTAAAGAAGTTCAAAAGTTATTTCTTTCTATTACTTTCGTTTCTATTTTTCTTTTGCCTTTTTTTCTTTCACATATATCTTTCATTTCATTTATTTATTTATTTATATATAAACATTTATACATATATAAACATATATATATATATAAATGTATATACAGACACACACACACACACAGTTAAGTATACATGTGTATGTTTGTGCTGATACGTACAAAAACCAGCTGTAATTGACCCAGAAAAGTGACCCCTGTGCTTTCATAGTTAATTGAACCCTTTCTTTTATTTTAATTAAATGTAATTAGAGCCTTCCTTTATGTCTGTTGCTTCCTGAAGAATTGAACTTTTCTTCACCTAATAAGACCCGAGTCTGAAAACATCCATGGCTGAAATTATAATCTGTCGCTCACATCCAAAGGAGGAATCTTTCATTATTCTATTTTGGAGAAGCTGGTACCCAGGGCTGCATTTTTGGGGCATTTGGCAAGGGCAACACCTTGGCTTGGGGTCCAGCTGGTCACCTCTGCAGGTTTGGTTGGCTGACACATATTTTGGATGGACGGACTTCAATTTGCAGAATTCCCCGGCCAACCTTTCCTTCCTGTCATCCATCTTCCTTCCTTATTTTTTCCTTTAATCTTCCTTCCTTCCTTCTCTTCCTTCCTCTCACCTTCTATCCATCTTTATCTTATCATTTCCTTCCTTCTCTCCCTTCAATCTTTTTCCTTCTGTTTATATTTTCTTCCTTCTCCCTTCCATCCATCTACTTTCCTTTTATCTTCCTTTCTTCTCTCCTTCCTCTCACTTCCTTCCTTCCATCCATCTTTATTATTTCCTTCCTTTTATCTTCCTTCTCTCCCTTAAATCTTTATTTTTCCTTCTGTTTATCTTTCTTTCCTTCTCTCCCTTCTTCTCTCATCCACCCATCCATCTTTCTATTCCTTCCTTTCCCTCTGCTCTTTCCTCCCTCTCTCCAATCTCCTTCCTTCCATCCATCTCTCCTTGTTCCCTCTCTTTCTTTCTTCTCTGACTTCTCCCTGCAGCCAATATTCAGATTGCAATCCTTGGGTTTGAGGCCATGGAAGAAACGTTTTTATTCTTGCTAAAACAGCAAAAGGCGCTTTGCTTCCAAAGAAGCACGAGAAAGAATCCGGGCCAAACTGGAACCAACCCCGGGCAGCCTGCCAGCTTCACCAACGTGCCAGGTTAATCTTTCTAGCCGTTTCCGTGTGATTCAGAGACACACCCAACATTTTTACAGAAGCTGCCCTGCAAAACCAACTCAGCCTTCCTCATCTGACCCAGGTTACGACCTCACAGATAGAGAGCAAAGATATGGGGTTTTTTTCCATTGCTATTCTAGGCAGTCCTCGACTTACGGCTGTAATGAAGCCTGGAATTATGGTTAAGTTCATTGCGGTCATTAAGTGGATCATTTTTGCAGTGGTTGTTAAGGGGAATACATTTTACCCAATGGGCTTTTGGAATGTCAAAATTTCTGGGCCGGTAACCACAGGGATGTTTGCAAATGGCCATCCTCACTTTACAACCCCTATTCGTTTAGCGACCGCGTGAAGTTTCAACGGCACTGATTCGCAGCCAGTCCTTGCACTTACGACCGGCATGTGATCAAAACCCAGCGACTTGGCAACTGCCACATATTTACGCTTCCTGGCCAGCTTCCGAGAAGAAATGGTGGGGGGGATGGATTTGCTTAATGGCCACCTGATTCACTTAACAACTGCAGGGATTTGCTTAGCAACCGTGGGGGTGGGGGAAAGGTTGTAAAATCAGGCACAATTGAGTTAACCACCTTCAACAACTCAAGGAAACTTTCAATCATGAATTTTTGGGCCAGATGTTGGCCTGGGGTGGGAAGTGGCTTCTTTTTAAAGCCATGCTCTTAAAAACCTCATCCCACAAATACACAAAACCACAATTTAACCTAATCCCAGCCTGACGGATTAATAGAGCCCTCTGAGCTAAATGAGGAAGCATTTATTTATACTAAACATATACACAACACGGTGTCTTAAACAAACCTCCACAGCAAAACCGGTAACACAACATAAAAACCTTACGCATCTGACATTTTTTTTCCCCCAAAATTGTGAGCACGGTCAGGATTACAACTAAACGTGGTTTTAATTATATTTCCTTAGCTCGAAAAAGACTTTCTAATCGCCGTTTTTGGCAACTTCCTTCTACGTTTGCATTCTAAATGACAAGCTCGGAATTCACGGATGGCTTGGATTGCCAAGCCGTAAACCGGGGTTGTGAACAAACCACAATCAAAATGTTGTGCAAGGGGCAGAACTAAACTCTTGGCGAGGACCAAACCACCAAAATGCATCAAGATTGGCAAATGCCTTGAAATATCCTCAACCTCCCCAGCTTGCCACATGGCAAAGATGCCAGCCAACTTAAACCTGGTTAGTGCTTTAAACCACCTCGTTTCACAGCCCTGCAGCTACGTAAGGATAATCCAGCCCACCCCCTTTTCAGATCTTATCCCTATTAAGTCCGGAGCATGGAATCCACCCCAGCTGTTCTTCAAATCCACCAGCAGGCCAGCTCTTAAAACAAAAATGAAAAATAAAATAAAGTAACCAACCTCAATTATCCCACACCCAACATTTCCGTATCCATTTTAAGAAGATCTTCCAACTTAACCCTATCACCACGCCTGGCTTAATTGCAGCTCAGGCTAGCTTCAACCAGGACGGGGCAAAATGGGACGGGACCGGGGGGACATTTAAAGGATTAAAGAGAGGTTTGCACAAAACTTTTGCACGCTGCATGAAATGGGAAGGAAAGGAGAGGGGGGCTTCGCCAACCGTGGAGTTGGGGGGGAGGCACAGCAAGGCTGGGAGACGAGGAAGGGGCGCTCCTGTCTTCCCCCCCCTCCCACCAGGCATGACGTCGTGTTCTTGGGATGTGAGTCAAGCCGCTCACACGCAAGAGCATGAGAGAGAGAGTGTGTGTGTGTGTGTGTTACACGACTTGGCCGTGTTTGGACAGATCAGAGGCTGCTTTAAGGAGACTCCACCCTTGTTGCGTAAGGCTCAGCATTACAACATCTGCAAAACACACACACACACACACACTCTTCCCCCCCAAAAAGGAGTGGGGGAGAATTCCAGAGCTGTCAGGTTGCTGATTGCTTTGCATGTCCCGAATGTAGCAAGGGGTGCGAAACAACAAGGCTCCAAAAACTAGGGGGGCCGGCGGCTTGGCTGCTTTTTTTGGCACAAGCATTGTCGTCTCTCTGCAAAAAAAAAAACCCGTTGTCGCATTTGTTAAGCTTTCCAGAGTTTTCCTGCACCAAAAAGAAGAAAAATAATAATAATTGCTCCAAAGCACTTTTCTGAGCTTCTGATATCCAACGTGGCCGCTTTTTCGGGCAACGTGCAATGCAGCCGTAGGACTTACAACGGTTTATTTAGTGACCGTTCCAAGTCACCCCAAAAAGAGACTTACGACCAGTTTTTCACGCTTAAGGACCGTTGCAACATCTCCAGGATCCAAATTTCAGACCCTTGGCTACTGACTCATGTTTACAACAGTGGCAGGGCCCCGTGTGTGTGTGTGTGTGTGTGTGTGTGTGTGTGAGAGATGTGATCCCCTTTTGCAACCTTCTGACGAGCCGAGTCCACAGGGAAGACAGATTCGTTTCACAACTAGGATACTAATGGATCAACCACAACGATTCGCTTAACAACGGCGGGGCCAGAAAGGTCGTAAAACGGGGCAAAACTCATCGGGCGAATGTCTCGCTTAGCCACAGGAAATTTTGAGCTCAGTTGTGGTTGCTAAGCCGTAGGTAAGAAAGCGAAGGGGAGCAGAGAAAAAAGTTTAGTTTAGTTTAGAATATTTTCTCCATTCCGATCTTCTTTATGGATGCTGGAACTATCCATTTCCAGAATGGTCAAGGTTTGGAAGAGGGGACTTTGTTTTTCAAAGGTTGGACAAGGCTGATTCAGCACACACAACGCACACAACACTACACACACACACAGTTTTTTTTCTCTTCCATTTTGCACCCACCGAGACACCCGGCTTTGCAAAAAGAGGCCAGCCAGGTTGACAAATTTGGGAACGGAGGGGAGAAACAGGAGAAGCCTAATCAAATGGCCCCTTTAAGCCCTTAATGGAACCTCCAGGTCCAGGAGCAGTCTACCCCGGAAAGAGCAAAATTGCCCAGGCGCACACAGCCCTATGAAGGGTGGGTGCCTTTTGAAAGGACAGCTCTCCTGCCAAGACCAACATTGGGACCCTAGCAGCCCATCCTCCCCACCCCAACTTTGGATTGTCAACAGCTGTGGGACCAAATTAAGGACACCCAGGTGGTGTTTGTGCCACGCCACCCCCCAATCTATTTGCAAAACGTTGGCTGGGTTCACACGACCCTCTTAAGCCAGGATTCAAACCCACCCCACCAACCGACTCCCAGCGGTTCTATTTTTTCCCCAGTAAACTTGATTTTATTCGCGTAAGGTCCTGGGCCGATCGGGGCAAGGGATTTGAATCGTTTCTCCGCTAAGCCAATTAATTAGCCAGGGTTGAACCAAGATTAAGCCAGCTTGGGTCGGAGGGCTGGGCTTCAGAAGGGCTCGTTGTTGGGTTTTCTGGGTGTTTGTTTGCCTTTGGGGAAGCGCTTGCCGAGGTTGAAGTGATTTGGAAAGAAAGAAACAACTTGCGGAAACGGCTCGCAAATAAAATTAAAATTTTTTTTACAACATAACAGAATGCCCGCCGGCCCAAGGGAGGAGGAATGGAGAGAGAGAGAGAAAATAAAAACCCTAAAAAATACAGCCCAAGCAAACTTGGAATCGTGGTTAGGTTTGTCACACGCACACACACACACACACACACACACACACACACACACGAGAAGTTTCTTCAACAATACATTGTTTGAATTAAAGGCGGGGGGGAGGCCGCTTCGACGCTTTTGGAAGCGTCCCAGAAGCCAAAATGCGGGTTTCACTCCCTTCCCAAGAAGCGGGAGACGAACCCCGCGTTTCTTCCCCCCTCCCACGCATTCACACGTTACGCCCCGCGGGAACGTGGGAAGGGAGTCCGGAGCGCCCAAATTCACGAAAGTGGAGAATCAGGATTTGCCCCGGGGAGGGGGGAGGGGGGAGGTAGTCCAGCAAGACCCCTCTGAGCATGGACAGAGCGCTTTTTCTCCTTCTCACCCCCTGATCGGGAAGACCGACCTCAAATCGGACCTAATCCGAGCCGCGGAACCGCTTTTTTTTGGGGGTGTCAGTAAAGGAAACCAGAGGGGGGAATCAACCCACAGAGGAGGCCAAGCAAGAGCCCCTCTGAGCATGGACAGAGCGCTTTCTCTCCTTCCCAAAGGGGTCGGGGGGGGAAAGAGGAAGTAAGAAAAAGAATAAAGAAATAAAGTCAAGGGGAGGGGGAAAAAGAAACACGAATTTCCGCGCAGGCCAACTTTGCATTGGTTCCCTTGCAAAGACTTACCCAGCCGAGCGGAGCACGCAAATCCAACCGCGTTCCCACGACCAATTCCCCGCAGAAAGCTTAAAAGCCTCGCCGGCCAGCGCTCGCCACCCCTTAGGCCCCGCCCCTCCGCGTGCCTCAGCCAATCCGAGCGGGCTGCGATAAATCCGGACCGCCCCCTCCTCCCAGCCCCGCCTCCCAGCCCCTCCCCGCCGATGCTTTTCACCTTGGGGAAGCTTTTCCGAGAAACTTTTGGCTCGATCGTGGCTTCTTGGCTCGATCGTGGTCAAAGGTTGGTTGGGTCATTGCTTTATTCGAGGGTGAGGGCGTGTCGTCTGCACACAGACTTTGCAAATCGAACATTGTGCCTAAACCCCAAAAAGAGTTTCATAGCACACAGGATGCAAAGATGACCTTTTTCATAGTTGAACTATAAACCATGGTTTGTGATTTAACCCCGATGTATATAACTCTCTGAGCCTAACATTTTCTAGCCATTTTGTGGAGTTACTGTCCTTGTCCAAGCCTAGGGTCTTTGTCTTCTAGAGTTTAGGGCTTTTTAAAAGGATTTTTTTTTTAAAAAATTATACAATTATAAACCTCAAAGGAACCTAGAGGTCTTTTAGTCCAACCCCCTGCCCAAGACAGACAACTATTTATCATCATGGACAAATAGTTGTCTAGAATGTCTTGCCAACATTCAGATACTCTTGGGGATCTTAGATCTATTATTATAGATCTCGAAGGAACCTAGAAGTCTTCTAGTTTAGGGATCTTAGAACTATTATTCTAACGTTCCTTGAAACACCAACTTGGTTTAACCATGGTTTGATGTTCCGTCTTAAGACATCAGTTCTTGGCTAAAAGAGCCAAGAAAAAGAGAACAGGATTCTTTTCAAAAGTACCATAGCTCTATTAACTGCCCTTCCCACTCTTGGCAAGTTGAAAAACCGATCCCACTTTGCAAAAAAGAAATGTTCTCACTGTGGATTTTAGGGTTAAAAAAATCAAACCACTGGGAAAAAAAAACGTGCAGTTTCAGGACTGATGTTTTGTTTATCTCTTAAATTCCTTTTCTTGCAGGTGTCTCTGCAGGCATCCAAGTGGTTTTGAGAAGTGGCACTCTGTTATTATCCATTTAAGCCCTCAATGCTGCAGAAGAAATAAAATGCCAGGTTCAAAAGTGTGAGATTTCCAAATAAAAAAAAATAATAATAAAAATAAGCTGCGCTTTGGGTGGCCTGAGAGAACTAGCATTTAAATTTCTGTTGGGGGGCAATCCTCACAAGGTTGCTGTAATCATTAAAATGCAATTAAGGGATCCAGGCAGAATTCTTGGGAAGGTTCTTTTCCCCCGTCGCATTTCCACGTGTCGGTATTTGCAAATTTTGGAAGAATCAGTAGGGGAAAAATAAATAAAAATAAAGGCAACAATCCCTAAAGACATGGAGTGGAAAATAAACAAATTCAAAATCTGTTCTGAGGAAATGACTTTGCTGGATCAGCTAAAAAATTTTTTTATAGTGTGGAGATCTCAAGGGCAGTACCGGTGTCATATGGGCAGTCCTCAACTTATGACCACATTGAGCCCAACATTAATGTCGCTCATTTAAGTGAATTTTGCCCGGTTTTCTTACCACTGTTATTAAGTGAATAACATGGTCGCTAAGTGAATCTGGCTAGTTAGAAGGTTGCAAAAGGGGATCACACGATCCCGGGAGACTGCGAGCGTCGTAAATATGAGTCAGTTGCCCAGCGGCTGAAATTTTGATCACGTGACTTTGGAGGTGCTACAATGGTTGTAAAGTGTGAAAAAGTGCTCACAGCTCACTTTTTTTTCAGTGCCGTTGTAACTTTGGGTCACTAAATGAAATAAATCAAGGACTATCTGTATTCTGACCCAGCTTGGTTGAAGTTAAATGAAGCGTTTTTCCTGGGAAAATTGATTCTGCTTTGCCTCCACAATTTTCCCACCCGTTGACCTCAATAAAGGGGAATTTTAAAATTACAGACTGCAAGTTGTGGGTTGAATCAGGCAGCTGTCAGGGAGTCTCTAAATCACGTGTGGGAGAGAGAAAAAAGTGAGGAAGAGATTCAATGAGAATGCGCAAAACCTTCTATGGAATTCATCCTTGGGGGCCTGTTGAACGCTTGGTACTTTCAATTTCTCTATCCTGAAACTTTCCAATTTTGCATCGTGCAAATGACGCTTTTTCCCCGCTCTGCAAATAAAAAACAATCTGAATTTCTAGCATCATAAAAGTAACATTTAGAGCAGAATTTTCCAGCCAGCATGCTTGAAGATGGGTGGACTTCCACTCCCAGAATTCCCTACCCAGGGTGATTTAAGAGGGGTAGACTTCACCTCCCAGAATTTTCCAGCCAGCATGCTTTATGGACTTCAATATCCCATCTGGGAATTCTGGGAGTTGAAGTCCACCCCGTTTGAAGTTGCTAAGTTGAAAAACTTTCTTTAGAGGTGTTAATCCTAAACATTCCCTATTCAGAGAAAATATATATATATATATGTTGGCAAGTTGCAATTTGTGGCCAACCTCCGTGTCGCATGGCCGATCTTCCCCGTCCCTGTTCTTCCCTTTCTCGACACGCTTTTTGTATTTCAATATTTTCCTTTCCCACAGCGATGGTTGTTTAGCTAACAACTGAACTGCACTCTGCCTAGTGAGCAAAATTAAACTTCTGAACTTTACTAACTATATCCCTGGTTAGAGGACAAAGAAGTTACAAGCGCTTGGAAGGATCCTGCGCAGGTAGTCCTCGACTTATGCCCAACTTGTTTAGTGACCAAAGTTTTACAACGGTATGCATCATCGTTCAGCTGGATTTCTGCAGCATAACACCTTGTGGGAACGTGTGTTGTGTTGGCACGGAGCCTGCAACATGGCGGCCGAGGGCTTTGCTTATCGATCTTCCAGATTAAGTGATATATTTGCAGAAGATGTTTTGTATGTGGGAATGTGTGGGCATGTTTGTGTGTGTGTGTGTGTGTGTGTGTGTGAGTATGAGAGGGAGGAACTAATCTTTCTTTGAATGCTGTCCAAATTCTAGATTTTGCAGATTATTCTGACAGGCCGGAGATGAGAACAAATTAAGAAAATTAGAGGAAGCTTCTCAAAATTAAAAGAGAGGCGGTCAGAAAGTCAGAGCTGGAAGGAAAACCGTTGTGAAGACTGAAGATTACAGCAGGAATTCTGGACAAGAAGCCCTTTGGATCATATTCTAGGTTAGCGGATGAGCTTGGTGCAAAGGTGGAACATAATTTCAAGCCTTGGAAAGGAGACCACCAGGAGATCTCACAGCCCGCTGCGGACTACATCAGGAAGCTGAAAAAACATCCCTTGCCATGGCTCATGGCTGCCGTATTATAGGTAGTACTAACATATGGGCACCTTGAACCCAGTGTTTCTGTTGCTGAGTTTTGCCCCATTTGACGACATTTCTGTCCACGGTTGTTAAGTGAATTGCTGCCATTGTCCAAATGAATGTTTAAGCGAGTCTGACGTCAGAAGGTCCCAAAACGGAATCACACAACCTTCCTTTTGCAGGGGGGACAACTGCAACCATCGTAAGTATGAGCCGGTGGCCAAAGGGCTGAATTTTGATCATGTGACTGCCCCCCCTCCGCCCCCGGGGGTGGACGTTGCATCAATGCGTGCCAAGTGTCAGACTTTTCATCCTGGGACCATGGTGGTGGGGGGGGAATGTCGTAAGTCTGTAAAATGGCCCCATCGCTTTTTCCATTGGAACTTCAAATGGTCACTAAACAAAATCGTCATATGCTACCGCTAATTTTTTAAACCTCCATACACACTAATGCACGCACATGGAGGATTTAAGCCATAGATAGATAGATAGATAGATAGATAGATAGATAGATAGAGAAAAATGTTGAGACTCTAGAAAAAGTACAGAGAATCAGGATGATGAGGGGGCTGGAGGCTAAAACATACGATGAACGGTTGCAGGAACTGGGCCTGGCTAGTCTAGGGAAGAGAAGGACCAGGGGAGGCAGGAGAGCATCTTCCAATATTTGAGGGGCTGCCACAGAGAGGAGGAAGGGGGTCAAGCTATTTTCCAAAGCCAGACAAGGAATAATGGATGGAAATATACAAAAATCAAGGAGAGATTCAACCTGGAAATAAGGAGGAATTTTCTGACAGTTAGAACAATCAACTGATGGAACAGAAGTTGCTCTCGGAAGTTGTGGGAGCTTCATCCCTGGAGGCTTTCAAGAAGAGACTGGAATGCCACCTGTTAGGAATGGTGTAGGGCCTCCTGCTTGGGCAGGGGGTTGGACTAGATGACCTATAAGGTCCCTTCCAACCAGTGGTGGGATTTAATTTTCTTTTACTACCGGTTCTGTGGATGTGGCAGGGGGTTGGACTAGATGACCTATAAGGTCCCTTCCAACCAGTGGTGGGATTTAATTTTCTTTTACTACCGGTTCTGTGGATGTGGCAGGGGGTTGGACTAGATGACCTATAAGGTCCCTTCCAACCAGTGGTGGGATTTAATTTTCTTTTACTACCGGTTCTGTGGACGTGGCTTGGTGGGCGTGGCAGGGGTAGGATACCGTAAAACCTCCAGTCAGAGGCGGTATTGGCCGGTTCTCCGAATTACTCAGAATTTCCACTATTGTTTCTCCAGAACTGGTCCGAACCTCTGCTTCCAACTCTTGATTATCTGTTATCTATTTCCTGCTTTCTGGGGAAAGCCAGGAAAATCTGATTTTTGGATTTCCTCTTGGGCCAGGATGCGTCCCGAGTGGGCTGGGCTGGGCGAGGGTTGAGTGGGGGGGAAGGAGGAGAAATATTCAGTTTGGGCTGAGCTTCGCTCTGCAGATTAGGGCCCAGCTGACTCCTGACGTGTCTCTCAGATATGACTTCAAGATTTTGGCATTTGGGGCAGGAAAATGAGCCCTTCCTGGGGGGGGCGGTGAGGAGCATTTGCCAAGGGTCCCTGCGTCACGGGAGGAAAGACCGATGGAAGCCCTAAAAGAAGAGGAAAATCCAGGAATCTTGCAAATTAGTTCAGGGGGGAAAAGTGGATTTTCTCAAAAGAGCGAAAGGAAAAATATGTGTGTGTATCTCCCTTCCTGTTTGTCTCTTTGGGTTTTTTTTTCTTGGCTTTTGTCACGGGAAAGACTTTCACACCCAGGTTTTGCCCTGGAAATTCCATCTTCTGAGATGCACGGAAGGGTCAGTTATCCCGAAAAGAAACACAGAGCGTAGAATAAGATTTGTGAGGGACTTTAGAGATCTTCTAGTCCAACCGCCTGCTCGAGCATGGGAGTCTATACCAGGGCTCTTCAAACTTGGCAACTTGAAGGTGTGTGGATTTCGACTACCGGCATGCTGGCTGGAGGATTCTGGGAGTTGAAGTCCACCAGTCTTAAAGCATCCTGGCTGGGGGATTCTGGGAGTTGAAATCCACCTGTCTTAAAGCATCCTGGCTGGGGAATTCTGGGAGTTGAAGTCCACCCATCTGAAAGCATCCTGGCTGGGGGATTCTGGGAGTTGAAGTCCACCCATCTGAAAGCAGGCTGACTGGGGAATTCTGGGAGTTGAAGTCCACCCATCTGAAAGCAGGCTGACTGGGGACTTCTGGGAGTTGAAGTCCACCCGTCTTAAAGCATCCTGGCTGGGGGATTCTGGGAGTTGAAGTCCACAAGTCTTAAAGTTGTCAAATTTGGAGACCCCTGCCCTATACTATCCTCACTCTTGATTCAGGTGGTTCTTCGGCCTACAAATTCGTTTAGTGACCTTTTGAAGTTAAAAAAAAAGTGACTTATGATCGTTTTTTTCACGCTCATGACCGCGTTTCACACTTACGATCGTCGCAGCATCCCCAGTGGACACGTGAGCAAAATTCAGAACATTTTGGCAAGTGACTCATTATTTATGACCAGTTGCCATGTCTCGGGGTCATACGGTCCCTTTTTGTGATGGTCAGAGTCCACTAGGGAAGCCAGATTCACTTAACAACCGTGTGACTGACTTAACTGCAATGATTCAGTTAATGACAGTGGCAAGAAAGGTCGTAATACTGGGCAAAATTCACTTGTCTCGCTTTCCGAATGGAAATTTCGGGCATCCAATTGTGATTGTAAGTCGAGGACTCCCTGTATTGAATGAATGCATGTTTTGAGTTGCCACTGTTGGTTGAATGGCAGCTAATCAAACAAGCCAGGTTTGGGCCCCATGTAAAAGGCAGGACAACACTCGGCGGTCACGAGTTTGCCTGATCCAAGATAAGGAACTCATCTATGGGGCGGCTTCACCCTTCGAACAGCTTCCGTTAAGAAATGAATTATTTTCAGCAGCATCCAGGGAGTTTCCAGAAAATTGTGTTTCCTTCCCCCTTTCGATTACAGGCCGTCCTCCACTTACAACCAATGCATTTAACGACCGAAGTTGAAACAGCTCTGGAAAAAAGCGACCCACAATCACACACCCAAGATTGTCGCAACATTTCAGCATCTTCTCGTGAAGCAAATTCGGGCGCTTGGCAAGGTTGGGGGAAAGCCGTTTAGTGACCACATGCCTCGCTTAACAACTGCAGGGATTCGTTTTAACAATCAAAGCCCCAAAGTGGCTCTCTTAGCGACCACTGGAAATTCTGCACGCAATTGTGGTCATAAATCTGGATAGTCAAGGCCAGCTATCAAATGTCCTTTTTTTAAAAAAAATCCCAGATTCTCCTAGGTTGGCCAGACCTTCTATATACAGGTACTCCTCGATGTACAATCAGAGTGAAGCCCAAGATGTATGTTGCTAAGTGAGACATTGGTGAATGTCTTGAGTTTTGCACCATTTTACGGCTTCTTGCTACGGTTGTTCAGTGAATCATTGCAATGGTCAATTCATACGGTTGTTAAGTGAATCTGGCCTCGCCGTTGACTTGGGCTTCTCCAAAAGGTTGCCAAAGGGGATCACGAGACCCCCGGGAGACACCGCCCCCGTCATAAATACGAATCAGATGCCAAGGATCTGTATTTTGGATCACAGGGCAGCGGGGATGTTGCCAACGATTGTGGGAAAAATTGTCACAAGTCCTACTTTTCCAGCGCCGTCGTAACTTCGTTACTTAACTATCGTTAAGTCAAGGACTACCCCTACGGGCGGTTTGCACACCTGGGAGAGCAACCTCCGAATCTACCCGAAGCCGAGTTCGCGGCCGAGAGAAAAGAACGCAGCTGTTTGGGCAGATGTTGCCGGTTGTTGGCAGGGGCTTTGGCAATGGGGAAACCAACCGTGCATTGCACAAAGCCGCCTTCGGGCCCCAAGAAGGAAGGATGACTCGGAGGGAAAGGAATTCGACAGGCGGCCATCGCGGGAAGCTCCTTCGGGCCAGGAGGCAGCGGCAGCGACCACGGAAAGGCGGCACCTGGCTCTTGGTGCAGAGGTGGGGAGGAGCAGGCAGCCTGCCCCGGAGGCTGGTGGGGGAGGACGAAACGTCAGAGGATCAGGCATGAGGAGTCCAGTGGAGGAAATGAGATTATTTTTCTTGGAAAAGCCAGAAACCAGAACACGACCCTGATCCTGTTCCAGTTTTTCCTTCCTTCCCTCCCTCTTTCCCTCCCTCTACTTTTCCTTCTTTCCCTCTCCCTTCCTTTTCTTTCTCTGTGTCTTTTCCTTTCCTCCCTTTTCTTCTTTCGCGGTATCTTTCCCTTTCTTCTTTTCTTTCCCATCTCTTCCTTTTTTCCCCCTTTTCCTGCCTTTTCTTTCCCTTTGCTTTCTCTGCGTCTTTTCCTTCTCTCCCTTTTCCTTTTTGTATCTTTTCCTTCCTTCCCTTTCTCTTTTCCTTCTATTCCTTTCTTTTCCCTCTTCCTTTCTTCTTTCCCTTTACTTTTGTCATTTCCTTCTTTCTCTCTTTTCCTTCTCTCCCTTTTCCTCTTTCTCTTCCTTTTTCTTTCCCCTTTTCCCTCTTCCTTCCTTTTTTCCCCTTTCCTTTCTCTGAATCTTTTCTTCTCTTCCTTTTCTTTCCCTCCTCCTTCCTTCTTTCCCTTCCTTTACTTTTCTGTCTTTTCCTTCCTTTCCTTCCCTTCTTTCCCTTTCTTTACTTTTCTTTCTCTACGTCTTTTCCTTTCTTCTTTCCCTCTTCCTTTCTTCCTTCTTTCCCTGCGTCTTTTCCTTCTCTCCATTTTCCTTCCTTCCTCCCACACCTTTTCTTTTCCTTCCTCCCCGTCCTCTCCCTCCCTTCTTACTTTTACTTAATAAACAGGTGATCCCTTTACTGGGATTGATTGAACAGCCGTGGCAAAAAAGGTCGTAAAATTGGGCCCAACTCACTTAACCACCTCTTCACTTAGCAGCAGAAATCCTGGTCTCAACTGCCGTCGTAAGTCAAGGACTACCTGTACCAAGGAAAGAAAAATGTCTTTTTCTACCCCGACCTAAAAACCAAATTCATCACCCCACCTTCGTTGCCAAGTCAACACTGCAAAATGCAACGCAAGGACTGGCACTCAGGTGCCAAAAGGGGGCGAATTTATTCATGACAGGAAGGAAATAGAATTAAACTTCTCACCGAGTTTTCAAACCTGCGTCTGACGCCAAGGCGCCTTTTTAATTGCTTCTATTAAACTCTCACTGCGTGGATGCCTCTTCCTCGAAAATAAACACACTCGCTGAAAATTGGAGCACGTTATCTGATAGGCCGAGAGCCAAATCTCTTATTAACATTACTGGGCTGTGCTCCAGAAAAAATTATTATAAAATGTCAGAGGAGGAGGAGCGAAATTCAGCAAGGTTTTCATCCGGATCGAAACCAATTTTTGCTTAATAAACAGGTGATCCCTTTACAATCACAGGGATTCATTGAACAGCCGTGGCAAAAAAAAAGGTCGTAAAATTGGGCCCAACTCACTTAACAACCTCTTCGCTTAGCGGCAGAAATTTTATAAAGCAGCCCACATTTTATAAAGCAGTCCCTGAATTTTGCAAAGGTCTCGGATTCAGGCAGGCCTGAAGTTTAAGGTTCACTTTCAAACAATTTGCTAATTGTTATTTAATTGATTTGGAGTTAGGCAGCTTTGCAGGCATAGAGATTTGGGGTGGGGGAACCAAATTGGATTTCGACCAGGCTTTTAAAAACGGATCAGATCAAAAATCATGGCTAAACTCAACACTGGGATTTTATATTTGCTCTACTCCTATGAGTGTACTTTGAAATTAAGATTTTCTGCATCAAATGGACAGCTGGAAACTTTTATGAAATTTATGTAATGAAAATCACTGCAGCACCATGATTAAAGCAGGTTTTCTCCATCTTGAAAATATGAAGATGTTTGGACTTCCACTCCCAGAATTCCCCAGCCAGCCTGCTTTAAGAGGGATGGAATTCAACTCCCAGAATCCCCCAGCCAGCATGCTTTAAGATAAGTGGACTTCCACTCCCAGAATTCCCCAGCCAGCCTGCTTTAAGATGGGTGGACTTCTACTCCCAGAATTCCCCAGCCAGCATGCTTTAAGATAGGTGGACTTCAACTCCCAGAATTCCCCAGCCAGCCTGCTTTAACATAAGTGGACTTCTACTCCCAGAATTCCCCAGCCAGCGTGCTTTAAGATGGGTGGACTTCAACTCCCAGAATTCCCCAGCCAGCATGCTTTAAGATAGGTGGACTTCCACTCCCAGGATTCCCCAACCAGCCTGCTTTAAGATAAATGGACTTCAACTCCCAGAATCCCCCTTGCTTTAAGAGGGGTGGACTTCCACTCCCAGAATTCTCTTCCTTTGAGAATCAAAGCAGCCCATTGAACATCTGCCAAAACTTCATTTGTGGGGCAATCTAGATTCCATAGGGCTCGCTGAGAAACAGGATTTGAACCTAACCCAAATCAACAAATTCATATATTTATATATGCTGATATCAGAAACAGGCTTGGATAAAAAAAAATTATCCGGAATAATGATGGAGACGTCATCCAGCTGCAGAGACCCATCAAGAAACTTAAGGAGATGCCAGATGTTTGGGTTGCTCAGACTTTGGGGATCTGCAGGTTGCTGGAGAAGGAAAGAGTCCTTTAGCTCGTTCTCTTGAAGGCTTCAGGTGTTGCCGGAACCTGGTTAGATCTTGATCACTTGCGCGGCGATGCACGGGCTCTTCCGCTGGGCCCCAGGGACCTGTGGCTGGACCCAGAGCTGCGCATAGCTGCCCCCGACTTGTCCTTTTGTCAGCCGGCTGGGGTTAATGCAGATGCACCCCAAAACGTCCTAAAGGAGAAGGCGAAAGGCTTTAAACCAAGATTGTTCATGGCTTTAAACCAAGATTGTTCGTGGCTTTCAACTAAGACTGTTTGTAGCTTTAAAACAAGATTGTTCGTGGCTTTAAACTAAGATAGTTCATGGCTTTAAACCAAGATTGTCTGTGGCTCTAAACCAAGACTGTTGGTGGCTTTAAAACAAGATTGTTCGTGGCTTTAAACCAAGATTGTTCGTGTCTTTAAACCAAGATTTTTGTGGCTTTAAAACAAGATAGTTCGTGGCTTTAAACTAAGATTGTTCATGGCTTTAAACCAAGATTGTTCATGGCTTTAAACCAAGATTGTTCATGGCTCTAAACCAAGATTGTTTGTGGCTTTAAAACAAGATTGTTCATGGCTTTAAACCAAGATTATTCATGGCTTTAAACCAAGATTGTTCGCAGGAACCTGGGTTGGATGAGATTATGTTGAGGGAGGCATCCAAACACTCATTTGAGCTGGACCTTTTCCTGTTATTTCATAATAATTCATAGCGATGGTGATTTTACGGGCGCAGAAAATCCAGTTGAACATTCAGGGATGAGCTCTTTGGGGTTGCAACACAAGTAAGTCCTCAACTTACGGTCACCATTTCCCCTGCTAAGCAAGGCGGTTGTTAAAGCGACTCACGCCCAAATTTTACTTTGCGCGTGAATTGCAATGATTTGCTTAACAACCGTGGCAAAAACTGTTGTAAATGCGGGGGTGGGGGGGGATTTGGGGGGGGGGTGCCACTCGGCGAACGACCCGCCTTGCTTAGTTACAGGAATTTTGAACCCAACTGTGGTCGTAAGCCGAGGAGTACGAATACCCGCTTCCCCAAACTGCCCTGCCCCTCGTCTTTCTAAGATAAACAGTCTCGAAAGCGGAGGAGCTTAACAGATTAACGGAGAGTTGGAAGGGACCTTGTGGGTCATCTAGACCAACCCCCCTGCTCTGGCTTAAGAGACGCGTTCGTTTCCTCACCTCCACCCCCCATAAGTGACCCTGAGAATCCCACGACGTGGAATCAAGGAAGCTTCAAACTCAGCAAAGGACACCATTTGCCCGGCATGGAGTCCCCAAATTTGATCCGGCAATTAACACAGGGGGGGGGGGGAGTTTTCTCCCCCCCTGGCGGCCCTGTGCCCCCCTCACCCCACGTACCACCCCCTCCCACGTGGCATGAGACACCCCGTCGCCCTCAGTGCTGGCTATCTGAGCCCATCCTTCCACAGAAAAACCGTGAGGACTGGAATCTTGGGTTATTTTTAGGAGCCCAGCCCAAGAGCTTAGGTATCCGTGCACGAAGGGCCCCCAAGGGTGGGGCTGCCTTCCTAATATTTCTCCCCCCCCCAGCTCAGCTCATAGCTGGCATCTTCCCCACCTTAACGAAGTATTTCAGGTCGGAGGGGGTGATCAAGAGGTCCGGCGTGACGGGCAGAGAGGCGTAGGGGTAGAAGTGCTCGTAATTCACCATCATGTCCTCGGGGGGCGGGTAGAGAGGATAGTAGCTGTTAAGAATTATTTAAAAAAAAAAGTGGGGGGGGGAGAGAGAGAAGAGTTTGAGTTATAGCCCCCAAATGCTTTGCCCAACCTTTGGCTTGGCGTTCCAGGCCACGCCCGGCAGCTGTTTCCTCTCCTCTACCCATCGAGGACCAACGTGATGCCAAGCTGGGCTTTTGCCACGGTGCGGCTGCCGCTCTCATTCCAGGATCCCCCCCCCCCGCCTGAGGGTCGGCATCTCAAACCTCAGGGCCAAAAAAAAGGCCAGTGTACCCAAGACCGGCCAGCGGCACGTTTCTACACACGCACACGCGCACACACACACACACCCCAAGGAAAAGCAGCTGTGTTTCTGGGCTGGTCAACTCGAGGGTAGCTGGCATCAGAAGTTCTCTTGGGAACATGTACAGAATGCGAATGAGAGAGAGAGAGAGAGAGAGAGAGGGGAGGAGGGAAATAGGAAGGGGAGGGAGAGAAGGAGAGGGAGGGAGGGAGAGGAAGAGAGGAAGGGAGAGAGAGGGGGGAGAGAGAGAGAAGGAGAGAGAGGGAGAGAAGAGAGAGAGAGGAGAGAAAGAGAGAGGAAGGGAGAGAGAGAGAGAGAGAAAGAGAGGAGGAAGGGAGAGAGAGGAGGGAGGGAGGGAGAGAAAGAGAGAGGAAGGGAGAGAAAGAGAGGAAAGGAGAGAGAGGAAGGGAGAGAAAGAGAGAAAGGGAGAGAAAGAGAGAGGGAGAGAGAAAGGGAGAGAGAGAGAGAGAGAGAGAGCGAGGGAGAGAAAGAGAGGGAGAGAGAAAGAGAGAGGAAGGGAGAGAAAGAGAGGAAGGGAGAGAGAGGAAGGGAGAGAAAGAGAGAGGGAGAGAAAGAGAGGAAGGGAGAGAGAGGGAGGGAGGGAGAGGAAGAGAGGAAGGGAGAGAGAGGGGGGAGAGAAAGAGAGGGAGAGAGAAAGAGAGAGGAGGGAGAAAAGAGAGGAAGGGAGAGAGAGGAAGGGAGAGAAAGAGAGAGGGAGAGAAAGAGAGGAAGGGAGAGAAGAGAGGAAGGGAGAGAGAGGGAGAGAGGGAGAGAAAGAGGAGAGAGAGCGGGGAGAGAAAGAGAGGGAGAGAGAAAGAGAGAGGAAGGGAGAGAAAGAGAGGAAGGGAGAGAGAGGGAGGGAGGAGAGAAAGAGGAGAGAGAGCGGGGAGAAGAGAGGGAGAGAGAAAGAGAGAGGAAGGGAGAGAAAGAGAGAAGGGAGAGAGGAAGGGAGAGAAAGAGAGAGGGAGAGAAAGAGAGAAGGAGAGAGGGAGGAGAGAGGAGAGAAAGAGGGAAGGGAGAGAAAGAGAGGAAGGGAGAGAGAGGGAGGAGAGAGAGGGAGAGAGAGAGAGGGAGAGAGAGGAGAGGAGGAGGAGAGGAAGGAGAGAAGAGAGAAGAGAGAGAAAGAGAGAGAGAAAAGAGAAGAGAGAGAGAGAGGAGAGAGAGAGAGAGAGAGAGAGAGGAGAGAAGAGGGAGAGAGGAAAAGAGAGAGGAGGAGAGAGAGAAGGAGAGAGAGGGAGAGAAAGAGAGAGCGGGGAGAGAAAGAGAGGGAGAGAAAGAGAGAGGAAGGAGAAAAGAGAGGAAGGGAGAGGAGAAGGGAGAGAGAAAGGAGAGGAGAGAAAGAGAGGAAGGGAGAGAGAGAGGAGGGAGAGAAAAGAGAGAGAGAGAAAGAGAGAGAAAGAGAGAGAGAGAGAGAGAGGAGAGGAGAGGGAGAAAGAGAGAGAGAGAGGGAGAGAGAGAGAAGGGGAGAGAAAGAGAGGAAGGGAGAGAGAGAGGAAGAGAGAGGAGAGAGAGAGAGGGAGAGAGGGGGGAGAAAGAGAGAGAGAGAAAGAGAGGAAGGGAGAGAAAGAGAGAAGGGAGAGAGAAGGAGGAGAGAAGAGAGGAGAGAGAGAGAGAAAGAGGGAAGAGAGAGAGGAGAGAGAGAGAGAGAAAGGAGGAAGGAGAGAGAAAGAGAGAAGGGGAGAGAGAGAAGGGAGAGAGAGAGGGGAGAGAAAGAGAGGAAGGGAGAGAGGGAGAGAGAGAAAGAGAGAAGGAGGGAGGGAGAGAAAGAGAGGAAGGGAGAGAGGAGGGAGAGAGAGGAGAGAGAGAGGAGAGAGAGGGAGAGAAAGAGAGAGAAGGAGAAAGAGAGAGAAGGGAGAGAGAGAGGGAGAGAGAGAGAAGAGAGAGGAGAGAGAGAGAGAAGAGAGAGAGAGGGAAGGGAGAGAGAGGAGAGGGGAGAGAGAAGAGAGAGAAGGGGGGAGAGAAAGAGAGGAGAGAAAGAGAAGAGGGGGAGGAGGAGAGAAAGAGAGGAGGGAGGGAAGGGAGAGAGAGGGAGAGAGTGTTATGGGGTGGAATGAGAGGACCCCAGCAAGCCGTGGCTTATTTCAAGGTGGTTTGTCCGTCACCTGCGATGGGTGGAGGTTATCGGATCAGGTCAAGTCAATCACGTTTACAAACCAGAATGGCGGAGTTTGTAAGGCACATGGAAGCAAAACCAAACAAAGCATGATGGTTTGGCCCAAGAAATAAACCAAGATGTAGAGGGTCGTCTTTTAGGGGCGCACAGGGGTGACATCGTGGCCTTTCCCACCCTCTGGCCAGCATGGTCTGATTTCTCCCTCCCACCTTTTTCCTTCCTTCCTTATTTCTTCTTTCCTTCCTTCTTTCCCTCTCTTTCTCCCTCCCTTTTCCTTTCTTTTCCCTCCTTCCTTTTCTTTCCTTTCTCCCTCCCTTCTTTCTCCCTCCCTCCATTCCCTTTTTTCCCCTTCCTTATCTCTTTTTTCCTTTTCTTCCTTCTTTCCTTTCTCCCTCCCTTTTCCTTTCTTTCCTATCTCTTCTTTCCTTCCTTTCTTCTTTCTCCCTCTTTTCCTTCCTCTTCTTTTCTTCTCTTTTTCCACCTTCCATTTTCTACCTCTCCCCTTTAACTTTTCCTTCCTCCCTTTCCTTCCTCCCTCCTCCCTTTCCTTCCTCCCTCCTCCCTTTCCTTCCTTCCTTCCTTCCTTCCTTCCTTCCTTCCTTCCTTCCTTCCTTCCTTCCTTCCTTCCTTCCTTCCTTCCTTCCTTCCCCCTTCCCTCCCTTCCTTCCTTCCTCTCAATCCTATGAAGCTTTTTTGTATGTCTGAAGATTTAGTTCTTTTCTCGGCCCATTTCCTGAAAAGCCACGTTTGAAACTTCACCAAGCTACAGCTAATTGAGCATAGATTTGTTTTTTAATATTATGAACCAATGCTCTATTCATAACCATGAGGACTAGAATCTCCCTTTGTCCCATACATTGTTTGAGGAGGCAGAAAGCCTCCCTTTAAATCCCAATCCTCCCCTGGGCCCAGCATGGACACAAACTGCAGTTGGGGTGTGTCTGTTTTCGTGGCAGGCGGCAAATTCTAGAACAAAACACAAACCACGTTCCAAAGTGGCTTACCTCCGCTGAGTCAGGATGTGTTTGAGAATTCGGGAAAAACGATCCTGAAGATTGGAAGAGCTGAGCAGGGGTGAAAAAAAAAAAAAAAAACAGAGCAAGAAAGGTGAAAAAAAAAATTAAATTAAGAATTTGCTGAATAGACTTCGGGGCTGGCCTACCTTACAGGGTTGTGTGGAGGATAAAATGTAGGAAGGGATGAAGTTGATGGCTTAGAAAACTGTTTCTCAAAAGGAGGATTAAACTTGGCTCTTAAACAAACCCATGATTTTATCCGTTGACTTTTCCTACCTGAGCCAGGGGCTAGACTAGAAGACCTCCAAGGTCCCTTCCAACTCTGTCATTCTTTTAAAAAAATATATATAGCAATAGCGCTTAGACTTATATACCGCTTCACAGTGCTTTACAGGGCTCTAAGCGGTTTACAGAGTCAGCCTTTGCCCCCAACAATCTGGGTCCTCATTTTACCCACCTCGGAAGGATGGAAGAGTTACGGTTTTATTAATACATTTTTCTTTTTTATACACATAAACACTCCATATCTCTCTGAACAGCGTATTATCCGGGTATAATTAGTTTTGAATGGAGATATGACAATAATCATAATGGTAATCTTAGTATCAATATTAATCACATAACAATAGTACTAATTGGACCAACTCGGTTGTTCTACCTATTGCATATATTTATTCTGTTCGTGCGATGCTCCATTTTAAGTTCTGAATCGTTGCAATTAACACCTTTTTAAAATTAACCAACACACGCCCACACCAAAACTTCCACGGAAAATAGGGGAAAAACGTTTTTGCATCCGTCTGTACTGCAATCCTGCTGGGTCACTAAAAGATGCCTTATCTTGTGTGAGGTCAGAGAAACGTAGTCACATTTATTTATTTTTATTTTTTTGCAAACCTCCTCATATGTTAGTCACAACATTTACTTGCTGACGCCCACGGCTTAGTCATGGATAATCGAAGTGTTATTTTAAAAAAAAACACCTTTATCACATTTGCTCCAGACAAAAGAGTTCATCTCTCTCTCTTTTTTTAAGAAGGCATCACAAGATCCTCTTTTAGTGACCTTCCGGCAAGCATACTCAGCGGGGAAGCCAGATTCGCTTAAGAACCGCGTGACTGACTTAAAAACCGCAGGGATTCACTTCACAAAACACGACAGGAAGCAAGTCGTAAAACGGAGCAGAAGAATCCGAACAACGTTCCTCGCTCAGCCGCAGACATTTTGGGGGGCTGTTAAGTCGAGGACCACCTGCAATAATGGGGAAAAAAAGAGGCCATCCAATCGGGCGCAATTCCCTTCACCGCCGCCCTCGCTTAGCAACGGGAAATCCTGGCCGTGAAGTCGAGGACTAACTTGCAAAGGCAGTGCAACGTTTCCGGAAGTCATGCAAACTTTTTGACCGTCTGGGAGAGCCGCCGATGACCCCCCCTCACACACACACACCCACTTCCAAGTTTCTTTCTCTTCCTCCTGTCGCTTGTGAGCCGTGTGTGAGTCACTTTTGATCCCAGCCTGTGCGAGGGACGGCATTTTTCTCTCACACTCGTTGCTCCCTCCAGATCAGTGTTTTTTCGGCTTGTGCAACTGGGATTGTGCAAGAGCCCAATTGACACGCTCACCCCCCCACACACACACAGCAAGGAGGGGGCAGTAGTGTTAGCCGGCTTGTTTTCTAGGCTAAAAATCGAGAATAGTCATAGAACAAAAAATATTCGTTTCCCATAGGTAGTCCTTGACTTACGACTGCCGTTGAGTCCAACGTTCCCGTTGCTAAGTGAGACGTTCGTTGAGCGAGTTTTCACCCCGTTTAATAATGTCATTTCTTGCCACAAAGGAATCCCTGCCATCATTAAGTGATTCACATCGTTGTTAAACGAATCCGGCTACCCTCAAGGACTGTGTGTGTCAGGAGGTCGCAAAAGTGGATCACAGGACCCCGGCATGCTGCAACCATCATAATTGTGAGTCAGTTGCCAAGGTCATGTCACCATGGTGGTGCTGAAACGGCCGTTAAGTGTGAAAAAAACGGTCCAAACACCCTTTTTTCCCCCCGCTGCTGTCGTAACACTGCGACCGTCATAAATAGGAGTCCGTTGCCAAGTCTCTGAATTTTGATTATCCCGATTCTGCAATGGTCATAAGGGTGAAAAACGGTCATAAGTCACTTTTGTCCGTAATGTCGTAACTTTGAACGGTTGCTAAACGAACTGTTGTATGTCAAGGACTACCTGAATCTACTTCGACTGCCCCAAAAGGATTCGGAAGTCAATCCTCTTTCTTTTTTCCTTTTTCCCCTGTTTCTACCCTTTTCTCTCTTTCACTTTTCCTCCCCTATTTTACATTTAGGATTTTTTTGTGTGTAGCGGTGGCTCAGTGACTAAGACGCTGAGCTTGTCGATTAGGAAAGTTGGCAGTTCGAATCCCTAGCGTCACGTAACGGAGCGAGCTCCCGTTCCTTGTCCCAGCAGCTTCTGCCAATCTAGCAGTTCAAAAGCACATAAAAAATGCAAGTAGAAAAATGGGGACTCCTTTGGTGGGAAGGGAACAGCGCTCCGTGCACTTTCTGTGTTTAATCCTGGCAGCCACAAGACCACGGAGACGTCTTCGGACAGCGCTGGCTCTTCGGCTTTGTCACGGAGATGAGCAGCACCCCCTAGAGCCGGAAAACGGTTAGCACGTATGCGCGAGGGGAACCTTTTACCTTTTTATGCTTTCTTAAAAACAAATAAAAATTTTGGACCGGGTAAAATCTTTCGCCCTTCGTCGCTCGCTCGCCTGTGTGCAACGGAACATTTTTTGCAAGGATCTTACCGGCTGATTTCTTCCGCTCCCATGTGAAAGAGCAAATCCACCGAGGTTAAGCCGAAAATCACCCCGTCGATCTCTAAGGTGCAGGGATCGGGGACGAAGAGCACTCGCTGTGGAGTTTGGAGGTGAAAAAAAAAAAGACACCAGTAAAGAGGCATTAATTCAGCAAACTTTTTCTGAATGCCGTCGCCAAAGTAACTACGGAGTTAAGTGAGATTTTCTAAACCTTGACTGGCTCTGACGATCAAGCCAACATTCCCCAGGCCAACATTCTTCCAAAAGTGCTGGAATCTCAGCTCCCAGGATTCCTCAGCTAGCGTGGGATTCTACGACATGGAAGTCGCAAACCACCCCCAGGTCTACTTTCTTTCGACAGCCACAGGACGTGGTTAATTCTGAGCTGGGGAATTTCACTGCTTGAGTAATTATGATTTAGGGATGTACGGTATTTCCCGAGGGGATTGACCCAGCAAAATAAACAGCCTCGCAGCCCAAGGTTGCCCCTGGTGTCTTCCTGCTGTACTTGGATCTGTCTCAAGAGGAGGGAATCCCCTCGGCTTGCCGCTTTTGAGAAAAGGGCGGGTGTGTTTGTGTGTGTTTCTGACGGCACACCCGAGTTCCTTGTCTGCCTTTTCTGAAAAGGAGATGTAAACGCCCCATTTCTCAACCGTGGCCATTGGGAAGGCATGGGGGGGGGGGGACTTCAATTCCCAGAATCCCCCAGCCGGCTCCGAACAAAAACCCACACCCCACAGCCAGGATGAAAGTTGCCCATTTCCCCTTTCAAGAACTTTAGCAAAGTTTCTACCCTGTTTTCCTGAAAATAGGACCTACCCTGAAAGTAAATCCTAGCTTGATTTTTACACGTGCGCCCAAAATAAGCCCTAATTAAGATCCTGTCCACTCTGGAGTAAAAATTAAGCTAGGGTGAGGATGGGGTGCTGGTGGAGCTGCCCTACTACTTACCTTTGGACAGTTGTAACCAGGCCTCGCACACCCTGACATCTGCCTTGCCGGCCCATTTCTTCTGCAGCCAGCAAGGCCGGCAAGGCTTTCCTGAAGGCCTCTATGGCTGAGAACAAAGCTCTGGATCGATCCTGAGCTCTGTTATTGGCTGCAGAGGCCTTCAGGAAAGCCTTGCCGGCCACAGAAGAAGTTCCCGAAGGCCTCTGACAGCGAAAAGGAGGCCGGAGCGATGCACGTAAGTGAGGTTAGTCAGTGGATGACAACCCCTGAAAATAAGACCTGGTGCCTTTTTTTGGTGGGGGGAAAAATATAAGACAGGGTCTTATTTTCGGGGGAAACACAGGTATAAGCAAAGGTCTTCAACTTTTGGCAACTTTTTAAGACTTGTGGGACTTCAACTTGCAGAATTCTGCAGCCTAACAGATAGTCAGAGATGGAAGGGACCTTGTAGGTCATCTAGTCCAACCTCTCGCCCAAGCAGGAGACCCTACACCATTTCTGACAGCCTCCAATACAATTGCCCCATCCAGGCAAAACCTCCATTTTCCAGGCAAAACTTCCGTTTTTTTTTTCCTCCTCCCTCCTGAAGCCTCTTTCCTTTCGTGATATGTCATTTGGCCTCTAAACTCCAGAACAAAAAGCTATTTTATGGCTGACTCTTAACAGCTTTCTTAGAAATCTTGTTTCAGCGTGAAGTATCTCCCAAAAGAAAATTCCTGGGCCTCCTGGCCACTTTTTGCCATAAAAGAAAAAGTCGTGTAAATGTCCAACCCTGGATGAAAATGTAAGATAAAAGGGACAGCAAAGCAGAGGAAGAATTTGTAAAAAATAAAATAAAATGCAACCAGCAAGGACGGAAACTTGAAAGGGGAAAAGAAAATCACAATAATTTCCCCCCTTCCAAACTGGTGACGCTTTGCACTAAAGCCTGAGTCACTCTGTTGCCTTGGCCTTTCCCGGAAAAACATCTTCAATTTCTCATCCGAAGGACAGGAAATTCTTAGCTTTTCTTGAGAAAAAACAAAAAACCCATTCATTTATTTTTTTTGGCAAGTCAAAGCCAAAAAGTAAGCACTATCGCCCCCTGCTGGTGGCTCTGAACCAGCTGGAGCTCAGCAGCACCTGTTGGGAACACCTGGAATCTCCGTTGCTAGAAAAAGAAAAAAAAGCCAACACCTGCAAATCCAAAAATTAAAATTTGGCCTTTAAATCTTAAGAGTTTAAAAGCCTGGTCTGAATCAATGTTTTTTTCTTATCAAATGAATTGGAAGGAAATCACCGGACAAGTTCTCAAAAAAATCAAACCATCCAGCCAACACTTTTCGGCATCGGATTATTTTGGCTTCAAATTCTCTTTGCAAACATCAGATTTCCGGCTGACGGTTACGTTAAATGTTTGCACACACACAGAAAAAGGTGCTTGAAATACTTACTTTCTTCTTACAAAGCAAAACAAGGAGGCAAAGAAAAGGCATCACCGGCCTGCATCAATTGGTGGCTTTCTTGCAAATCCAATGGTTCTTTAGAATTTGGGCCAATCCAATCAACCTTTGCGGAAACCTAAGCAGCTCTAAACTAAGCAAGTCCTTGACTTACGACCATAATCGATCCCAAGATTCCTGTTGCCAGGGGAGTCCTTTGTTAAGTGAGTTCTGCCCCGTTTTACGACCATTTTTGCCCCGGTTGTTAAGTGAATCGTTGCCGTTGTTAAGTTAGTCACGTGGATGTTAAGTGAACCCGGTTTCCCCGTTGGCTTTGTTTGTCAGGAAGTCGCAAAAGGGGACCACAGAATCCCGGGACACTGTGGCCGTCGTAAATACGAGTCAGCTGCCAAGCATCTGAATTGTGATCGCGTGGCCATGGGGATGCTGCAACGGTCGTTAAGTGTGAAAAAAGCCCCTTTTTCAGTAGCGTGGTAACTTCGGTCACTCAATGAACAGTTGTAAGTAATTATACAGGTGGTCCTCGACTTACAAACGGTTCGTTTAGTGACCAATTCAAACACAGATAGCCCTCGACTTACAGTTTTAGTTTAGTTTAGTTTAGTTTATTGTCATTGCGCCTCGTACAAGGAAATCAAACACCATGTCAGCATTCCAGCTGACGCTCCAACCAATTACTCCGAGGCAGAGATCTTCACCAAAGTTCTTTTTATTTTGGATAGTAAACTTGGCACAACTGGGGAATCCCGAATCTGGAAGTTCCGGGTTTCCTTGCAATAGGTAAAAACTACAAAACCCATCCCCTGCACCCATCATCATCGCATCACATGCCCCAATCACCATCCGTCCCAACTTCAGACGTCCTCTCACTTATGCGCAACACAACCTGACCTTGAATCAGAAAAAGAATGTTATTAAGTCTAACTAGATGTACTCCAATGTATTCCCCACTCCCTCTTTCCCGGGCACAAAATGTGGCAGTGTGGGAGCATTTGACCTCAATATGGCTTCCAAAGCTGACATACCATCTTTGCCTGCCCTTGTTGGAGTCTGATTCTGACGGGGAAATCGAGCAACTGACTGGGAGTGGGAGTTTGGCTCCGGTGGCTGTGGAAGAAACGGAGGAAGGGGACAGTCCGGCTGGGCATTCAGAGGAAGACCAAGACCCACCCCTCTTCATCCTGGGGCACACAGGGAGAAATGGAGAAGGGAGCAATGTGGCTTACGGGAGAGAAAAGGGCCCTGACCCCCTTCATTAGTTGCAGCTGGGAGAACAGGATATAAGTGGGGCGTCTGCACACAGCTCAAAGCAAAGAGTGCATTTTCTTGGTTGAGGCTTATCTGGATTTTGGCATCCTCCCAACTGTGGTTGCTATGTTATCCTTTGAAAGTCTGCAATTTATCATCCTGGCCTGCCGTGTTAATTGCTTCAGTGTGGTTTGTGTTGGGTTTTTTTATTTCTAATTTATCTGTACTTTGGGTTTGGACTGCTTTTCTTCCCTTCGTAGACTGTTTTTGGAAGAGTTTGATCTTCAGCCGAGGATAATTGGACGTTGGGGGCCAAGTTGAAGGTATTAAAGGGAATTTATTCTACTTTTGTGATTTCGTTATTTTTGTGTCACCATAATCTTCAGTGCACATCATGACCATGAAAATACACAAACACACATCCTTCACACTCCACACATTGAATTGAAAACCCCCAACACTAAATTATTCATTTAGTGACCACTCGAAGTTACAAGGGCCCTGAAAAAAGTGACATATGACCATTTTTCACACTTACGACCGCTTGCAGCATCCCCATGGCCAAACAATTCAAATTCAGCCGCTTGGCCACTGACTCCCATTTATGACGGCGGCAGTGTCCCAGGGGTCAAGTGATTCCCTCTTTTGCGACCTCCTGACACACCAAGTCGATGGGGAAGCCGGATTCACTTAACAACCGGGTGACTCACTTAACAACTGAAATGATTCACTTCAGGGTTATTGGCCAGAAAAATCATAAAATGGGGGCAAAACTCAAGATTCAACTTAACCAACCGGGCAACTAACTTAACAGCTTGCAGTGGTTCATTTAACAACCACGGCGAGAAAGTTCGTGAAACGGGGCAAGGCTCACTTTAACAACTGTCCCGCTTAAAAACGGAAATGTCAGGGTTAATGGTGGTCAAGGACCGCCTGTAAACAGACTGAGGGAGGTGGGAGCTTGTCGGAAAAGTGGAGAAATTACCTGTCGGTCTTCTTTGGCGAGTTCACAGACGAAAGGTGGTTGTGGATAAATGCAGATATGGTGTACGTCCCTCAATGAAGGCACAACCACAAGGTGGGAGCCGGCACTGTGTGGGATGAAGGAGAGACACAAGCTTGTGAGAATCAGGAATGCAGTCCTCGCTTAATGACCAGGAGAACTTACAACGGAGCTCAAGAGCTACTTAGCACCCGTTTTTTGTAATTTAGATGGCCATACCTCCTTGTGGTCACATGATAACACTTTTTAGGTTGCTTGGTAACAGACTGATATTTATGGCTGTTTGCATCCTGTGGTCACCTAAACAGCAACTTTTGCTGGTTTCTGGTATTTAAAATGACTCAGTTTCATGACCCAACTAGGTAATATCATCAGTGCTAGAAGGGAGTAAGGATTGTGGAGAGGAAAGGGAGGAGGAGGAGGACCGTGGGGTCCTTGGTGCGGTTTTCTTGCAGGCGTTTCATGACCCAACTAGGTAACATGATCAGTGCAAACCCCCACTCCTTTCTAACACTGATGATGCTACCTAGTTGGGTCATGAAACGTCTGCCGGAAAACCACCCAGCTCAGAGAGCACCAAAGACCCCTCCGTCCTCCTCCTCCACCTCCTCTCCACAACCCTCCTCTCTTCTAGCACTGGTGATGTTACCTAGTTGGGTCATGAAACATCTGCAAGAAAACCACCCAGCTCAGAGAGCACCAAGATTTTTAAAAACCTTTTTCAGCTGTGGGGAATCTCCATTTTACCTCCCAATTAAACCTCCAACTATTCCAGGGGTGCAAGAAAATATTCCTTGCCCGAAACTGAGCTGGCAAAGACGCCGCTACCCCGATGCAAACAATACAGGTCAACAAATTGATTTCTTACCTCCTTGTGCCTTCAATGATAGTCTTCAAACACCTCTTGAAGACCTCATCGTACAACATGATCAACTGCCCTTCCTAGAAAGAAACCAATTTGGTGGGTTGATCAAGAGTAGAATCTCCAATTCCCCCCCCCGCCCCAATTAAAATCAGGTTGTTCAGAAGCTAATTGCATGTTATGACTTAAGACTCTGCCAAGCATCGACCTTTCTCAACTTAATGCTCTCCAGATTTGGGGGAAACTACACCTCCCATCAAACACAACAATTACTTTTGACTAGCTGGGGGCAGCACATCTGGACAGCATCCATTTTTGGGGGAAAACAAAGCTGTTTTTGCTTTTTTTGGCGTTTCCCTCTGCCAAACAGCTTGTTGATATTTGATTTTGCTTACTTAAAGCAGCTGCAGAATTCCGCCGAGGTTGTATGTTTTATTGTACTGTTCACAAGTGAAAAATAATGAAGGGGGGGAGGGGGGAAATGGAAAGAACCAGTGAAGTTTTTAGGGATTTGGTATCCTGGTTTGGACTCCCAAGCCAACTTCTGAACTCACAAGGAGGCGAAAAACTTGTGAGCCCACCAACTTTTAACATCTGCGTCTCTTCTCCACTCACCTCGACTTGTTTGTGCTTTGAATCAACGAAGGGACCGAGCTGCAAACAACGAAAGGAAACCATGGTTAAGGAGGATGGACAGAGAAGGGAAACACACCCCAAATATTGATGAATGGTAGCCACCATTTCCCCCCCCAAAAAATCAAGCAAGCAGGAAAAAAAAAGAATTAGCGCCCAGCAGGAGGTTTTTGCAAAACATAAACGCTGGCCGAATGAGATGAAAACTTAACTGGATCCAAAGGTTCAGATTTGTGACGATTCTCAACTACAACTCTCAACATCCTTAGCTCCCAGTAGCGCTGATGGATTGCAAATTAGCAATACAGCTAGTCCTCAACAAACGACCGGTCCATTACAGTCGTTAAGTAAAAGTTATAAAATTGAATCCAACACACAAGCGACCTGTTTCTATGAGGTTTGGGTTGTTGTTGCTTTTTGGCAGTAGTTGTTAAGTGAACACTGTGGTTCTAAGTGCAAACAGGATGGTCATTAAGTGAATACCAGCTGTTAAGTGAATTCAATGGATATTGGGGGGGTGTGGTTTTGCCAAAAACGGGCAGTGATGGGACACCAATAATGCATCTATGTAGCAAGTGTCCAACGAACAGTCAATATGATTGTGGAGAGGCCCTGACCACCAGAACTTCGAATCGGGTTGGTAAGTAGGCCCCAGGTAGGTCTGTTGTAACTTCAAACGGTCACTTCTAAAGAGCAAAGAAATCCCGCAGACGTCAGAAGGGTCTCCATTACCAAAATGCAAACGTCCGGCTTGTCCTTATTGATGATCTCAATCAGGTCCACCATGGGCTCATAGGCGATGCTGTCCGAGGTGGTGTAGGGCCCACAGGCAACCAAGACCAGCCGAGGTTCCGGATCTGGAAGGATTACAAGCGGGTTGGTTTTTCTTTTCCAATTCTGGGATTTTTCAAGGATTTTCTCTGGGCCCTTCATCACTGCTGTTTTGGGGTGTTTTTTTTTTTGCAAATATGGTGCTAAAAATAAACTCTCGATCATTGGAATAGTCGCTTAGTGCTCTGCTAGAAGAGAGGGGGGTTTGTGGAGAGGAGGAGGAGGAGTAACAACAACAACAATAATAATAATATTGTGGGGTCTTTGATGCTTTCTTAGCTTGGTTGCCTTCTTCCAAACATTTCATGACCCAACTAGGTAACATTATCAGTCCTTGAAGGGAATGGGGATTGTGGAGAGGAGAAGGAGGAGGAGGAGGAAAAGGAGGGAGGGAGGGAGGGAGGGAGGGAAGGAGGGAGGAAGGAAGGAAGGAAGGAAGGAAGGAAGGAAGGAAGGAAGGAAGGAAGGAAGGAAGGAAGGGAGAAAGAGGAGAAAAACCCAATTCTGTCCCAGAGAAATCCTTGGGAGTGGTTTCTTTGCCTTATCATGAAAGGATTATTAATGGCAAACGATTATTAATGGTGATAATGATGACAAATATTTTTCTTTTTATGAATACTGAGAGCATTTGCACCAAAACAAATTCCTTGTGTGTCCAATCACATTTGGCCAATAAAGAATTCTGTTCTATTCTATTCTATTCCATTCCATTCTATAAAAACATGCAGATCATCAGGCTGCATAGATATTTTCAGTTTTGGAGAAACAGCCATCCTTAATACATTTATTCATTATTATTAATAGTTGAGATGCATGCAAACCTTGCACAGGGTAATTTTCCCCCCAGATTTAATGGAAACGTGATGATATGATTCATTATTATTGATGGCAGTGAAAGTTACCCATTGCACTATTTGCAACTTTTTAGAAATAAAGATCATTAAATATATGGTAAGGATTAAGTTGGTGGCAGTGCAGGCAAACCATTGCACTGTTTATTTGCAAGTTTTTAAGAAATAAAAATCATTAATATATTGTTAGGATTAAGTTAACAATTGTGCAAACCACAGAACTGTTGTAATTTTTAGATACAAAACTCATTATTGTGACAATACAAACAAATCACTGCATTGTTTATAGTTATTATCATTTTTAGAATAATTATGATAGTACAAACCACTACACTAACTGTAATTTTTAAATGTGTTAATAAGATATTAAGTAATATACATTATATGAAATGTAATACATTTGTATAGAATTGTATCATGGATGTTATTATATATAACACATAACACTACGTACCGTAATAATGTATTAACATTACTATGTTATTATTGTTTACAAGGCATTTTGTACTGATTTAAAAATACAATAACTGTAAATAGTGCAAAAGGAAAATTTAATGTACGCATAGTGTATAAGGGTTAAAAAGGGAGACAAAGCAATAATATATAAAGCCCATATGAATCATTCCTCCCAAAGGAATGTCTCAGCATGCTGTGTGAACGTGGTCAAGTGGGAATGGCTCCACACTAACCATGGTTTAATGTAGACAGATCCGGTAAAAAGCCAGAATTGTATTTAAGGTCACAAGCTGGTTGAACCAAGTTGGCAAAAAGGTACCATACCTGTGGCTGCTTCTGTGGGCTTCTGGAAAGGAAGAGGCACTCCCTGAAGAGAGAGGAAATATTTTTATATTTATTTATTTATTTGCAGGGAGATCAATTAAATTCAACTGCTGGCTCTAGTTTCTCACTCCTGCTTAGGAAATACACAAGTTCAGGAACAGTCAGTCACCTTCTCCAGGAAAAAAAAAAGACCATGAAAACTTTCAGAGATTAGAACAGAAATCACATACATGTAATCCTCCACTTACAACCATAACTGCGCCTGCAATTCCAGTTGTAAAGTGGATCATTACTGCAAGTTGTAAATTCATATGTCGATCCATGTTGCACGGAGCATGACAGAGCAGTGAAACTCGGTGTATTTTAATTACCTCATAGAGTTTGGATGCAACCAACTTCTTGCCAGTGCTGTTCATTCCTTCCATGACTACAACCTGGATAATTAAAAAATTGCGGGGAAATATATAACTTCAGTTCTCAGAATTCTCCAGCCAGCCTGCTTTAAGAGGGGTGGACTTCAGCTCCCAGAATCCCCCAGTTAGCATGCTTTAAGACAGATAGAGGGTTCCTCAGCTTCCATGTTTTAAAATGAGTGGACTTCAATTCCCAGAATCCCCCAGTCAGCATGCTCTAAAAGGGATGGATTTCATCCCCCCAAACTCCCCAGCCAGCACGCTTTAAGAGAGGTGAACCCCACTCTCAAAATCCCCCCCAGCCTCCATGCACGCTTGAAATCCACCCCTCCAAAGCATGTTTGCTAAGGAATTCTGGGAATTGAAGTCCGAACATTATTAAAGTCCACCAAGGTTGAAAAACACTGATTTAAGCTCTTACCTGTCCTGGAAACAGTGAATAATCCGTGAGCTCAGAAATGTCGACGGGGATGAAAGCCCCCGACGAGTGTTCGCGGTCCCCTTCTAGGATGATGGATTGGGGGTTCAGTTTCCCATTTGAATCGCACGCAATCTGGCCCAAGACGGTCACAGGCTCCTTCCGGCGGGCATTAAAAAAGACAACAGTGCAATCAGAGATGCTGTTTGCTTCCAGACACCCCCCACCCCAAAGGGCCGCAGTCTTGGAACAAGGGGGCTGCCCCTCCTCCTTAGCCCCACTTTTGCTATAAGCTTGTAGCCCCGTTAACATACCTGCGCAGGCACCACCAGAGAGGAGAATTCGTCTATTTTGTAATGGGCCTTGAGATCTTCCCCCAGCTCTTCGATCTTGTAGGACAGCACTTTCGAGGAAGGAAAATAACAGAAAAGTAAAATAATTTTTAAAAAAACGAAAGCATTTGTATAGCCTGCCCGTAAAAATATCGGCTGTTTTTCCCAGCGTTTCAAGAAAGCAATTGAGACCTGGTTTTTCCATCCAGCCCAAATGTGTGCGTGCCTGCGCCTGCCTTTCATCTAATCATTTATCTCTATCTATGTCTGTCACTCTATCTATGCATCTATCCATCTATCTGTCTCTTTCGATAGAAAGATAGGCAGATAGACAGACAGACAGACAGACAGATAAGATAGAGATAGACGATAGATTGATAGACAATAGATGGATAGATAGACAATAGATAGGTAGACAATAGAGATAGATAGATAGATAGATAGATAGATAGATAGATAGATAGATAGATAGACAGACAGATAGACAATAGATAGATAGATAGATAGATAGATAGATAGATAGATAGATAGATAGATAGGGATAGATACGTATCCCATCTTTGGATAGATGGATGAATGAAGATAAGATAGATAGATAGAGATATGGAGAGGGGTGTATTGGTAGACTTGTGCATAGATAAATAGATGCATGCATGGATGGACGGATATAGAGAGGGATGGATGGATGGGTACCTACCTACCTATCATATCCATGTATCCATCCATCCATCTCTCTCTGCCTCCATTTATACATCCATCTACCCATCTATCCCTCCCACCCTCTATCGTCCCACTCTCTATCATCTATTACCTATCTCCATCCATCCATCCATCCCTCTCCCTCTATCTGTATCTATCCATCTATTCATGCATCCATTCATCTTTGCACATGTCTATCCATCCATCTATCCCCCTCTCTCTCCGTTTATCTATCCAGCTACCCATCCCGCTCTCTCTCCGTCATCTATCTACCTATCTCCATCCATCCATCCATCCGGTTGCTAAGTAACTGGCTGTAAATCAAGAACTGCCTGTACAGATGATCGACCAGGGTTATATGAGTTTCCTGCTCAATCACACAAGAAGTGGTTGCAAATAGGCTTGAAAACATGCTGGTTCTCCACCCACCCCTCCAAAAAAAACCCCTCTCAACTCACCATCACGGGTCTCCATCAGGTCCTGGAACATGAATTTGTACGGTTTGGTGAGCGAATGGGAGGCGTTGTACACCTGAACTGAAGCGGCAGATCTGGCGCGTCCCGCACCTGGTGCCGATCCAAAAGAGGCCACGACTTCCCCTCGGTTCTTCCGGGTGGCGTATTTTTGAGAAGGGGTCGCACTTCAGAGAAGGAAGGAAGGAAGGAAGGAAGGAAGGAAGGAAGGAAGGAAGGAAGGAAGGAAGGAAGGAAGGAGGGAGGGAGGGAGGGAGGGAGGGAAGGAAGGAAGGAAGGAAGGAAGGAGGAGGGAGGGAGGGAGGGAGGGAAGGAAGGAAGGAAGGAAGGAAGGAAGGGAGGGAGGGAGGGAGGGAGGGAAGGAAGGAAGGAAGGAAGGAAGGAAGGAAGGAAGGAAGGAAGGAAGGAAGGAAGGAAGGAAGGAAAACATTTTTAAAAGTCTTCCCCAATGGGATGGATAAGCCAATGGTTGCCCAACGGTTGTGTGAACTTGACTCCTCACCAGAAACGGGATGGAAAACAAGTCAGGGTCCTTTAAACCGGCCTACCTGGGCGAGAAGCTGTTGGGCGAGAAGTTGAGCCGGGGACTGCGGCCGGAGAGGGTCCGCTTGGAACGGGGATTCTCTGGGGTGGTGATGACCCGTTTCTGAGCAGACTGGAAAATAGGGGAAAAAATCTTTGTTTTTCTTCTTCTCTTGCTTACTTCTATATTTTCCTTCCTTCCTCTTCCATTCCCTTTGTTCCTTTCTTTTTTCTTCTCGCAAAATGCTTCCCTTCCTCTCTAGCTCACCAGCTAAATAATACGACACAAAAGGAAGCCGGAGAAAAGAAGGAAAGAGAGAGAGAAAGAAAAAAAGGAGGAAGAAAAGATGGAAACGGAAAGGAGGAAAGAAATAAAAGAAGAATGGGGAAGTAAGTAGGCGAATGGAAAGAAAGAAGGGAATGGCAGGGAAAGGAAGGAAGGGAAAGGAGGGAGGGAGGGAAAGGGAGGTTGGAAGCCCACCGTATCTATTTCTCTAAAATTCTAAATACAAATAATGAACAGCAGAAAAGAAATGATTTTTCAAGCAGCGCTGATCAAGCCACCTCGCTTTCCCCATGCCGGTTAAATGTTTGCTGAATCTTACTTTCTGGAACAGGCTGCAAGAGACACCCAGAAGAAACTTTGTCACACCCAGAGGCCTTTTCCAGGAGGGCTCACCTTCGCTGCAATCATTAGAATAGAGCCTCCAGTCTGAGAGGCAGTCTATCCCGAGATTTCAGCCACAAAAGTAGGTTTTGTGTCATTCTTGGGCCCTCGTCCCCAACAAGGATCTCCTTCCACAAGTCACCACCCTGAAGGAGATACGTGACTCATCCATTACCCGCTTACCTTTGAAGGTGATGCGTAGGTATCCAGCAAGTCCTCTTCCTCCTCGTCAACCTCCATGCTGCGAAGAGTTAAGACTCAACCACTAAATATAAGTTGCTCTCTAAAAATCACACCAAGCTACAAGCTCCGCTTCAATCGAGCCAGGGTGGATGGACAAAATTGACGTTTTCATTACATCAAAACTAAGTGAGTAGGGAGTCGGACTAGATGACCTTCGAGGGTCCCTTCCAACTTGTTATTCTATGCTCTAAATCAACGGTCACTTCTTCTCCTTGTACAGGTTGTCCTCGACTTATAACCACTCATTGAGTGGCTGTCCGAAGTTATAACAGCACTGAAAAAAGGTGGCTTATGATCATTTTTCACACTTACGACCATTTCACACTTATGACCGCTAAGATCTCCAGGGTCACGTGATCAAAATTCAGGTGCTCGGCAACTGACTCGCATTCATGACGGCTGCATTCCCCAGGGTCATGGGATCCCCTTATGACCTTCTGACAAGCAAAGCCAATGAAGGAGGCAGATTCACTTAACAACTATAGCAAGGAAAGGTCGTAAAATGGGGCAAAATTCACTTAACAACCATCTTGCTTAATCCTAGGAATGTTGGGCTCCGTTTGTGGTCGTAAGTTGAGGACTCCCTTATTGTCTGATCACTAGGGACCACGGCCATGTTCTCCCATCTTTAGAGAGGATACGAGTCTTGAACGGAGCCGATATCCCCCGTGTTGGACCAGCGACCATCCTTTTTTCTGGAGGGCTTTGTTATCTTCCTGCTCAGCAGCTAAAAGGAAAAAAGAAACGCCAAAAAAAATTGTGGTTGTGTTGGCTGGTTGGTTGTTCCAATATTCTGGGAATATCTTTCCTTTTACGTACACTGAGAGCATTTGCACCAAGACAAATTCCTTGTGTGTCCAATCACACTTGGCCAATAAAGATTTATATTCTGTATTATATTCCCTATTATATTCCCTATTCTATACCCTATTCTATACCCTATTCTATAGTCTATTCTATTCTATTCTATTCTATTCTATTCTATTCTATTAACAGATTTAGCCATACGAAAAGTATTGGAATGTGCTGAAATAGATAAGCTCACATTGGAAATGAAAGACAAGGAGGATTCCGAATATTATGCAACCTGGGATAAATGGTATGAGTGGCTAAAAAATAGATATAAAGATTAGAAAGAAGGATTATAGTAAATAACACAAGAGACCTTAAGATTATTAATGTAGATGTGTATACAATAATGCATATAGGATATATGTATTTGTCAATGCCAAAACGCTGTCACGAATTTAAGTAAGATTTGTATTTTTGAAAACTGTAATAAAAACAATTTAAAAAAAACACAAACATGCTGGCTGGGGAATTCTGGGAGTTGCAATCTAGGCACTTTGAAGTTGTTACGGTCTTAATAGCTAGCCTTATTATAGTTTAGCTTTATTATAATAGAAAAGACCAGTTTAGCTTTATTACCATGGAAAAGTTTAGCTTTATTATAATGGAAAAGATTCTTCTTATCAGTATCATTTTTTTTTTACAATTAGAATAGAATTTTATAGGCTGTAAACTTCCTATCAAGGAAGAGATTAGAAAAGATAAAGTTGACGAAAATGCAACATAGGTGCAAATACAGGTAGTTCTTGATTTACAACCGTTTGTTGAGTGACCAAATTAACATAAATTGGGGGCTCAATTATGGTCATAAGTCAAGGACACCCTGTAATTGCTAGAAATGAGGCCAAGCCTCTAACCTCATGTTCGAAGGTAAGTACGTTTTCCAGAGTCAACAGAAGGGCTTCCTTGCGCATAGCAAAAGCGACCAGCTCGTTTCCTAACTCCGACTTCGATACCCATCCCGTCATGCAGATTTCTTCTACTGTAAGAGAGTAAATAACAAGGAAATGGTCTTTTTTTAAGCCAGCAGGCCTTAGAAAGAGATAGTGCCACTCCTGTGTCCCTCCCCAAGGGGAGGGAGAAGGGAGGAGGAGGAAGAGGAAGAGAAAGATAAATTGTGTACACGGAAAAGATTCAAGGTGCTGGATTCGTAGAGCCAAATTCTAATCGTACCTGAATTTATTAATAAATTACATCTAAATTTGATATATCAACAAATCCATAAAACGGGATAATAACGGGACTGTAGTTTCAGGATTTGGGGTTGGTTTCTCTGTTTGGGCTCACAGTTTTCTGTGGCTGTTTTCATTTCACTGTTCTATTTTTGTGTTATTCCTTGCCCCCAATCCTTGGAAACCAGCCTAGTATGCAAGCCTAATAAATCACCAATCAATACAACAATCCCAGTTATTGGTTAACCAGCTTCGTCTTACCACCCTTGCCAGCTGCTTAAGTTGCAATGCGTTCTTTTGTGCAAAAGTCAGTAAGGGGGAGTGAATTCAGAGTTGAAGTGTGTTGGGGCAAACCCGAGATAGGATTTGGGGTTCCCGCAAAGAGAGAGGGTGTGTGTGTGTGTGTGTTAAGTGTGCCGCACTTCAAAACAAACCCTGAATTGAACAAAGTGAACTTCAGTGATCAAGGCAGACAGCCTTGATCGCTCATCCAAAATCTGGCTCCCGCTTATGGCCGTCGTGAAACCTCCACATTCAGTGGCAGTCTACCTTGGACTAACAGTTTCTCATGGATTGACTGGCCGTCCCACCTTCTTTTGTTGCTTATTACAAGTAATGTAAGGCTACGTAAAAAGAGGTAATTTATAGGCTTAAACCACGCCCCCAATTCCAACATTTCATGAGGTCTAGCGCCCGGTTTTCCACATTGCCCTTTTATCTCCTTTTTCCCCCCTTTGCTTTTTTGTCCTCACATTTCTCGGCAATGGCGTCCTGGTCTTCCCCCTCCGCGAAATCCAGCCCGAAGACCTTGAGGTCGGCCACCACAGCATCCATAATCCCCGGCCCCATCATCGCTTCCTTTTCGCGCCACTACAGGAAAAATTCCCGAAAGAAAAAAAGGGGGGCGGAGAAAAAAAAAACTCGCGCGCGTCCATTCGACTATTTACGGCACCGCCCCGCGCTCTGCTACCAATCAGAGAAAAGTGGGCGGCCGCCACGCCCGTTCCGGCTTCGGCTTATGCGCGGGCGCCTGCCGGCCGAACCTGAAAGGGAGCCGGGGGGGAGTGAGGTTTTGTTCCTAGAGCGGCCAAGTATGTATGTGTCGAATGGGAGATTCAGGGAGTGAGAGAGAGTTGTTCCTAGAGCGGCGAGAATTTTTCTTTCCATTGCGTCTTTCAAAACGTTTGCAAGACATCGGTGCTATGCAGAGCTCTTCGTCGGACAGGATTGTCAATAAAGGAGAAGAAAGTGTGACTGAGCGTTATCTTTTGAAGAATAAAAGCACAAAAACTTTTTGCAGCATACCTGACCCATAAAAACTATGAAAATATCTAGGGAATTATTATAATCCCCACACTTTTATGTATAATTCAAGAATGGTCATATTTAATGCACTCAAATAAGAGGCCACAGCACGAATGTGGGCAGGGTAAGAGGCTCAGAAAGGAACCTCCCCTAATTTCTTGGGCTGTAAAGAAAAAGGTGATGACACATATATTTCCAGATTTGCAAGATTCTTTTAATGTGGCTGCACAATAAAATCAAATTACATGTGGTGTTTCTTCTTTGGTCTACCTCGCAGGGTGGACATGCAACCAACTTTTTTCTAGGCTGGTTGTGAATGAGACACAACTTTCTAACTCAAGTGGGGTTAGCAGAGTTATTAAGCCTATAGGATTTTTCCTTTTTAAAGTGATGAGTGTGTATGTTTTGTAGGGGGAATTTTTTGCACGCATTTTAAGAACAATACTTTTAAAGTGTAAGCTGCCCAAAACACTTTGGAGTTGAGTGCCCTCTAAATTCAATAAAAAGGATAAGAGAAAGGAATCCAGCATGCTTATGAAAGGCAGATGGTTAAAACCTTAGTAATTATGGGGCATTGGTTATTGAATCCGTGCAAACATGCTGTGGAATTTAGTTACATTAGGATTGCTGCAACGGTCGCAAATGTGAAAAATGATGTCACTTTTTTCAGTGCTGTTGTACACCAAATGGTTGTAAATCGAGAACTACCTGTATAGCAGAGATAGGATTATAATCTGCATGGAAATGATAGAAACTAATCTCATTGCTGCTCCAGTGGCAAATTTCAGGGCATCATGAGAATATTTCTAATAAAATATTTTTTGAAATACCCATTGTGAGGTGGCAGCTCAAAAAGACCGCCAGGATTCAAAGTTGATCCAAGGAAAAAAGGCTTTATTGAATACACATCTGCAGATGGGTTTCACCCTTGGCAGCTGGGAGGAACATAAAACATAGTTTTAGCTCTACTCTTATGCCCTAAAACTACCCCCGCCCCATTATGCAAATGGCTTAGTTTACAATCTACCTTTCAGGATACAAGTTACAATTTATTACCTTATGGTACCTAGCTCACAGCAGGCACTTCCCTAATTGGTATCTGGCATTTCAAAGACATCCTAAGATGGTCAATATTTTTAATTGGTGCCTGGCACTTCCTTACTTCAAAGGCATTTCTTTCAACATGAGTTTTGAGTAATAAAAAATGGATACTTTAATTTAACACTTCTCACAATCCCCCCTTTTCTTGTTCCATCCTTGACTCAAACTCAGTTAATAACAAGTCTGCTGTTTCCCATAGTTGTTTCTCGGGAGGTTCCTCCAGGTGCCCCAATGGGTCATATTGTTGTCTTAACACCATCATTTGTACTGTGTCAATTCTATCTTTTATAAAACTAATTAATTTGTTTAAGATACATGGACCAAAGGTGAGGATTAATAATAACAAAATTAAAGGTCCTATTAAAGTGGAGATTAGGGTAGTTATCCAGGGGGATGTATTGAAGAGAGATTCAAACCACCCTTGATGGTCATCCCTTTCTCTTTTTCTTTGGTTCAGTCCTTCCCTCAGTTTTTTCATGGAGTATCTGAATGGGAATCGAGTACAACCCAGGTAACATTCTGGGGTTGATGTGAATTCTCGCTTCCCCAGGAAGTTCCCAGTCCTAGTCCTAGAATAAAGACAATTAGCTCAGTCCAGGGTTCAGACTTCTTCATCTTTTCAAAGTGAGCTTCAGCGGCTGACCGTCCACTGGAACTGCCCTCCAAGGTCTTTCAGGTTCCGGTGCCCTTTTGACTCTGCTGTAATGCGTCCAGCCTCCTTCCCGAGTGCGAACTGCAGATTCAGTTATCAGCAGCACCTGGTACGGGCCTTCCCAGCTAGGTTGCAGCTTCTCACTTTTCCAAGTCTTTATCAGAACCCAATCTCCAGTCTCAAAGGGATGTTGGCTACCAGCAAGAGGTGGTCGTTGCACCAATAGCCCCTGTTTATGGAGAGAAAGCAAAGACCTGGACAGTGCCTGCAAATATTTTCAGGAATTGGCAATTCCCCGTTCGCCCTTTCCACTTTCCCACTGGATTTCCAACCCCACTTCTCTGGTAATTCAGTGAAATCAATCTGTGCTTTCTGGAAAGGCCAGCTCGCTAGGGGCCACCCTCCCATTTCTTTCTTCCTTGCTGCTTTCTTGTTTACTTTCAAACATATCAAGCATTTCCAGCAGATGCTCTGGGCTAGTGTCCACATTTTAGGACTCCAAAAAATGTGGCTTCACAGCTGTCACCAGGGCCTCTGTTTCCCAATGTCCTCCCTCATGTATGCTGCTCTAACCTCTTTCTCTTTTTCCCCAGTCAACAACAAGTCATCCACATACTGAATCAACATGATCCCTTTCCCTTTTTCAAAAGACACTAACTTTTCTTCCAAAGCCTGTCCAAACAACAAAGGTCCCTGGGGGAGTACTGTCCACCTTAACTGCTGTTTTCTCCCACTCTCAGGATCTTCCCATTCAAACGCAAACAGGTCTCTGTTGCAATGAGGAGGCAGTCAAGGTGTTTGATCATGATCACATGAATCATGATGACTTTATTGGAGTCTAGTCTTGTATTTATACACATTTTTAGTAATCCTCTAACATTGGTTAACTTTGGTTGTTGCTCAACCTTTGTTACTGTCTAGCATAGCAACTAACACAATTAATTATCTCTACTTAAAGTCTAACACATGTTTACTTCCTCTCTCTAATCCTTCTTTGCATTTAGTGATTTTGTTTACCTGAGTTGTATTTGCTTTTGTCCTTATCTGAGGTTTGCCATCAAGATAAGGACTTTCCTGCAATTACAACTCCACAGGTCTCTACTTCCCTCCTCAAGGGGCCATGCCCAGAAGGCATCCTTCAGATCTATCACAGTAAACCATTTGTCTTTGGGAGGGATTCGTCCCAAGATGGTATAGGGATCGGTTTCAACCCTTCCCTACCTCTCTTACTCAGGGAATATTGTGGAGTCCACAGTTTAGTTATCCCTGGTTGTATCTTGATTTGAATGGGCTGTATTGCCATCCTACTAACTCCTTCACTTCCTTCCTGCCCACACATCTGATGATATCTTCTCCTCATCTTCCGTTGTTAACATATACATGCGAACTTCCTTCTTTCTATCCCACAATTCTATTCCAAAAACATCCAGCAAGTCTCTTCCTAGCAAGTTCACCCCTGAATCCGGAATATACAATATCTCAGTTTCAGTCACTACATCATTCAATTCCAGTCTAATTTGTTCAAACACACTCACATCCTGTAACTTTCCACTCACCCCAACTACTTTGATCACTTTTCTTGATCTGTGTGCGCCTTCTACCGGGTCACACAAAGAAGTCCGGCTTGCGCCGGTGTCTATCAGGAACAGCCGCTCCTGATGGTTAGGACCCACTAAAATGTTTACCAGTGGCTCCCCGCAGGTCCCTTTTGGGGAGCCAGAACAGCCCTAATCGTCATACAATGCATAACTCCGCTCTTCCCGGTTGGTCGGACACTCGCGCGCAAAGTGACCTTCCTTCCCACACCTGAAGCAACTCCTATCCATTCTGGGCTGTCTCATTCCCCTGCCTCTTCCTCTAAAGCCTCTTCCTCGACCTCGAAAACCTCCCTGATTGTATCCCTCAAAATTCTCTCTTCTTTCTCCAATTGGACACTTCCCAAAATTCCCACCTTTCTTCACCTCATTTTTCGCTGCAGCCTGTATAGCTGCAACCATCATTCGTGACTTCTGTTTGGTTTTCACGGTGTCTCTGTTCACAAAAACTTGTTGGGCTGCTTTCAGGAGATCAACAATTCCCACAGCCCCCCAATTATCCATTTTCTGAATTTTCTTTTGGATATCTGGCCAGGCTCCAGTCACAAACTGCATTTTCAGCACGGCTTCAAAAGCAGGTGTGCTAGGGTCTACTCCCGAGTACTTAACTAGGCTTTCCCAGAGTCTGGTACAATAATCTCCAGGGGATTCATCTTTGCCTTGGTTTAAATTTTTCCCTTGTGGGACTGCCAATTTTATCCCCTCCATGATCATTGCTCTCATATTCCTCATATCATCCCTACCTCCTGGAGTGTTTGGATCCCAATCGGGGACAGCTATAGGGAATTTCTGATCTGCCGGTACAGCCCTTGCCTGACCCTGATGTCTTACATCCCAGGCTTTCATTGCAGAGGTCCGAATAAGATTCCGCTCCTCAGGAGTAAACAGATGCCCCAAAATGTACATCAACTCCTGATAAGTGTAATCATTCGGCCCCAACCATAACTCTAACTGTTCGGCCACCTCATGAGCATTCTCATGAAGTTTTGGAAGAGTCCTCTTCAATTCTCGCAACTCGGCGGGTTTTATGGGGACAGCCACAAAGACTGTTACTGGGTTGCCTGCAGCATTGATCCCATTAGGTACCTCCCTAAGGGGAAATGCATCCACTTCAGGTTTTTGGCTGAAGGGAAAATTTTGAACATCTCTTCTCAACTGTTCCACTTCTTTTCTCAGCTGCGGATAAGGCAGCGGCTGAGGAGGGGGTTGTGCCACCGGCAATGACGGGGCCGCTGGAACATTGGCTGGTACATTATTCAAGTTAGGATTTGAGGGTGGCGGACTCTGGAGCCAATCATCCATCTCACTTTCATTGCCCTTCTGTTGAGACATGTATTGACCCTCGATTGGAGGGACAGGACCTTCAAATTTCACATGAAACCATACATCTATGTATGCAATTTGGGTGGTCATTTTGTGTTGGAGAATATAGTCTTGCAATTGGGTCATCCAATAGGTACTGGTTTCCCCCTCAGGACTCCAGTGATACGGAAATTTAGGATCAATCAGAGGATATTTTGGCCATCGGTCTCGACAAAGATAAATCATGTCTTTCTTTTCGAGGCGTTTGGTGAATTCCTTTAGATTCGGGGAGAACCACTGTTTGAGTAGCTGTCCCAGGGGCGAATCTACCGGAATAGGTTTTCTGCCATTGTCAAATCTTCCCTGTCCCAGACAGGCTTCTTCTTGGTCTCCAAGACCCTTGCTTTGTCCCTTTCCCATCTCTACTCTTTCAGGCTCCCACAGTCTTGACTCACCAGTCCCAGTCCTCCAGCAAGCGCTGGATTCTCCCAGAGAGTTTAAGGACCTCCTTTTTCCAGACTCCTAGTCCCAATCCTCCAGCAGATGCTGGATTCCCCCAGGGAGTTTAAGGATCTCTCTCTTTTGGGCTACAAATGAAAGGAACAAAGTTTACCTGACCTGATCACTCCTGGGCTCTCCGCAGTCAAAAGGATGCGTGGGTGTCCCCAACTCAGATTGATCTCACAAACTCTCAGCCGGCATTTCGTCTTAGTTCTTTTTCCAAGGACCATCTGGATTCCCAGTCACCTCGGGAGTCTGACCGAATTTGGGGAGAGGTGCCTCTCAATGGGAGGTCGTGGCCACTCTCTTACCTGGTCCCCTCTTTCCAGTCGACCACCGTCGAGGATCCCGGACGAGCCCGCAAATTGTGAGGTGGCAGCTCAAAAAGACCACCAGGATTCAAAGTTGATCCAAGGAAAAAGGCTTTATTGAATACACATCTGCAGATGGGTTCCACCCTTGGCAGCTGGGAGGAACGTAAAACATAGTTTTTGCTCTACTCTTATGCCCTAAAACTACCCCCCCCCATTATGCAAATGGCTTAGTTTACAATCTACCTTTCAGGATACAAGTTACAATTTATTACCTTATGGTACCTAGCTCACAGTAGGCACTTCCCTAATTGGTATCTGGCATTTCAAAGACATTCCAAGAGAGTTTAATAGTTCCTGGCACTTCAAAAACATTCCAAGATCGGTCAACATTTTTAATTGGTGCTTGGCACTTCTCTTCCTCCAAAACATTCCTTTCAACATGAGTTTTGAGTCATAAAAAATGGATACTTTATTTTAACACTTCTCACATCATCAATACCAACAAAATGAAAAAACAAGAAAATCATAAACACGGCAGGTTTATTAGAGAAGACCTTGTAGGACAGAAGTGCATTTTCCACTGAGGTTGTCATTCTGATTTTTTTTTTATTTGTTTACATAAGTTCAGTGACTGGAATTTACATAAAATATGTCTGAATGACCATTCATCCAACACCAAAGGTACATAATTTATTTCTTACATAATTTCTCCGTGGACATAAAAAAAAGAGACTTATCAATTTGTCATAGCCTTACAAAAAAAAAACAACCCCAGAAATTGTAAAAAGAGGTATTTTTTTTGTCCTTTCCATTAAATTACTTCTCCCTTCACCCTGGATAACAATGCTACTGATCAAAATAGGCAGGTTTTTAAACGTACACCAATACAAAGGATTAATCTATTTTCAGTAGAAACATATCAACAAAGCATACATCTTTGGAAATAAGTACTTGAAACTGTAAATCCTTTTGTCTTGCCAATGTTTGCTATTATACAATTGAAACTGGGGTTTTGTTTCTTTATCACATTGATGTTTAATATCAGTGCTTTTCAGAGTTTTTGGTCTCAGGTCCCCTTTATACAGTATTTTTGATTTAATCCCAAAAGAATGGTAAAATACTAGCTAATATTAAAGGAACAAATGGAAGAGAATAAAAGTTAAAAGTTATCCCCCCACAAAATACAAAAAAAATCCCTGCATAGGACACCATTACATTATTGAGTTCTTTTTTTCCCATTGTGGCTTATATCTATTCATTTTTTGTAATATTAGAAGTTGAAACAGAAAAGTTTTAAAGATATTTTTGGTTCTGAAGGACCCTTGAAAGCATCTCAGGAGCCCTAAAAGACCTAAAACACATTTTGAGAACTCCTGGCTTTCAGTTATTTCTGCTTTTATGAGGGTGGGCTAATTGTTAAAATATAAACTCAAAAATAACTACACTGGGCATGAAAGCAGGGGTGGCCTGTCAGACAAACAGTGCTGCAAGCGATGAGCTAAAAATGAATAAATAGGGCTACGTATAGATGACCCCTTGAAAAGTTGATTGGTTTTGTTAGAGCAAGGGTCTTCAAACTTGGCAAGTTTAAGATTCATGGACTTCAACTCCCAGAATTCCTGAGCTAACATGACTGGAAGAGGAATTCTGAAGGAGTTGACGTCCACAAGTCTTCAAGCTGTCAAGTTTGAAGACTCCTACGTTAGAAGTTCAGAGCAGAGGTTCTCAGCTGCCTGATGATGTGTGGACTTCAACTCCTAGAATTCCCCAGCCAACCAAAGCTTGGAGGGAATTCTGGGGGGGTTGAAGTCCACACATCTTCCAAGTGGCCAAGACTGAGGAGCATTAAGATCAGGCTTGCCATGAGAACTTCTCAAGAAGATTCCTCCTTCTCCTCCTGGACCGAAGGCTTCTCACAGGAGCCCCGTCAGAATGCAGCCTCTGATTTCAGACTCCATCAAGGTCCAGTCCAGCAGTGGCTTTGGGGTCCTAGAAGTCTGGAAGCTGTTTAAGTCTACTGCAGGCAGGACCTTATCCCAGAAGTAGACCTCAGCTATTTCTCCCACTAAGGACTGCTTCACGTCTAATCTGCCCCCGTAGGAATCTTGGTCCTGACCCAAGATCCGCCTTGACCTCTTACCCTACACTGCCCCTTTCCTCAGCAAGCTCTTCCCATCCAGCCAGAGCTGGACCATTCTGGTAGCCGAATCCCAAGTGGTGCACACCGATTCCCAGTAGAAGGCAGACCTTCCCAGAAATATGGGAAGTGGGAAAACGGCGCACTCACCACCCGCACGTATTTTGAAACTGTTGGGGTTTTGCCAGAGGAGAATCTCGTGGTCATGGTCTTGGGAAGCAGCTGAGAAGAGGGAGAAGTTGCGGGTCAAGTCAGTGAAGAAGCGGAGACGAAGGGTCAACTGTCGAAAGCAGTTGATCTAGGTTGGTCTTCAGGAGAACGTGGGAATTAGCAGAAAGCTTGGAGAACACGGAAGCCTTTCCATCCAAACCTGAGGAAGAAAGAGAGAAACCCACGAAAGGGTGGATTTTCAAGCCCACAGAGCAGAGGTGGAATTCAGCAGATTCTGACCAGTTCTGGAAAACCGATAGTGGAAATTTTGAGTAGTTTGGAGAACCAGCAAATACCACCTCTGACTGGAGATTTTACAGGATCTTTCCCTTGCCACACCCACCAAGCTACGCCCACAGGTAGTAAAAAGAACGGATTCCCCACCACTGCCACAGAGGTATTCAAACACAACGTTCATGAATCCATGGTTGATTCAAGGTGGATTCATAGGAGGTGGAAGTTCTACCGTGGAATGAAGACTTGCCTGGAACACTGAATATCAGAAGGACTGTACAAAGCCACAGGCGGTCCTTCTCCATGTTGTCACCCGCCCTAGCCACCAGTTTCTGAAGTCAGCCGCTGGAAGGGCCACCAGAGACGTTCTTTCTCTAAACTTGGCTGTCCGGAGTTAGAGAGGTGTAAAATGTGCCTCCTGCATTTGAACAGAGTCCTCAAAACACCCTTCCAGGGTCTGTTTGCAAAGATACCAGAGAAGCACGAAAGAAGGGAGACAGATGGAGAACTGTAAGATATTATGGTCTGGCACGCGAGATAATGTCATGGCAGATTCAGATTTGTGTAGAGGCGCGTTTTCAGCCAGCCTCAAAATGAACACACTGGCAGGATCTTCTCCAACATTTCAAGAAAACCCAATTTCATTCACTTTTAACATAAATCTAAAATTTAATTACACTCATCTTTATAACTAAGATGAAAATGACTGCTTGCTATTTATTAATTTTATATGCCACCCACTTGGCAATTCGAGGCAACACTATATATCAGACTGTCTCACTAATGGCCACAATTTGGACTGGCAATTTATTAAGCAAAGTGATAACCAAGGGAAACTGTGACGATGCTTATGATCTGACTTTGGGTTTTATTCGCATTACAGGCCTGAGAAGGTTCTCAAGTGCAAAGATTAGTGGCAAAGATATTTTTCTTTTACTACTGTCAGAACTTTGAATGGTCACTAAATGAGACAGTCATTAAATAAGATTTGTACTTTTACAATAGCTTTACAAACTTCACAATAAGGTAGAATTACTATAGCTCACCTGGTTGTGTTTCCTCTGGTCTACCTAGCAGGGCTGACTTGCAGCTGAACTTTTTTACAATGCGATTGTGAGTGAGAGAGAGAGCTTTCGTATACAAACTTTGGGGTGGTGTAGTTGAGGAGCCCATCGATTTTCCTTTTACGGGTGATTTGTGTGTGTTTTGCATTTTTTGGGGACAATACAATTTTTGTTAAAATATTTTCTTTTTAAAGTGTAAGCTGGCTACAACTATTTACAACTGGGTGACCTCTAAATTTCAAACAATTACATGTAGTTCTTGACTTATGACTATAATTGAGCCCAGAAGCAAGCAAATGTTGTGGTTGTTTTACCCAGGGATGGTTTATATGCCAGACCATGGGAATGCTGCAATGGTCAAAAGGTCATAAATCATTTTCTTCGGTGCTGCTGAATGGTCACTAAATGAACTGTTGTAAGTCAAGGACAAACTGTATAGCAGCGGGAAGATTACAACCTGCTTTGAAATGCTCCCCGGTAATTTTTTTCCTCCTCCAGGGGCCTATTTCGTGGTGTCAAGAGACTCCTTCTAATAACGTATCATTTTCAATATTTACATCGATGCGAGCCAAATAATAACACAACAAGAAAAAACATAAATACGGCCCTGTTTCTTGCAGAAGGTCTCGTAGGACAGGTTGCCGCCTTTTCCAAGGTAGTTATCGGTTTGTTCCTTTATTGCTTTTGCTCAGAAGATGCAGTCGCATAAAATAGGTCTGAATCCGCAGCCAACCAATACTAAAAGTATAGATATAATTTCTTACAGAATTTTTCAGTGGACAGAAAAGAATTAAGATTGATTCATTTAGCATCGCATTAGAAAAAAATGTTAAAGGAGCAATTTTCTGTCTTTTTTTTTAAACCAAAATAGTAAACTCTCTGTCTCTTTTCACCTCTGGGTTATAAGCTACAACACCCCCCAACATCTCCACACACAATTCAAAACGTTTCCTATGAATTGAAAGACAAAGAGTCACAAGGATTAAAGATCTTTCTTGAAAAAAAAGATTCCATATTGTAACAGAAAACTGACCACACACCCAAGGTCAGTAAAATGCACCAAGTTTTGTACAGGTGGTCCTCAACTTATGACCACAATTGAGCTCAAAATTTCTGTTGTTAAGTGAGACATTTGTTAAGTGCATTTTGCCCCATTTTGCAACTTTTCTTACCATATTTGTTAAGTGAATCACTGCAGTTGTTCAACTAGTAACAGGGATGTTAAGTGAATCTGGCTTCCCCCATTGATTTTGCTTGTCACAAAAACTGATCACATGACCTCAGGACACTGCAACCGTCATAAATGCAAGTTGCCAAGCTCTGAATTTTGATCCTGGGGCAACGGTTGTTACTGTGAAAAACGGTCATAAGTCACTTTTTTTCAGTGCCATTGTAACTTTGAATGGTCATTAAACGAACTGTTGTAAGTAGAGGGCCACCTGTAATTCCAGCTAAGGATAAAAAATTGAAAGCCCCCTCAAGAGAATTTCATCATAATTTCCTAATAATGCTGACATATTTTTTCTTACTGCATTGAAGGGAAAGAAAAGGAAGGTGGGTATATAACGAGGAATCTTATGATTATATTATTTTGTTGTTTGTAGGTACACTGAGAGCTTATGCACCAGAGACAAATTTCTTTTATGTCCAGTCACGTTTGACTAATAAAAAGCTATTCTATTCTATTCTTTATTCCATTTCATTCCATTCTGTTCTGGTTTAACCTATTTGCATTAAAAAAAGCTCATCAGGTATGCATCTTTGCAAAGAAGTCCTTCAAAATTGCAAGCCATCCCTTTTCCCCTGCTAACATTTCCTGTTATATACTCGAAGAGGGTTTTGTTCCTTACCGTGTTTATGCTTAAAATTCCTTTCAAATTAAACATCTTCACGTTTTGGGGTCTCAGGGCCCCTTTATGTTCTTAAACATGGCTGAGGAGCCATACAAGGTTTCCTTGGTGTGGGTTATTGATATTCGCCATATTAGAAATTGAAAGAGAGATGTTTGGATATTTATTTGATTTGGACTCCCTGAAAGGCCCCTCGAGACCCCCCAGCGGAAGGGAGATGGGTCGGTTATGAAAATCCAAATTTTTTTAAAAAATAGCACTGGGTGTGAAAGCAAGCATGGCCAATCGCATACCCTGTGGGGCAAGCAGGGGCCTAGAATCAATGGGGCTACTTTGGAGCTTAGAAAACTGCTTGGTTGGTTAACAGGTTCAAAGCAAGGTTTCTCAGCCTTAGGCACCTGAAGGTGTGTGAACTTCAACTCCCAGAATTACCCAACACGCCTTAAGATGAACAGACTTCAGTCCCCAGGATTCTCCCCAGCCAATCATGCTTGGAGGAGATTCTGGGAGTTGAAGTCCAAACATCTCCAAGTGGCCAACGTGGAGATCAGGCCTGCAGAGAGAACTTCTCAAGGAAGTCTCTCTTCCTGCTCTTTGACTGATGGCTTCACAAGGGCTCCATCAACACGTAGCCTTGGATTTCAAACTTCAGCGAGGTCCAGGCCACTAAAGGGGCCGGCGTGGTATGTTGCTGGATGTTGCGTATCTGTTCGGCAGGCAGGACGTTGTCCCAAAGGTAGACCTCAGCGATTTCCCCCACAAAGCACTGATCCGCATCAAAGGTGCCCCCATAGGAATCTTGTTCCTGCCCCAGCATGACCACCAGATCCACCTTGACCTCGTAGCCCTTCGCTACTCCTTTCCTTGGTAGGCGCTGACCATTCAACCAAAGCTGAAGTATCCCGGTAGCTGAATCCCAAGTCATACAAATCGATTCCCAACTGACGGTAGACCGAGCCGTGAGTTTGGGCATTGTGAAAACGGCGCACTCCCCTCCCACACAAGTGTGGTATTCTTCAGGGTGTCGTATCAGGAGAATCTCGTTGTCGTGATCCTGGGAAGCAGCCGAGAAGAGGACAAAGCTGCGGGTCAAATCGGTGAAAAATTCGAGGGAGAGGGTGAAGTGTCGCAGCCCTTGTTGTAAGTTGGGCTTCAGGAGAACGTAGGAGTTGGTAGAAGCCTTGGGGAAGACGAAGACCTTTCCTTGCAAAACTAAGGAAAAACGGGGAGAAGACCATCAAAAGGTGGACTTACCGCCCACGGAGCTATTCAAACACACCTTGCATGAACCTGCGGTGGATTCAAGGTAGATTCACGGAAGGTGGAAGGTCCTGCTACGGAATGAAAATTTCCCAAGGGATCCCCATTTTTCACACATAGCTTACTCTTCTCAGTCAAGATCCCAGAGATGCAGAAGGTCACGAGAAGGGCTGTAAAAAACCATGGGGGCTTCTTCTCCATGATGTCACCCAACGTTGCCCCCTGTTCCTGAAGTCTGCTACTTGGAGATCCACTAGGAAGATCCTGTCAGTCCCTAGCTTGGCTGCCTTGGTGGAGTTAGAGAGACGTTCTCAACGGTGTAGAAGGTTCCTCTTGCTTTTGAACGGAGCCCTCAAAACACCCTCCGAAATACTTCCAAAAATGGCAAGGAAGTGCCACGGGAGAAGACAGATGGCGAGGCAGCTGTGAGATACACAGCCTACAGTGTGATCATATAATGCCATAGCCGCTGCGTTTTTTGGCATAGTTCGCAACCAGCCTTACAATGAGGCAGTAAAACCTGCAATGACCTGGTATAAAACTTTCCCTCTCCAACAATCCCCACCCAATACATTTTATTTATTTATTTGTATCCCATATTTACTATTTTTACAAATAGTTCAAGGTGGCAAACATATCCAATACATCTTTCTCCACTTATTTCCCCCATCACCACCACCACCTAGGGTGGGTTGGGTTGAGAGAAAGGGACTGGCCCAAAGTCACTCAGGTGACCTATACGGCTAAGGTGGGATTTGAACTGATGGGACTCCTGCTTTCTAGCTCAGTGTTTTAACCCAGGGGTCCGCAACCACCGGGCCCCGGACCGGGACCGGTCTGTGGATCATTTTGTATCAGGCCGCCTATTTTGCTTGGGCACTGCCATCTTGTTTCGACGGCGCTTGAAAAAGGGTGAGCTTGTCATTGGTTGGAAAGCGGCGTTTGGGTGCTGAAGGAATCCTTGCACCTTAGTTTTGTCGAAGTGGGGGGGGCAGCTTCGAACGAAGAGCCGTCCCGATGGCGGTGGAGTCTCGCGTTACTCAGGAGATTAAGAAAGAACCCAAAAAGTCCATCGACCGCGAGAAGGTACAAAGGAGGAGTTGAAGGTGGCAGGGAGAAGCGGGGGACGGCTGGATGGCCGGTCACTCGGCTCGCCTTGCCTTGGTCGTGCGTGCTGATGCCGGTACCGGTCCGCGGATCATTTTGTACCGGCCCGTGGTACAAAAAAGGTTGGGGACCACTGTTTTAACCACTACACCAAACTGCCTCTCGTTCATTCATCTCAGAACGAAATTTCTACTTTATTCCCACGTTCTAGCCTTGCCATCATAAGCCACCCAAGGTGACCTTTGGAGCTGAAACCTCAAATTAACAGAAATAAAATTGCAGCAAAGAAAAACAATAGGTAATTAAAAAAACCCACCTCAGCTAGGATTTAAAAAGGGCAAGCGGCCAGGCGGAGATGGCCTGAAGCTCTGATTTTTTTTGCCATTTTAGAGAATTGCATCTTTCCTTTTTTTTTGACTAGAATTCGTGCCCAGATCCTTCTCCTTTTCACCCTCTTGCTGTGGAGAATGAAATCAGCAGCAGGTATTGGGCGACTGTGGGAAAAAGAAAAACGTTTCATGGAGTAGCTCTGATTGGAATAGAAACCACTAATTAAAAGGAAATGATAGAGGGGACCAGGACTCCCACAGTGAAGGCTAACAAATGACAAGATTTCAAGTCAGCAACTTTGCAGCCAACCCTGAGAAGCAGTGGGTGCAAATCTAGCCGACACATCTCAAAAAGAAAAAAAAATATATAAAGACAGGTGGAGCACTGGGGGAGGAAGGAACTTCGGTGAAAATGTTGAGATTGCCACACACACACACAAAAATACAGAAATAATAAAAAAGACTTTACAGGAAAGGTCACTGGCAAGCAGGATCCGTATAGGCTTGAATTCTGAGCCCTATCCAAGAAAATGCAATTCCGTGGTGAGAAAAGGCTTTACACACAGAGAAGAAAAATGAAATGCAGAGACCAGCTCGCTCAATTGTAGTAACTGCAAAAGGGACCTTGGAGTCCTAGTGAACAATCGTTTAAATATGAATTAGCAGCGTGCGGGGGCAGCCAAAAAGACCAACACAGTCCTAAGCTGCAGAGGGATAGTTTTAAGATCACGAGAAGTGATAATGCCACTTTATATTACACCGGTGTGAAACTACACTTGGGAGTATTGCATCCAGTTCTGGTCACCACGATACAAGAAATTCTCAGACCCTAAAAAAAGTGCTAGAAGAGAGCAACAAAGATTATTTGGAGGTTGAGCGATGAACCATTATCGGAATTGGGAATGTCTAGTTAAAAGAAGAGGTCTCTGTTTGACAGGATAACAGCGTTCCAATATTTGAGGGGCTGCCACAAAGAAGAGGGGTGGGTTACTTTATTCCCCAAAGCCCCTGAAGGTGGAGCAACAGATGGAAACTAATGAAGGAGAGAAGCAATCTAAAAATAAGGAGGAATTTCCTTGACTGTGAGAACAATTAACCAGTTTGCCTCCAGGAGTTGTGGAGCTCCATCACTTTAGGCTTCTTAAAAAATTTTACAACTATTTGTCTGATATGGTATAGGGTTTCCTGCTTGAGGTGGTTGGACTAGAAGACCTCCAAGGTCCCATCCATCTGTTATTTTGAGATGTCCCCCCCCCCCAGCCTCCTCCCCCCCCCACTTCTTGGTGGAAAGTGCAGCAATAACCACAAGTAGACAAAACAGGTGTAGTGGTGTTAAGCATTACCACAGTTTCTTTTATTTTGGCATGGAAGTAAAATCCATTTCTACCATACAAAAACACGCGTTAAGGACATAAATGGTGGCACCAGAGAACTTGTGAGAGAAGTTGAAATCAAGTCCTGAACAGGGGATCGTGTCCAAGAAGCGATTCCGAGGCTACAGAGGTTCTCCGATCATAGGGTACAACTAACAACCCCGGATGGGGGCTGCGACGCAAACTCTTCATCAAAAATATTGGGCGGCAAGCGCAATAGACAGGCAACGAGTGTTTTAACAGCGGCAGTCTTTAGGCACCGGGTTTCCGAAACTCACGGAAAATCTCCCACAAAGGCCTGGAAGGGAGGTTGATTAGGCCCTGAAATGCTTCCAGAAGCTTCCAGGAAATCACACACACACATATATATGTATATATATATGTATATACGTATATATATATATTTATATATAAATACACACATGCATAACAAAAGGCATGAAATATTGCTTGCTCCGCTGGAGACCAAGGATGAAGATAATTCCTGGTTTTAACACCCCTTGCAAACAGGAGGGGTGGCCTGTTAAGAGAAATTTGAAGGATGGACATGACGCAAAGTAGGGTCATTTCGTTGGGTCAACTTACGACCACAATTGGGAGCAGAGTTTTAACTGCTAAGCAAGGCAGTTGTTAAGCGAGCCGTGCTCAATTTTGCAACCTTCTTTTCCAGCGTTGTTAACAGAACCAATTCAGTTGTTAAGTGAACCAGGCAGTCATTAAGTGAATCCGGCTTCCCCTGTTGACTTGGCTTATCAAAAGCCAGCTGGGAGGGTCACAAGTGGCGATCACGTGACTTCTGGATGCTGCAACTGTCATACATACATGCCAGTTGCCAAGTGCCTGAATTTTGATATCATATGACCATGAGGTTTGTGCAGTGGTTAAGTGCGAGGACCAGCCGTAAGTTATTTTTTTCAGCGCTGTTGTAACTTTGAATGGTGACTAAATGGATGGTTGTAAATTGAAGAAGTTTTAAAAAAACTGAAAAGGAGTCACAGACTGAAGTGCTCAACTATAAATTGGCAAAGATGCTTGGTTCACCATCAGCAAGATTACATATGTATGTATGTATGTATGTATGTATGTATGTATGTATGTATATATATATTGTCTATAATTTTGCAGTTCTCAAAAATGGGTCAATTTTCCAGGTATAGGTAGTCCTCGACTCACGACCTCAACTGACCCCAAAATTTATGTTGCAAAGTGAGACGTTTGTTAAGTGAGATTTGCCCCATTTTACAACTCTTCTTGCCACATTTGTTAAGTGAGCCATTTCAGTTGTTAGCACAATTAAGTGAAACTGGCTTGCCAGAAGGTCACAAAAGCGGATCCCAGTACCCCAGAGACAACTGCAACTGTCACAAATGTGAGTCAGTTGTCAAGCATCCGGATGCAAATCAGGTGAACATGATTCACATGAGTATTATGCAACAATCTTAAGTGTGAAAAACCATAAATCCTTTTTTTTTTCAGTGCCTGTAAATTTGAATGGTCACTAAACGAACTGTTGTAAGTTGAGGACTACCTGTATTAATACTTTGCCAAGGCTGGGGTCTTCCAAGAGACCCCCCCCCCCAAATCTTGTTAACCTGGGGAATGCTGCCAGAAACTCCAGTTCGGTTGTGTGGCAAGGCCATTTTGTGGCTTTCGCAGAGCGTAGCCTGATTCCTGAGCAGCCTCACAACACGGGTTCTTCAAAACAGACGTGTGAAATGAAGCTGCATTCAGGTCCCCGGAACTGGTAGGAGCCCACCTAAGAAATGAAACAACGGCAAGTTGGAAGTGTGTGTGTGTGTGTGTGTGTATTTGTGTGTTTCCTCTACTTGCAACAGAAGCCGCAAAAAGCGTTAGCGCAAGGCACTTGCAGGTAAAAATCTTCTCCACTTTCAAAATTAAATGTCCAGCGAGAAGAAAAAGTCCAAAGAATTGCACAGGACGTGATCTGTAGCTTTTTCAGGCAAACATGGTCAGTTGTATCCACTGTGGAAAAAAAAAACACAGAGAAATATTTTTTCCCCCAACAATGCCACACCAGAAAAAAACCACACAGTTCCTCCTTTCTTTAAAAAAAATAAATAAATCTTTGAGAGCATTCTGGATTTCATTCTTTGGCCCAATAGGCTCGTCAAAGAGGTTACAAATATCCAAGCCTCTGGGGTTAGAAGCGGAAAGCCACAGCACAAGAGGAAAAGGGCTGGGGAGGGAAGAGGAAAACAAAGGATAAAGGGACCAAAAAGAGGAAAGTGGGCCCGGCGTGCAAATTTGCTCCCAACATTGCAAGACCCCTGCAAGTGTGTATTTGCACACCCCATTGCCAAATCTATTCTCAGTGCACTCAATACAGTTATTTGCTTCTATTCAGTGTTTCCTAGACAGCATGCTATGAAGTGAACTCCAACTCCCAGAATTCCCCAGCCAGCAGGGTTGGAAACAGTAGTCCAGCCCACCTGGACACCCCGATGTGGTTACCTTAATCAAGTCGAATGTGACAATCCCATCTTTGTCCGTGTCCAGGGCTTGGAAAAATCCTGGAAAGGAAAGAGAGGTAAGGATTAATCAATCAATACATTCATAAATCATTAGATGACTTTTGACTCTTGACCAATGTCTCTTTTCTTTTACGTACACTGAGAGCATTTGCACCAAGACAAATTCTTTGTGTGTCCAATCACACTTGGCCAATAAAGAATTCTATTCTATTCTATTCTATTCTATTCTATTCTATTCTATTCTATTCTATTCTATTCTATTCTATTCTAATTCCTATTCCTATTCCAGTCTAGTCTAGTCTCTATTCTATTCCATTCCATTCCCTATTCCATTCCCTATTCTATTCCCTATTCTATTCCTATTCCTATTCCAGTCTAGTCTAGTCTCTATTCTATTCCACTCCATTCCATATTCTATTCTATTCTATTCTATTCTATTCTATTCTATTCTATTCTATTCTATTCTATTCTATTCTATTCTATTCTATTCTAATTCTAATTCTAATTCTAATTCTAATTCTATTCTTTATTCTACTCTATTCCGTATTAAAAGACAGCATCATAGGCCTGGAAGGGGCCTTGGAGGTCTTCTAGTCCAACCCCTGTAATTCACAGAACAGAAAAATAACCGAAAACTGGAGGATACTGAGAACACAAGTTGTCCTCAACTTACAATTGTTCAATTAGTGACCATTTGAAGTTACACTGGCAGTGAAAAAAGTGACTTATGACCATTTTTCACCCTTAACAACTGTTGCAGCATCCCCATGTCAGACGAGCAAAATTCAGACCACGGCGACTGACTCGCACTTCTGACGGTCGCAGCACCCCGGGGTCACCGTGATTCCCCTTTTGCGACCGTCTGACAATCCAACTCAAGAGGAAAAACTAGACTCACTTAACAACCGTGTTCCTCACTTAACAACCGCAGGGATCCACTTAAGAAATGAGGCGAGAACGGTCGCAAAAGGGGGCAAAACTCCCTTCGCAAATGTCTTGCGTTAGCAGCAGAAACGTTGGGCTTGCTGGAGGGGGCAGGGTTGTAAAATCGAGGACTCCCCGTACAATAAGGTGGCTTAATTCGGGATCTTCTGAGTTACTCGGCCGTGCCCCACCCTCCCCAAACACCTGGGGGGGGGGGAGAACTCACGGAACATGGTTTCCAGCCGCACCAAACAGCAGACAAAGTTGTCGAAATCTAAGGCCAGGTCGGGCTCCGCGTAGCGAGTGATGATCAACTCGTAGAGTTTCTTGTTCAGTTTGAAACCTGCCGGGAGGCAAAGGGCGGTGTGTCAATTTCCCATTTAGGGGAAGGCAGAGAAGGACAAGGCTAAAATTAAGACATGTGCAGAGTGCAAAGGGTGTGCGCGTGTGTGTGTGTTTTACAACTGGGCACCAGCAGGATGTTAGACATTCAGGCAGCGTTTTCACAACTCCAGCAACTTTTAAGAGGTGGTCCACTTTTACTCCAAGCATGCTGGCTGGGGGATTCTGGGAGTTGAAGTCCACCCATCTTATGACACACTGGCTGGGGGATTCTGGGACTTGAAGCCCATCCATCTTAAAGTTGCTAAACACTATTCTAAGATATTTAAACTTTTCTCATCCCTTTAAAATCGAAAAAGTTTCTTTCTCACCTCACTGACACTTAAAGCAAGATGGCTGGGGAATTCTGGGAGGTGAAGTCCACCCAGTTTAAAGCATGCTGGCTAGGGAATTCTGGGAATTGAAGTCCACCCCTCTTCAAGTTTCAGAAGTTGAGAAACAGAGAGTGAAGACACTGGAGACCCAATTCAAGTTCCCCACTTGTTTGGGGGATGTGGGGCCAAACAGACATTCCTAACGCGACCGACACCACAGGACCGTACTTGTCACACCTGTGGAGTTTCCTGGAGCTCTCACAAAAAAGGTAGGATTTAAATGCAATGGATTGAATTAGACTAAATTAAATTAATCCTTGTCCTCCAATTGAAAACCTGGCAGGGCTTTAATTATTACTGGTATTTTTAGCCCTCCTTGAGGACTAGTCTGCTGCACAGGCAGTTGAGAAATGGGGAAAAAAGCCAAATGTTCCATGAAATGAGCACGTCACCTGCAGATTCCAGAGCCATTCGCATTTCGTAGGAACTCATGCTTCCTGACTTGTCCAAGTCAAACTTCCGGAAGACTGCCTGAAAAGTTTTTTAAAGGAAAGACAAATGAGAGGGAAGGCTTATTATTACACATGGGCGATGTCCATAGTTTTAGGAGATAAGAAAAAACAAACCCGCTAAATAAAATCAGGCTGAATATAATAAATATTTCTGCTGAAAAAAATCATAATAACATAATAATAGAAGGATATTATTAAACCATAATAGAAGGATATTATTTTAGCTGTTTATGAAAGGCAAACATGGTTTTGCAAACGTGGCTGAGATGTTCCTGTTTTAAACCAGCTGAGTGGATGGAAACTTACCAGATAGTTTTTAATCTTTGTCCAAAGGACATTAAACTCCACCAAGCCGAGTTTTCCATTCCCGTCTTTCTGATAGAGGAAGGGGCTGTTAAGGAGACACTCTTGAGGAAATTCACCCCTCCCTCCCAACCGCAGGAAAAAAATCCCTTTGTGATCATTCAGCTGAATCAAGGTAGCATCCGTCCTTATCAGAGAAAGAAGCCTCCATTCCTGGTTTGAAGCTGGTTTGGAACTTGCTAAAGATCCTAAAAACCAAGATTAGATAGCCAACAACTGGGATAATTTGTACACAGAGGGGAAGATTGGGGGAAATCACCAGTTAATAATAAGGAAGCCAAGAGGCTATATGAATATTCTTATTTGTGCACAATTCTTTTTTCTGTTGTCTGCAATCTCGATGACTTGAGCAAGGGGTTGGTCTAGAAGACCTCTAAGGCCCCTTCTAATTCTGTAATTCTCCTGATTTCCAGAGCATTTTCAATGTGGGAAGGAAGACTGCAGAACAATAGCAGGACCAAGAAGAGAAAATAACAATTCAAGAATGGCATTGAGGGTCCTTGGGGGTCTCTGAGCTTGCTTGTTTTCTTGCAAACATTTCATGACCCAAACTAGGTAACATTATCAGTGCTAGAAGAGGGTGGAGTTTGCGCTTTTCCCTTCTAGCACTGATAAAGTTACCTAGTTGGGTCATGAAACGTCTGCAAGAAAACAAGCAAGCTCAGAGACCACCAAGGACACCCCCCACACACACACAATGTCAATCCTGAGCTAAAAATATTCTCCTTGATTAATTCTGATTAATTTTCTAGCATCCTTCGGAGATGATGTTTGTAATCCAAAATAGTTTTCGGAGAAATCCGGAAGGAATTTTTAAAGCAACCTCAGGACAGCAGTAGAAAGACTCAAGCCTGTTTCACCAGGAAATCATTTTTTTTTTTAAAGAAATAAAATTTCTTTAAATTTCACTTAAATTCAATCCAAGATGATCCAACCTAGAACGAAGAAGAAACTTCCTGACTGTGAGGACGATTAATTAAACTTCTCTCCAGAAATTGTGTGTGCTCCATCACACTTTTCAAGAAGAGACTGGGCAACCGTTTGTCTGGAATGCTATGGGGTCTTCTGCTTGAGCTAGGGGCTGGACTAGAAGACCTCACAAGGTCCCTTCCAGCTCAGTTATTCTGTAATTCTGCAACCCAAATGACAGATGGGCCTCCCCTTCTCACACTGTGAAAAATAGGATACGTCCATGAGGTTCACCATACTTCGGCAGGACTCCAAGCTGAATCCTTTTGTGCGCAGGTCTTTATCTATACCATTTACAACCGAGAAAGGAAAGAGGGTGAAGTCATCCCATGCAGGTGGTTCTCGACTTACAACAGTTCATTTAGTGACCCAAGTTACAACAGCGCTGAAAAAAGGGAATTGTGACCGTTTCACACGCTTATTAAGAGCCTTGGTGGCGCAGTGGTTAGAGTGCAGTACTGCAAGCTACTCCTACTGCAATTTGGCAGATCGAATCTCACCGGGCTCAAGGTCGACTCAGCCTTCCGTCCTTCCGAGGTGGGCAAAATGAGGACCTGGATTGTTGGGGGCAAGAGGCTGATTCTGTAAACCATTTGGAGAGGGGCTACGCACTGTGAAGTCTAAGTGCTATTGCTATCGTCCTTCCTTCCTTCCTTCCTTCCTTCCTTCCTTCCTTCCTTCCTTCCTTCCTTCCTTCCTTCCTTTCCTTCCTTCCCTCCCCCCCTCCCTCCATCCTTCCTTCCTTCCTTTCTTCCTTCCTTCCTACCCTCCTTCCTTCCTTCCTTTCCTTCCTTCCCTTCCTTCCTTCCTTCCTTCCTTCCTTCCTTCCTTCCTTCCTTCCTTCCTTTCCTTCCTTCCCTCCCCCCCTCCTTCCTTCCTTCCTTCCTTCCTTCCTTCCTTCCTTCCTTCCTTCCTACCTTCCTATTAGAATGCAGTATTGCAGGCTAACTCTACCCACAGCCAGGAAGTTCAATTCTGACCAGCTTAAGTTGACTCAACCTTCCTGTCATCCTTCAAGATTTTCTTCCTTTGCTTTGCTTCTTTCTGGCTGCCATGAGTAAGGGGGGGGGGGAGGGGAAAAAAGTATGGGACGTGAGCTGGAGGGGTTACTAACTTATATTGTATACACCGAGGAGGGTTTCTACTTCTTGCTTAGCTTTCTCTTCTCTGCGCAACTGCAAACCTTTATCTGAGTAAGCCAAGGTCAGCTAATCATCACCACCTGAAGATGTCCACATGATGAGGTTCACAACTTTTAATTGGAAGAACCGTTTGAACTATTGGAGGTGGGAATTTCACTCCCTTGATATATGTGATGTACGCGCTTATTTCCTCAGATTCAGAATTCTCTTGTTGCTACCACTTGACTTCCAGTAAGATATTTTTTCTCTGATTACAAGAGTCTAAGTATTTCTTTCCTGGATTTTGAACGGAGCACCAGCTGACATTGTGCTGAATCTGAGGAAATAGGCACATATATCATCACATATATCAGGGGATTGAAATGTCCCCACCCCCAATAGTTCACCAGCTGACACTTCCATCCTTCCAAGGTGGGTCAAATGAGGACCCAGATTGCTGGGGGCAAGAGGCTGACTCTGTAAACCGCTTAGAGAGGCCTGTAAAGGCACTGTGAAGTGGTATATAAGCCTAAGGGCTGTTGCTGTTGCTACTACGACCATTGCAGCATCCCCAGGGTCATGTGATCAAAATTCAGATACTTGGCAACTGGCATGTACTTATGATGGTTGCAGTGTCTTAGGGTCATGCAATCCCCTTTTGCGACCTTTTGACAAGCCAAGTCAACGGGGAAGCCGGATTCACTTAACAACTCTGTCACTAAGTTAACAACTGCAGCGATTCACTTAAGGACTGGGGCAGGAAAGATGGTAAAATGGGACAAAATTCACTTCACAAATGTGCTCACGTAGCAACTGGGCTCTATTGGTCATAGGTCAACCTGTATATTGGGCAACCCAATACTCCTGGTGCCTATTTTACCCACAACCCTGTGAGGTGGATTGGGCCGAAAGCAGCCTTTGCCCACTTCCCCAAATATCAGGATTTGCAGCAAAACAGTTATTTTTCTCTTTTTATTAATGCACTGTTCTATTTTTTTAAAAAAAAGAACCGCAGAGAGAGGCGAGATGCTATCTTGGCACTTACGTTTTCCAATTATCCTATTGAGGATGGTTTGCAGTTCTCGTGGGCTGATTTCCATATCCTGGAAGGAAAAGGAAATTAGATTAGATTATCACACGTTTCTTTGGGGAAAAAAAGAGGATTTTAAAGCCTGTATCTGAACAGGAGGCTGTGAGATATTTCTCTCCCTGGGCACACTGAGAATTTAACTGCTGAACAAAACTCCCCATTGGTGACAGGAAGGGTATCCGGCCAGTAAACGCTCTGCGAGTTCCATTCAGTTGCCCAGACTCCACTTCGCAAGGGATTATGGGATCGTTAAATGAAGGTAATGATTAAAATCTCTCTTGCTTTAACTAGACAATTCAACCAGTAAATCCAAACAGAGGCAAAATGATCTCTCGCCTCTTTCTCTCCAATTTTTACTGCCAGCTCAATTTTTAGTTTTTGTTCTTTCGTTTTAATTCTTTAGAATTTGTGCTGTTTCTCATCTTCGCGTACTTACCGCCCCTGCCAGCTGCTTAAACAGCTGTTTAAAGCCTTCGTCAATCTCACTTTCCGAAAGTATTTTCTAGATAAAACGGGAAAAAAAGGAGACGGCGTCAGATAACGAGGACCGGATTTCCGACGAATAAAATCAACGATGGAAGCCAGATTAAAACCCTCCATCTTGTCCCAAGCGGATCGTTTTGGAGATATGTCTCCCTACGAAGGAAGACACGTATTTCTCCTTTCCATGGAGAAGGGAAATTTATTTCCTGCTCCTGAACTCTCTCAAATGTAGAGAAAAAATGGTCACCGGAAGCTTCTACCTCATCGGGAAGGTTGGCTTGGATCTGGTCATCCATCTCCCTGCAGAAGGACGGAACAAAATGAGACTCAGAAATAACTTCCTCAAAAAACACAGCCTAAAATACAGATAATCCTCATTTTATGATCATAATTGAGCCTGGAATTGTGGTTATAAGCCACGCCGGTCATTAAGCAGGTCATTGCGAGACTGATCCGATTTTAGGACCTTTTTTTTATTTGCAGTGGTCGTTACGCGGACACATATTTAAGGTGAACATCACAATAATTAATTATTTACAATCGGCATTTTTTTTTTGCAGAAAAACCAGAATTAAATCGCAATCTCGTGACTGTAGGATGTAAATTTGCTTATTGGCCAAAAATATGACTGCACGGGGTCGAGTTTGGCAGCCGTCAGAACTTTGAATCTGGATCATAAGCACTTTTTTTTGGGGGGGGGGGTGTCTAAACGGCTGCTAAGCAACTGGTTATAAATCAAGGACTATCTTAGTGAACAGGAAATGAAAAGGACAAAGTTTACACTCCCCTTTTGAGATGGGAAACGTACAAACGTTAGTGAAAGCCACAAAACAGGGTTAAATGCTGGTAAAATAGAAGAAACACCCCCCCCCAAAACCCAGAATTCTACCTTAGGAATCTTAGTCTAAAATGTGCATTAATATTTTGCCCACTGCATCTCTTGCACTTTTAAAAAAACACCAATATTTAAAAATACAAGTAGGCCTCCACTAGTGACTGTTCAAAGTTACAGCGGCACTGAAAACAGTGACCATTTTTCACACTTAGGACCGTTGTGGCATGGTCACGTGAACAAAATTCAGACGTTTGGCAATTGATTCATATTTATGACGGTCGCAGTGCCCCAGGGTCACATGATCCCCTTTGGCGACCTTCTGACAAAGTCAATGGCAAAGCCAGATTCATCCAACAACCGTAGTGGTAACTAAACAACTGCACTGATTCACTTAACAACCGTGGCCAGAAAGGTCGTAAAATGAGGCAGTTGTCTTGACAATGTCTTGCTTAGCAATGGAAAATTTGGGTTGAATTGTGGTTGTTAAGAGACAAAATTCCTTGAGTGTCTAATCGCACAAATAGAAGTATTCAATTCAGTAAGTTGGGAACTACCTGTAATTAATTTTGAAAACCGATTTAACAGAAAAATCAGAGTTGGAAGGGACCTTGTAGGTCATCTAGTCCAACCCCCTACCCAAGCAGGAGACCCTACACCATTTATTAACGGATTAACGGAGTTGGAAGGGACCTGGTAGGTCATCTACTCCATCCCCCTGCCCAAGCAGTAAAACCTACTTCATTTCTGACAAATGGCAGTCCAGTCTCTTCTTGAAAGTCTCAAGTGATGAGGCTCCCACAACTTCCGAGGGCAGAAATTCTGTTCCATTGGTTGATTGTCCTAAATTTCTCCTTATTTCCAGGTTGAAACTCTCCTTGTTCAGTTTCCATCCATTATTCCTTGTTTGGCCTTTGGGTGCTTTAGAAAATAGCTTGACCCCCTTCCTCCTCTCTATGACAGACCCTCAAATATTGGAAGGCTGCTATCCTGTCTCCCCTGGTCCTTCTCTTTCACTAGACTAGACTGAAAAGATTTAGGGCAGACTTATAAAATGAAGGACGTTTTATGAGGGTTTTCCCAAGCAAGCATGATTCCAACCCACCGGAGTTTGTTGAGGCCCTGGGAAAGGATGACTTACACTGTGCCGGCTTTGTTCTCTGAGAACACGCGAAGTACGAAGTCCCCTTCCTTGTTGGGCTCAAAAGTCGAAGGGACCACAATGTATTCACCGGGAGGCAGCCTGAAACGAGTGCTCACTTCCCGCAGGTTGATGAACTGCTCCGATCGAGCCCGGGACGAGTTGGACAGGAAGAAATCCCGCTTCAGATGGACGGAAGGCTGCCCCTTGCTCTGCCAAGAAAAAGAGAGGAACCCAGATCCAAAGAAATTCCGTTTTGATGGAGATTCCCTCCCTCCGAGATCCCCGGGAGATCAAAAGGGATCCAGAAGCCAAGACTTGCCTGCAAAGCTGGAGATCTGATGAGTCGGCAACGGAGCCGAACGAGACAGATCGGTTTGGACATTCCTAAATCTGGTTCTCATTGAGAACCATGAGGACTAGCATCTTAGTTCTTTTTTTTTTTCCAGCCACGGCCCAAAATTACAGGTAGTCCTCGACTTAAGACCACAACCGAGCCCAACGTTTCCACTGCTAAGCGAGACAGTGGTTAGGTGAGCTTTGCCCCCTTTTATGACCTTTCTTGCTGCCGTTGTTAAGTGAATCCCGCAGTTGTTAAATTAGGAAAACGGTTACTAAGTGAATCTCGCTTCCCCGTTGACTTTGCTTGTCAGAAGGTTGCAAAAGGGGGACTTTGCGACCATCGTAAATATGAACCAGTTGCCAAGCATCCAAATTAAGATCACATGACCCCAGGGATGCGGCAGCAGTCATAAGCGTGAAAAACCATACGTCGCTTTTTTCCAGTGCTGTTGTAACTTTGGACGGTCCCTAGATGAACGGTTGTAAGTCAAGGACTACCTATATTGGGGACTTCCGGTTTGAAGTCTCTTCGGCGACAGACAGAAATCCGTGATCATGCGCAGTTTCAGTCTGAGCTCGCCGCTGGAGTGCCCCGAGCCGGCTGGTTTCGGGGCTAAGCCACCCCGTAGAGGTGGTGAAGAGGGGGGAGACCCGGGATTACGCTACTGTCAAAAAAGATGTTTTATTTGTATTTTTTTTTCTCTTTGTGAAAACTCAAATAAAATTTACAAAACAAAAAAAAAGGACTATATTGGGAGAGCAGGAGTCTACCTATACAGGGTGTCAGCAACCCGCGGCTCTGGAGCCTCATGCGGCTCTTTGGGTGATCCCACAGTGGCTGGCCCCACCCCTCGCCCTCTCCTCCCCCTCACTCCTCGCCAGAAGGTAAAACACAAAAACCAGAAATGAGGGAGGGAGAGACCCATTTCCCACAGGAAACACCGGGAACCACAAAACCTGGGTAGACGTGGCCGGGGGTGTCATGTGACTGGGTGGGCGTGACATTGAGTTGGTCACGCCCACCCAGGTTTTGTGGCTTCCGGTGTTTTCTGTGGGGAACAAGTCCACATCAGAGGTGGTATTCAGCGGGTTCTGACCAGTACGGGGGAACCAGTAGCGGAAATTTCGAGTAGTTTGGAGAACCGGCAAATACCGCCTCTGACTGGCCCCGCCCCCATCTATTCTCCACCTCCCGAGTCCCAGCTGATTGGCTGGGTCTTCTTTGGTTGCCCTGCACAGGAGAACGGAACTGGAAAGCAGGTTAGTGGAGTGGGGAGAGAATTGAAATTTGACAGTATCCTTCCCTTGCCACGCCCACCAAGCCTCGCCCACAAAACTGGTAGTAAAAAATTTTTAAAAATCCCACCACTGGTCCAAATGGTTCTTTGAGCATTTAAGGGTTGCAGACCCCTGACCTATACCCCACTGAGCAAAAGGCGGAACTAGATTTAATTCAGCAACTGCTTCTTATCTGAGGCCTTGAACTTTCGAATCCCCGTTTTATTCCTTGGCATCTCCAAACTGGAGAAAAGATTTATTGGCCCGGAATCCTGGAAAACCGTTACTGCCGCTGGGCTTGAACCCATGGCCATACCAGCTGCTCTTGGCAAACCTACCTCCGGGGGCACCTGGGGAAAAAAAAAACAGGAAGAAAAAAAAAAGAAAGAAAGTCAGCGCATTTCGAAAGAGGAACCACCCCAATTCAGAGGGGCTTCCGGAGGACGGGGAGAAAACCCCTTGGGGGTGGGGGGTGGGGGCTACCTCGTAGACGGCAAAGCCGATGGTCTCCATGTCCTTCCCGAACCGCCTCTCTTTGCGACGGTGCTTCTGCATCAGGGCCAGAAGGAAGCTGCAGCCGGGCTCCCTCCGCCCGTCTTCGTCCTCGTGGTCGATCTCGTCAAGGCGAATTTTAAACTGCGGGTTAATCCAGAACGTGGCTGAAAGACGAGAGAGACAGAGAGTAGAGGGAGGAAAACATATATATATATATATGAGAGAATATATTTTCAAGAAGAAAATTGGGCAGCCATTTGCCTGCCGGAGCAGAGGGTTAGACTAGAAGACCTCCAAGGTCCCTTCCAACCAGAGGTTCTGACTGGTTCTGAAGAACCGGTAGCAAAAATGTTGAGTAGTTGGGAGAACCGGCCAATCCCACCCCATCTCTCCTCTGCCTTCCATTGAGTCCCAGCTGATCGGCTGGGTCTCCTTGGGTTGCCCTGCACAGGAGAATGGAGCTGGAAAGCAGGTCAGTGGGGTGGGGAGGGAAGGGGGATTTTGCAGTATATCCTTCCCCTGCCACGCCCACCAAGCCAAGCCACGCCCACAGAACACCACGCCCACCAAGCCACACCCACAGCTGATCGGCTGGGTCTTCTTTGGTTGCCTTGCACAGGAGAACAGAGCTGGAAAGCAGGTTAGTGGGGTGGGAACTGGGAGGGTCTGGGGATTTTGCAGTAACCTTCCCCTGCTACGCCCGCCAACCCACGCCCACAGAATGCCACACCCACCAAGCCACACCCCACAGAACACCATGCCCACCAAGCCATGCCCACAGCTGATCGGCTGGGCCTTCTTTGGTTGCCCTGCACAGGAGAATGGAGCTGGAAAGTAGGTTAGTATCCTACCCCTGCCACGCCTACCAAGCCACGCCCACAGAACTGGTAGCAACATGTTTTTGAATCCCACCACTGCTTCCAACGCTGTTATCCTATGTTCTACGAAGAAAAAGACGGAAGGAAGGCCAGCGCGAAAGATTGGCATGGCCAGATATTGGTCAGGGTCCTTTTTAACCTGACTTGCATACATGTCATCTTTGAATTACCACCATAATGCACCCTGAAAATGACGGTCCTGGTGTAATGAACGTAAAGCAGACCAATACTCCTCAATTTATGACCATCATGCACCGGTTTCCAGTGAAAACACCGTAAATCGTGATCACGTGACTTCTACAGGATGCAGCAAATGACTGTAAGTGCGCTGGTTGCTAAGGGTCCAAAAATGTGCATGTCTGTAGGACTGCAAAGAGATATGGCTTGTTCTTCCAGGATTTTTAAAAATATATTATTTATTATCAGCTTGAGCAAGGGGTTGAACTAGAGAAGACCTCCAAAGTCCCCTCCATTTTTTTTTTATTAAGATTTTTATCCTGCCTTTATTGGTTTTATAAGTAACTCAAGGTGGCAAATATATGTGATACTAGCTCGATACCTGTGCTTCGCTATGAAACTATGTGGTCGGGCTTAGTTTTTGGGGAGGAAGTTAAGGGGAAAAAATTCTGCCTCTGCCTACCAGCATCCATCAGTATTCGCCTGGCTAGGGTCCTGTCAGTGTGTGAGAGAGTTGAGGGCTGTTTGGAAACTGAAAGAGTATTTGCTGTGTGAGCAAGGAGCCTGGGCGTGGCTTAGTTCAACTGTTCTGAACTAAAGCTGCTTGTTGCTATGAAACAAACTCCTCTGCTTGTGTTTTGAATTTGGAAGAGATTTCTTTTCAGGTGGGGAGGGGGAATAGGACTCCTTAGCATGTTAATAATAATAATAATAATAATAATAATAATAATAATAATAATAATAATAATAATATAGGAAATACTCCAATGCTCTGAGGGTCATTTGGAGAAATCCTTTCCCAGTGAGCACCTAGAAGCCAAGAGGAACCTACATGCCAGATTTCAAGTTTGTAGGCTTTACGTTTCTGGAGATTTTGTGATGATACGTGAGTGGCATATTTCGCTTTTATAGACATAGATTCCTCCCTCCTCTTCTGCCCACAACAACAACCCTGTCAGGTAGGTGGGTTGGTCTGACAGAATTAAATCCGCTGCCATGGGAGATACCTGGGTAATTCCTACAGCCTCCGGCTGTGCTCCCTCGTCGCCAGGTGCCATCGTAGAGCGTGGTGTTCCATTTCCGGAATCTGCGAGACTTCAAGGCATCCGGGGTGAGGTTGCAGATCTCCAGGCGGGAAAACTCGCGCAGGAAATCTTGGAAGGACATCCTGCAAAGCCAAAGTAAGAAGCAAAGGCCAGAGCTGCGTTTTGAAGCGTGCAAAGTTACAAGGGGACAGCAGAATCTGTAGCCTTCAGATAGTGGTTGGGAAGAGGCACAACCTGGGAATTTCCCTTGAGAGCAGAAAAAGAGCACGCGCCCCTCCACCAAATAACACAGAATTTTCCCCCTCCAAACGACTCGTGCATTTATTGTTTTATTTTTTAGAAAAAAACTAGAACTTCCCGGCCCAACATCCAAGGCCAGACATCTCAGTCATTAATTCGCCTCATTGAAATAAAAGTGCTGTAACTTCTATCTATCTATCTATCTATCTATCTATCTATCTATCTATCTATCTATCTATCATCATCAATCATCTATCTTTCTATCTTTCTATCTTTCTATCTATCTATCTATCTAACTATCTATCTATCATCTATCTATCATCATCTATCATCTATCTATCATCATATAATCTATCTATCTATCTATCTATCTATCTATCTATCTATCTATCATCATCATCATCATCATCATCATCTATCTATCATCTATCTATCATCATCTATCATCTATCTGTATCTGTCTATATTATCTATCTATCTATCTATCTATCTATCTATCTATCTATCTATCATCATATCATCTATCTATCTATCTATCTATCTATCTATCTCCATCCTCCTTTTCCTTCCTTCCCTCCCTCCCCTTCCTTCTTTCCTTCCTCCCTTTCCTCTTCCCTCCCTCCCCTTCTTTCCTTCCTTCCTCCCTCTTTCTTCCTCCCTTTCCTCTTCCCTCCCTCCCTCCCCTTCCTTCTTTCCTTCCTCCCTCTTTCTTCCTCCCTTTCCTCTTCCCTCCCTCCCCTTCTTTCCTTCCTTCCTCCCCTCCCTCCCTTCCTTTCCTCCTCCCTCCCCACCCCTTACTCTGAAAAGTGAATCCAGGCGGCTTACAATAAAAATCATAAATATTAAAATAATATTAACAGTAGATACAGAATTAAAAACCATCCCCAGTGACTGTACGGTGGCGGCATCTTCTCCGTTAAGTTTTTAAATTTCAATAAAATAAAAGGTTCTGCCAAAACTCAGGTAAAAAGCCAGACCTACCAAAACTCCCCATCCTCCATTTTTACTCTCAGCTGCTGCCCCACAGCCGGCTCCACCGCATTCCACTCTCCAGAACTGTTAAAATAAAAAATAAAAGCAATGGTTGTGAAAAGGCTCCTTAAATTCACCAGGAAAGAAACCAGATTTTAGGCAGGCGGAGGGTTGTTAATGAGGCCCGGAAGAATTCAGCGTGTGCATCCATCCAGGAAAAGAAAACCGGCAAAAGCTTGTGAAAATTTAAATAATGAAAACAAACGAACAAACCAGAAACAAGCTCTTGAGTCCAAATTTCATTGAGCCTGGGTTTTTTTTTTTTTAACCCTTTATCGATAGGGAATAAAAATGGTAAGACTGTCAAGATTGCAGAGAGCTGGGTTCAAATTCTAGCTTATTAAAACGTTGATTCAATATGACACCCGGAGATGTTTTGAGAACAAGCAGGGAGATCACCAAAAAACAAACACACACTTGATTTTATCTGGGTTGGTCTATTCTAATGTGTTGTTTTTTTCCAACCTTGGCTGCTTTAAAATGTCTGGACTTCAACTCCCCAAAAAGCCGAGAGTTGAAATCCACACATCTTAAAACTACCAAGGTTGATCTTCCTACTCTGAGACTGGAGAACATTTATAGAAATGAATGAAACATGGATAAAACTCTGCTTCCTTCATTCTGGGGATTTTCTTCTCTCTAAACCAGGCAAGGCCACTTCATGACAAAGGATGCTGGGAATTGTAGTTCACCAACTCCAGGGTGCCCACTTCACCTGTCACTCCACGGTCCCGTCCATTCTACCTCTCCCCACGGGTTTCGCATCCGGATCAGGCTGACACGCTGTCCTCGGTAGTTGATCTATTGGAAGGCAGAGAGTGTCATGAGTCACTGAGTACCCACCGAGGTGATTTCGTGGTGGTTTTATGTAATTAAACCACGGCCAATCCGATTCGTACACAGCATGGTAACCAGAAACCAGAAAGAAGCAAGTTGATGTCTATGAGCCATGGGGGCGCAGTGGTTAGAGTGCAGTACTGCAGGCTACTTCTGCTGACTGCCAACTGCCTGCAATCTGGCAGATCAAATTTCACCAGGCTCAAGGTTGACTCAGCCTTCCGTCCTTCCGAGGTGGGTAATGAGGATCCAGATTGTTGCAGGCCAGAGGCTGACTCTGTAAACCGCTTAGAGAGGGCTGTGAAGCAGTACACAAGTCTAAGTGCTATTGCTATCTTCCTTCCTTCCTCCCTCCCTCCCTCCCTCCCTTCCCCTTCCCCCTTCCCTTCCTTCCTTCCTTCCTTCCTTCCTTCCTTCCTTCCTTCCTTCCTTCCTTCCTTCCTTCCTTCCTTCCTTCCTTCCTCAGTGGTTAGAATGCTGTATTACAGGCTAACTCTGCCCACTGTCAGCACTTCAATCCTGACCAGCTCCAGGTTGACTCAGCCTTCCGTCCTTCTGAGGTGGGTAAAATGAGGACCCAAATTGTTGGGGGCAAGAGGCTGGCTCTGTAAACCACTTAGAGAGGGCTGTAAAAGCACTGGGAAGCGGTATATAAGTCTAAGTGCTATTGCTACTGCTGTTGAGAGCTGAGTGCAAATCTGAGAACAGACTGGGAATGCTTCTTAGTGCCAAAGAATAAATTCAACATGATTTCTGAGACAATCCCGTTCCAGGTAATCCTCAACTTACAACTCCAATTGGGACCCCATTCCTAAGCAAGGAGGCTGTTAAGGGCTTGATTTCACAACCCATTTTTTGCCACGGTCGTTAAGAAAATCATTGGAGTTGTTAAGTGAATCGCACGGTCGTTCAGTGAATCTGGCTTCCCTTATGAACGTTGCTTGTCGAAAGCCAACTGGGAAAGTCACACATGGGGATCACATGACCCCAAATACATTTTTACAGTTGCCAAGTGCCCAAATTTTGAGCGTGGGATCCTGGGGATGCTACAACGGTCATAAGCGTGAGGACCGGTCCTAAGTTGTTTTCAGGACTGTTGTAAGTTCAAATGGCTGTTAAATGAATGTCGTAAGTCAAGGACTATCTGTACATGGCATGTAATATTACATTTCTGTAGATGGCCCAGCTGAGCCCGAAGGGTCAAATGCGTTATCGGTCGTGAATCCCTTCGTACCCACAAGTCCATCCCACCATGAATTCCTTATCTCCCGCTAATTTCCCTTGGCTGTTAGCAGTTCAGATTCTCGCTTAAGCTTGCGATAATTTTCTATGCCCATTTGAACAGTCTGGACCTCCTGATTTCCCGATTTTTGGCATTATTCTTCTCTTTCAAGTTTGTTTATGACGCTTCAACGTTTCTCACCTGCTCCCCTCCGGTGACTGAGTAAGCATGGCCTTTTACCAGCTTCTTGAAAGTGACCGCTTCCATGTCAAATGCGCTCGTGATCTGGAATTCAGAGTGGGGAGGAAGAAAGGTTAGAAGAGAAAAACCGAAATGATGAGCTCTGAATGCCCACGAAGAAGTGGAATGGAGCTTCGGGTAGTCCTCGACTTATAACTGATCGCTTGGTGACCCTCTGAAGTTACGACAGATTTCCACGGCATTTGCTTAACAACTGGTTGTAAAATCGGGTCAGTCGTATGGATGACCCGATAGTTTGTGACAGTCTTAAATCGGGTCACCCATACGACTGACCTGATTTAAGACAGTCACAAACTATGATCAAGATTCATTTTAATGCATGCCAATTAGGGCACATTCAAAATGACAATAAAGTTATTCTAAGCTTAAGTAAGTCAGGCTGCATTATAGTTGTAATTCAAGGACTCGCTATATACAGTAAGTCGCCCAGAGCCACCTTGCATAAAAATGTAATAAGTAATAAAATGAGAGTCGGCATCAGAATTTCATTTTTTAACATGTGTGCCAGTGTATTCACAGAAAAAAGTGTCAATTAAGGTTATCTTATTTAATCTTATTTTTATAACTTATCTCATCTTATTGTCTTATCGTCTATCTTATCTTGTTATTTTATGTTATCTTATCTTATTCTATCATCTTCTTCTACCTTATCTTATCTTAGCTATCACTCTGCTAAACAAATAATTCCCCCAACACTGTCCCAGCTATTTACAAAGTCTGCACTACTATTATTGTTAAACTTCTCATCACTCCTTATTGCCCATCCCCTCCCACTTGTGACTGTAGGATTGTAATTTTGTCGCTTGTATCCTTACAATTTATATTGACTGTTTCCTAGTATGATTCAATTGCTTATTGTACCCTATGACTATTATTAAGTGTTGTATCTGATGATTCTTGACTCTTGACGAATGTATCTTTTCTTTTATGTACGCCGAGAGCATTTGCACCAAGACAAATTCCTTGTGTGTCCAGTCACACTTGGCCAATAAATAATTTTCTTTCTTTCTTTCTTTCTTTCTTTCTTTCTTTCTTTCTTTCTTTCTTTCTTTCTTTCTTTCTTTCTTTCTTTCTTTCTTTTTCTCTCTTTCCTTCCTTCCTTCCTTCCTTTTTGTCTTTCTTTTCTTTCTTTCTCTCTCTCTCTCTCTTTCTCTCTCTCTCTCTCTCTCCCCCTCTCTTTCTTTCTGTCCTTACCTTACCTTAATTTTGCCTTACCTTATTAGGAAATAGTAATAAAGCTTGCCAAGTGACCAATGACTTAGGAGTCCACCCACATGTGCCCATCCTGCTGGGATGCCCATGTCTAAGAGAAGGCGAGATGACCTCCCTGATAGACTCACGTCAATGGAGCACCCCATAAGAGATCCTCTCTCCAGGGCCTTCAAAATGATCTGAAAGAGATCGCTGGGAGGCTTCCGGAGATCGTACCACTCAGTCACCCCGCCTGTAAAGTCCTCAAACCCTTCCGAGGTGCTTCCTCCAGATAAGGCCTCATAGCAGCCATTCAACCTAGGGAGATATCAAAGGATAGTATCCGTCTTATGCCAGTCGACAGTGATTTTATCATGGCTTTGCCTTAATTTGTTGGCTGAAGCTGCACTTTATATTTGTGGTTATATGTATAATGTGTTTTATTACAGGGATCCCCAACCTTTCTGGCTCTGTGGAGCCCATTTCACAGACGGGGAACGCTGAGTCCTTCTCCAGAAGCCAATTTTTGACAGAGTGGGGGTGGAGAATGCCAAATCTACTGACAGCTAAGATCGACTTTGAAACACTTTCCTCTCCAAAATAAAAATAAATCAAACGATACGTACTTGGCATAAGCTTTTTCGAGTAGGGCGCTCCAGAACTCATTCCCTTCGGCAGAATGAACAAACACCAGCTTGCCGTCTTTTGTCGGGAGCAAATCATCCACCACCACGTCTATCCATTCCCCAAACTGCCAGATCTGTTTTCAGAAGACAAAAAGAGGTCAAGAATTTACAGGCCAGCCATACTCAGTGGCTGCTCTACTAGGGAAATGTGTGATAAATAGACCACAATTGTGTGCAACCGTGCTAAACCAACGATCTCGGCCTTTTTAAGCGCCTTCAAGTCAATGCAGGTAGTCCTCGATCTGCAACCACCACTGAACCCAACATTTCTGTTGTTAAGCAAGACACTTGTTAAGTGAGTTTTACAAACCTCCTTGCCACCGTTGTTAAGGGGAATCGCTGCAGTTTTTAAGTTAGTAACATGGTTGTTAAGTGAATTTGGCTTCCCCGCTGACTTGGCTTGTCGGAAGGTCGCAAAATTGGATCGTGCGACTTTGGGAAACATAACTGTGAAGAACAATCATAAGTCACATTTTTCAGTGCCGTTGTCACTTTGAACGGTCACTAAATAACTGTTGTAACTCGAGGAATAGCTGTAGTTTCTCTCACTCCAAGGATGAAATGCACAGTCAAGACTCTGTTAATGGAATGTTAGGATGGATATAGAGCTATAAGAACTCCTGGGCGGCTTCCGGTTTGAAGTCTCTTCGGCGACAGACAGAAATCTGCAATCGTGCGTGGTTTCGGTCTGGGCTCGCCGCTGGAGCGCCCCGAGCTGGCTGGTTTCGGGGCTAAACCACCCCATAGAGGTGGTGAAGAGGGGAGAGACTGCCAGCAGGGTTGAGGAGAGCCGCATCTCTCCTCCTCAGCTAGCCATTACTCCCTTTCCCGAAGGCGGTTGCAGAGGTGGTCAGAAATGGCCACCACAAAGAAGAACTTGACCGGAAAAGAATGTGCAGGAGGAAGATAAGAAGTGAAAGTTTTGGCTGACCGGGTTAAATTGTAAAAGCAACAACTAAGGTACCCTGGAATTTAAACTTACAAAAAAATAAGATTGCTCCCAAAGAAGAGTCGGAAGCAGCGAAAGAAAGGGAAAAGGGAAAGGTTTGGGTTTTTTTTCTTCTCTTCCCTTCCCTATACTGACAACTAAGAGACTTAAATAAGAAATCAGAAAAATCCTCTTTGACATCAACAGGCAATTAAGCTGAAAATAAAAGAAAATGTCAAAGGGATAATAAAGATTTCTGGACACTAAAATTTCTGTAAAGGTACATAAGATTGTATTGTTATATTAGTAATAGAAATAACTTTAGAAAATTGGAAACACTGTATGATTAAATGAGGGATAAAATAGTTTAATTTAGTGAAATGTTTGTTAATAAAATAAGTGAAATAAAATTGATGAGAAAATTGAATTAGGAAGGAACGGGAACATCTTAGTTAATGTTTTATAAAATATAGGTGAAGAGGGGGGGAATTAATTATGGAAAGCTTATAATTGTTCCCATAGAAGTATGATATTTAATTGAAAAGTAATGGTAAAGAAGTTAAGATTTTAATGAATATTAATATTAATGATAGAATTGAATTGGAATGGAATGTGTTGTTTTAATTACATACATTTATATATTTTTTCTTTTTTTAAGATTATAGTGTGTATTTTAAGAATGTACCAAGCAGAATCCGAATGGAAGTTATGTATTATATTGAATGTTATAACTTTAGGGTTCATATTGAAGCCTAAATAAGAGTTAAATGGATAAACTTAAAAGATATAAAGGCGTCATATTCCAGTAACTACAGGAGAAATTTTGTTTAATGAGAAAAGATAATAGATAATTGAAACAGGACAGACAAAAAATATAAATATAATGATTTGAATTGAGAAGAGATAATTAAAATAAAATTGAGAAAATTAAAAGAGGGGAGAAGCTATGCGGAAAATGTAAAACAGTAATAAGATATAGAACAGAATATAAAAATGAGCATGAAGTTGAATTTGTGTCTGTACGAAGAAATGTAACCCGGGATTACGCCACTTTCAAAAAAGATGTTTGATTTGTATTTTGTTTTCTTTGTGAAAACTCAAATAAAATTTACAAAAAAAAAGGACTACCTACATTGGGAGGGCAGGAGTCTACAGGGTGTCAGCAACCCGCGGCTCTGGAGCCTCATGCGGCTCTTTGGGTGATCCCTGTAATTCTTCTCTGCACTACCTCACAAGGCTAACCCACTGCTTGCATTTCAAAAAGGAAGACGGAATAAACTTGTGGGCCCTGGACAAAGGATCAGACAGGTGTTTACCTGGAAGTGGAAGATACCAGCATATCCGTTCTGGAAGCTTTGTCCGTGGGGGACCACGCGATGGAGAAGGGGGTCATTCAGCGTGAGGGATGCAATGGCAGCTAACAGCCAACAGTCCCCTAGAGAGAGAGAGAGAGAGACCAGAAAATTCAGCCTGCTATACAGAAAGAGTCCATAAAAAATATTAGAACATAGAATAACAGGATTGGAAGGGACCTGGGAGGTCTTCTAGTCCAACCCCCTGCTCCAGCAGGAGGCCCTATACTATTCTGGACAATAGCTGTACAGTCTTTTCTGTCCAGTGATAGAGTAGCCACAACTTCTGAACTTAGCTAAGCTGTTCCACTGATTAAACAAAAACAACCTTTTTCCTCTTCTTTCAGATAGTCTTCAATTTAAGATGAGCCTGGAAGTACAGTCAGGTTAGTTGTTCAGCTGGTCATTACGTGACCAATTCATTTTTATGACTTTTTCTGCGGCAGTCCTTACCTGAACCTTAAATTCATGGGCCACAATGGACTTGTTTTTTTTCCCCCAGAAACCAGAAATAAAAGATCAGTTTCTAGCCGGAAAAAATGCACAGCCATTTGCAGCATCCTGCAGTCACGTGACCACAATTTAAACACAATTCAGTGTTTTGCAGATCAGTATCAGTATCAGTATGACTGCAGTATTCACTTAACGACCACAGGAAACATGGATGCAAAATTGGACGTGGTTATGTGGTGACCCGCTTCATGACTGGCACAACTTATATTCTGGTTGTAAGTTGCGCTCTCTCTTTACTCTAAACCCAGGAAGTTACTTTAGACTCACACAGATAAAAAGGCCTAATTCCTGTATACGAAAGATCGCAGGATCAATGCTTGACATCTCCAGACAAGACTAGATAAACTAAAAAAAAAAAATAATCCACAGGGCTTCTATCAATCAAGAATCCTGGGCTGCAAAAATTAGCTTTGTGGACTCGGTTGTAGCTTGATTCACACACCCCGTCAGTTTGAAAGGCTGTGCTGTTTGAAAACCCAGCCAGCTGTGGCTTGTTGGACACACTACACTTAAGCCAAGCCAGGCTACATGCAAGATGCATACTTGGTTTGCAATGTTGCAATGATCACAATTGGTCGGGAAGGACCACACAGAGGTAATGGAGCTGCCAAGCATGTCTGGAATTATTACAAGCTGCAACCTGTTTCTTAGCCCCAAAGTTGGCTTGGTGTCACGGGGCGGGGTGGCATCTCCCTGCAGGTGCAGATCAGATAATTGACAGAAGGGCGTGGAAGCAACCAGAGGGGAAGAACATTTCCTATAACTGCTGGGGCCAGAAGCAGTGGGTGGAAGCTGCTCAGAGGTAGATCCCACCTGGAACAAGGAATTTCCTGACAGCGAGGAAAATTAACCAGTGGAACTGCTTGCCTCTAGAAGTTGTGGGTGCTACAACACTGAAAGTTTTCAATAAGAGATTGGATAGGCATTTGCCCGAAGTGGTATACAGAATAACAGAGTTGGAAGGGACTTTGGAGGCCTTCTAGTCCAACCCCTTGTCCAAGCAGGAGACCTTATACCATTTCAGACAAATGGTTGTCCAATCTCTTCTTAAAAGCCTCCACTAGAACAGACTAGAATACTGGGCCATATTTAACAAAATGAAATTCAATGCAGAGAAAAGGAAAGTCCTACACTTAGGCAAGAAAAACCGAAAGGACAGATATAGACTGGGGTGAAACCAGGTTCAATAGCAGTACCTGGGAGAGGGATCTTGGAGTCTGAGAGGACAACCAGATAAATAGGAGCCAGCCGCGTGCGGCAGCAGCCAAAAAAGCCAATGCAATCCTAAGCTGCATTAACAGAGGGATACAATTGAGATCAAGGGAGGTGCTAATACCACTCTATAAAGCCTTAGTAAGACCACACCTAGAGTACTGCATCCAGTTTTGGTCACCACACTTATAAAGACACCGAGACTCTAGAAAGAGTGCAGAGAAGAGCAACCAGGATGATGAGGGGACTGGAGGCTGAAACATGGAGAACGGTTTGGGCCTGGCTAGTCTAGGGAAGAGAAGGACCAGGGGAGACAGGAGAGCAGCCTTCCAATATTTGAGGGGCTGCCCAGAGATGAAGGGGTCAAGCTATTTTCTAAAGCACCCGAAGGCCAGACAAGGAATAACGGGTGGAAACTGAACAAGGAGAGATTCAACCTGGAAATAAGGAGAAACTTTCTGACAGGGAGAACAATCAATCCATGGAACAGAGGTTGCCCTCGGATGTGGTGGGAGCGCCATCACTTGAGACTTTCAGGAAGAGATTGGACTGCTATTTGTCAGAAATGGTGTAGGGTCTCCCGCTCGGGCGGGGGGTTGGACTAGATGATCAACAAGGTCCCTTCCAACTCTGATTATCTGTTAAACACTGATGGACCACCCACAGCATCCAGAGGAAATTTGATCCACTGGTTCATTGATCTCACGGTCAGGAAATCTCCCCCTTAGTTCTAAGGTTGCTTTTCTTAAGCTTTTCAGCTCCCGTCTGTTTGGGGGGAAAAAAGACAGAAAAAGGGCCCAGGGATGTGGAAATCCAAGGGGCTGCAGGTCTCGCCACTCACCCAGAGCTCCTTGGCAAACATCCGTCCGTGTGGCACCATCTACAATGAAAAGTGGGTTCCGGCACATCTCCTGGAAGATTCAAAGAGGAAAAAAAGCTGTTAAATGGCGGAAGAACTTGAGAACGCCAGCAGGGTGTGAAGACTACACATCAGGCAACTGGCCCCTTTTAGAGGTCAGCTAGATGCCTTCAGGGAGCCCCCAAGCCTTCACCCCTGCAGCCAGCATTGACCACCTCCTGTCTTGGATCCAAGAATCCATCCACAGCCATACCGTATTTATCTCTCCTGAACCCATCTAGTCACTTTCCAAACAAGAAGACAGTCTCTTGACTTATAACCCATTTGTTTAATTATGGTTTGAAATTTATAACAGCTTTGGGAAATAAATACTTTAAAAGTGACAACTATCGGCTCAACCTTATGCCCGCCCACCCTCTGGTTCACAATCTGGATGCTTGTGGCAACCAACTCAGATTTTATGATGGTCGTTTGTGACCTGGAGACCACTGAGGACCCTTCAAAAGAACCCCTCTGTTAGGAATTACTGTGGGGAAATAGGACAAGGATATTATATATTTAATAATTCATATAATCACAGCTGCGAGATTGGCTTATGCACAACAACGGAAAGGTAAAGAAACTCCAAGTGAATTAGAAATAATTAGGAAAATCTGGATGTGTGCAGAAATGGACAAATAGACAAAGGAATTAAAAAAATAAGGATGAATCGGATTATTACAAAATATGAGATAAGTTTTATGGCTGGTTAGAAAAAAGAAAGGATCAAGACAATAAGAAATGATTAAATGTACATATATATTATATATAGACCGCAAACATGTACTATTTTTATATGTGATTTAGCAATGTAAGACAAATATGTGGGTTAGGAGGACTGTACCATGTTCAATGTTTTTTAAAGTTTCTTTTTGTCTTTGTTGGTGTTTGTTTGTTTAATAAAATTTAAATTTTTTAAAAAAAGAGGGGGAAAAAAAAGATGTTTTTAGAGGAAATTTCTGCACCCTAAAAATTTAAGGCTCACCGTTGGGCGCTTCCACTTGACTCCGTAGGTCTTAGACGAATTTGGCCCCAGTTCTTTGAAACCCAGCGAAGAGGCTGTGGCGGGGAAGGTCTCGTCCCTGAAGAGGCTCCCGTTCTGCAGGCATTCGTTGCGAAGCCTCTCAAAATCCTGGCCCAAGTGCTTGACTGCGTTCTCATGTTTCCCCAAACCCAGGTCCTTGGCCCGTTGCTTCTGAACTTGAGCTGAGATCCCGGTGCAATAAATTGGGACGATGATCTCTTCTGACATCTTGGTTGATTATCCAAGCGATCAAATTCCCTGAAAGAGGTAAGACAGGGCTTAAAACTAGATTCTAATTGTTAGGAAAACAGTCGATTGCTCGGTACAATACGGTATCTATATGTTTAAGTCTCTAGTCCTCATGGTTACAGGAAATAACCCGAAAGCGTAATTGCACAGAATATCCAAAATAAAGACAGGGAGTTTTATTAGGTTGCTGTCAGTGTTCCAGGGAACATCCATTCCGATCAGTAACTCCAAGACAAGCATAATCTCAAAAGTACTTTTATTAGAATAGCACCTGGCACATCTGCGGAATTCTGAAACTAAAAGTTATCCTGACTTCTCACAATGTCCCAACCTGCAAACCATCCTCTTTTTACTCATCACCACATCACATGAACCAATCCCAAAATAGGGTCCAATTCTTTCTGCGCCACACTCCTTGAACTATCAAAAGAATTCTATTTTATCTACTAAGAGCTACTCAATTTATATCACCCCGCTCCACTTTCTCAAGCTATGTTGCAGCGATCAATAAGGATTCCATGGCTAACAGTCGCAGACAAACCGTGCGCACGCGCGCACACACACACACAAAATATGACAGAATTTATTATGGCCTCAGATCAGAAGTGAAAAGAAAAAATATGGACGGTTCTTGAGTTATGGCAATTGGGATCGGAATTTTGGTCGCTAAGTGATGTGGTTATGTAACCATGATTGCAGTTGGGCTGGAGATGGAGTCATCATGTGATTAGAGCAGATTTCCCGGCCATTTTTATGGTGTTAAGCAAATCCCATGGTTGTTAAGTGAGCGTACAGTTGTTAAGTGAAATTAAGCATTGTAGAGCATTAACATGATTTATGGCTAAGCCATTTAAAGTTCAAACAAGCGAGGGCTTGATGTGCCATTGTGGAACCTCAGCCTGCTGTTGTTAAATAAAACCACAATGACTCGGCTCAGCCACAAACCATGGTTTATAAAGCAGGTCTGCACTAAAACTGCTTTATAAACCAGCCACAGGATAAAAAAAAACCTGCCAGCGTGAAGATAAAATGATTAAATTAAGGAGTTGGCACGGTGACTGCTGTTGTCTTAAACACGTCTACGTGTTTACTGAAGGGAACATCTGTTTTACATAAGGAATGTCCTCCAAAATCCCGGAACTTCCCTAGAAAAACTTGAAATTCAGCAAGATCGTCTCGCACAAGTCGGAGTGCCTAAGGAATTTTATTGTCGAATTTAGGTCATTCCAAAGAGTCCCCCTGCCTCCTTTCTTCATGCGTGAAAAAAACAAGCAGAGTTAGAGAAACGAAGGAGCGGGAAAAATAACCAAGTCTTGCAGTGATGAGCAAAGAAATGAATTTCCTTCCTTCCTTCCTTTCAAGTTTCTGGCCCTCATGATCGCAAAGGAGGAAATCAAAAGAGAGCAACGGAGGAGAGCTGTGAAGCCACGCAAAAAGTTGGTTCCCTATGCCCAGGCTGAGTTTTTGTTTTAATTGTTTTTAGGAAGGTAAAACGGGTTCAGTCCAGATCTAGCGGTCTTTTTTTCAACCAAGCGTGGGACACGCTAGCACTGGTTTCTCCCAATACTTGTTAAATGCCACCTGTTGTATCCTTGGCATTCCAGTTTCCAGGCGTCAGAAGCCCAAAAGGACAGCACACAGGGACTCTGACTTTCTCTCTCTCTCTCTCTCCCCTTCTCTCTCTCCTTCTCTCTCTCTCCTTCGCTCTCTCCCTGAATTCCTGCCTGCATGGCTATCCCTGTTGAACGAAAGCCAAGGCCGATCGTTTTCCCTGCCAGCTCTTAATCGGTCTCAGAAGCTTCTGCAGGAATCCAAGATCAACACCAGAGACTTGGGAAGAGAAGATCGTTTCGCGGGTTCCTCGACTTACAACCGTTCCAAAGCAGGGTCGGATAAAAAGGGGCTCGTGATCACCACAAGCACCCCTGCCGTCATGTGGTTTGCAATTGGGGCCCTGTCCCGGGGGGTCCCAGGGTTGCCATTTGAGGCCTTCCCAGGCAGCTTCCGACAAGGGAAGTCAACGGGGGAAGCTGGGTTCGCTTAACAATGGTGTGATTCACTTAACGGCTGCGGTGATTGGCTTAACAACTGTGGCCAAAGAGGTCGTAAAATTGGGTGAGATTCATTTAACAATCGCCCTGTGAGGTGAGAGGTTGATGAAGCAGTGTGGCAGATTGTCAAGGGGAAGCAAGCTTCCTTCCTTCCTTCCACCCTCCCTCCCTCCTTCTTTCCTTCCTCCCTCCTCCTTCCCTCTTTCATCCTCCCTTCCTTCCCTTTTCCCCCTTCCTTCCTTCCTTCTGCCCTCCCTCCTTCCGTCCTTCCTTCCTCCCTCCCTCCTCCCTTTCATTTTCCCTTCCTTCCTCCTTTCCTTCTGTCCTCCCTCCCGCCCTCCTTACTTTCTCCTTCTTCCTTCCCTCCTTCTTTCATCCTCCCTCCCTCCCTCCCTTCTGTCTTCCCTCCCTTCCTTTTCTTAGCTGCCCATCTGGGCTGCATACAATATAATCAATACATAACAATGGATAAAATTAACATTAAAATCAGAATTAAGTTAAGATTCAGAAGATTTAAACAACACTGCAATATTTCAAAAGGTGAAAATTTCCAAATTCGCCTGGAATGGTTTTCCAAAACAGTGTCTCCAAAATCTATCCCATCCAATTTTGGCACTGCACCTATTTTAAGGTGGTGTCTGTGTGTTAAAGTGGATGCGAAAAAAGCAACCGGTTAACACTCGATTAACACTGACCTTACCTGAGTTAATTGAAGGCAGGTTGGGTTGGCTAAGGCTTGGATGAGATACCACCAGGAGATTCTAGGGCTCCAGGCTGAGCTAGGAAGTCCAAAAGAAACAGATACAAACACCCTTTTTACTGTCAAGAGAATTACAACAATGTGTCTCTAAGTAGGTAGTCAGTCCTTGACTTAGAACCACTTCTCTAGCGACTGTTCGAAATTATGATGAAAAAAAGTGACTTACAACCAATCCTCAGATTTACGACTATCACAGCCATAGTCAAGGGATTGCAATGAAAGAGAATATGTGTTGCTCAGAGTTGCAAGGGGTTACAATTCTGGTGCTTGGCAACCGGCAAGTATTTATCAATTAAATTTATACTCTGCCCATCTTGCTCTGCAAAGTGCCCTAATGACCCCTTGACTCACTTAACAGCCGCAGTGATTGGCTTAACAACGATGGCAAAAAGTTCAGGTGCAACTCGGTCAAAACTCCGCCTTGCTTAGCAACAGAAATTCTTCTCCCAACTGTGGTCAGAAGTTGAGGACTATCTGTAATTAGGAATCTGTTCAAGTGGGTAGATTTCACTTTTGTCCCTGGCAATAAATAGTCAATAAATCTCATCCCTACCCACTTCAGTATTTTCAATATTTGTCCTGCCTATCAGGACAAATCCTTGTCTATGGAGATTCACAGTCATCCAGATCATGGTTGTCTCAAAGGTGCCTTTTTTGTTCAAGAGGAAACTGGACTTTCTGGCTTTTATTTGAAGACATTTCACTTCTCATCCAACACGCGAGTTGAAGAAGCTTCTTGGATGAGAAGCGAAACGCCTTCAAAGAAAAAAACAGAAAGTCCAGTTGTCTCTTGGAAAAAAAAGCACCATTGGGACAACCGTAAGCCTTGCTTACCCCTACATACAAAGAAAAAAAAGCAAATATGAAACCCCCAAGCCAATGAAAAGTTATTTATTGCACTTTACCGCACCTTGAGAAATGCCTTGGCATCTCTGCAACCAGTTCATCGGGCGTGCAGAATTCACAAAAGGAAAATGCCAGGTGAGCAGAACAGGGTTCAATTTGGCATTTCCCCCAGCTAAAGAGAAGGAAATGATCTATTTGCTTATTTTGGCTGCTTCCCAGAATCATCCTGGGCAAATGTAAAATTGTAGAGGTCGATTTTAATGCGTGTGTGTGAGAAAAAAAATAGGTAGCAAGTTTTTTTAAAAAAACCTAACCTAGTTTAGGCGTGCTTTGAAATTTTGAAGACATTAGACTTCTCGTAGCTCAGCATAGCAAGATCATCCCGCTTCCTGCCCAAGATCACACCTAGAATATTGCATCCAGTTTTGGATACCACATTATAAAAAAAAAAAGATGTTGAGACTCTAGATATAGAATGCAGAGAAGAGCAAGCAGGATGACCAGGGAACTGGAGGCTAAAACATATAATGAACAGTTGCAGGAACTGGACATGGCCTAGGTCTGGAAGGGATTTCAGAGGTCTTCTAGTCCAACCCAAACAAAATATACGATGGACAGTTGCAGGAACTGGGCCTGGCTGGTCTAATGAAGAGAAGGACCAGGGGAGACATGAGAGCAGTCTTCCAATATTTGAGGGGCTGCCACAGAGAGGAAGAGGGGGTCAAGCTGTTTTCCAAAGCACCAGCAAGGAATAATGGATGGAAACTGTTCGAGGAGAGATTCAACCTGGAAATAAAGAGGAATTTTCTGACAGTGAGAACTATCAACCCGTGGAACAGAAGTTGCCTTCAGAAGTCATGGGAGCTTCATCACTGGAAGCTTTCAAAAGAGACTGGACTGCCATCTGTCAGAAATGGTGCAGGGTCTCCTGTTTGGGTGGGGGGTTGGACTAGATGACCTACAAGGTCCCTTTCAACTCTGTTAATCTGTTAAGTGAAATTTTACAGAATAACAGAGATGGAAGGGTTCTTGGAGGTCTTCTAGTCCAACCCCCCTTGCTCAAGCGTGAGGATCAGTTTTAAGTCCCTTTTTTCCACTGCCGTTATATCTTTGAACAGCCACTAATTAAACGGTTGTAAGTCAAAGACTGCCTGTAATGATGAGCATATTAAGGGGAGGCATTTGAGAAAATCCTTGAGATGATTCATGATTTCAGAAAGCCTTTGGCAGACTCGCCCATGGTAGGAAGAGGTTGAGACTTGCTCAAACGGTATCAGGAGAAGGTGAGAAAGACCAGATAAATAAATCCGCATTTCCCAATGGTCCGAGGTGGGAATCTTTCAATCATGTCAAACACCGATTCAATATTTCGACCTAGCCAAATCTCACCGTGTTTACAAAACTTAGAATAGAATAACAGAGTTGGAAGGGACCTTGGAGGTCTTCTAGTCCAACCCTACACCACTTCAGACAAAGGGTTATGCAACATCTTTTTAAAAAGTTCCAGTGTTGGAGCATTCACTGTTGTTCCGCAGATAAATTGTTCTGTCGGGAAATTTTCTCCTTCGTTCTAAATTGCTTATCTTGTTGTCCTGTTGTTTGCAAAACACGCAGTTTGAGAAAGTTTGGCTGCAACTATAAAATCATACACCTTATCCTGAATCTTGTCCCCGAAGAATCAAAGCTACATGGAATTCAAAAGGTCAAAAAAAATTGTCTTGCTCCTTTCTTGCTCCAGATGCTGAGCAAATTGCTGAGGTTGTGAAGTTTGTAATCCGGTTGCTAAGTGACTTTGCTTGTCGGACGGTCGCCAAAAGGGACACTGCTACTGTCATCAATATGAGTCAGTTGCCAGGCGTCTGTATTTTGATGACATAACCATGGGGTTTTCTGCAATGGTCATAAGTATGAAAAACGGTCATCTTTGCCCAATACAGGTCCACCACAATTGATTGGAGGAGATGATAAAACAGATTATTTCTATTATTTCAAGTTATTTCTATTGGGCACACTTAACAGGGAAATATAATAAGAAAACTCAGTCCTTGATGCTTCTTGTAATAACAGTGGAGAGAATTAGCTACGCACAAAATTGGGAAAAGAAGAAATACATCCACAGAGGAAACGGTAATAAGGAAAATACTTGAGTGCGCTGAAGTGGACAGGTTGACGATGGAAATTAAAGATAAAGGGGAATGAGATGACCCAGGACGTGGCACAAAAGCAACGAAGTCACAAAAATAGGTAAAGCCCCTTTAATTCCACCAACTTGGCCCCCAACGTTCAGTTATCATCGGCTGGAGGAAAAAAACTCTTCCAAGAACAGTTTTTAAAGGGAAGAAATTCCATCAGAACCCAAAGTACATATAAACTATAAATAAAAACCAACACAAACCACACTGCAGCAATTAAGGAGACAGGGCAGGATAAGGAATTGAAGACTTCAAAAGATAACGAAACACACACACAGTTGGGAGGACATCAGAACTCAGATAAGACTTGACAAACCAAAATAATTCACCCTTTGCAAGGAGCTGTGTGCAAGCACCCTCTTTATCCTGTTTTCCCAGCTGCAGGGAATCAGGGCCCTTTTCTCCCCTGTAACCCATGTTGCTCCCTTATCTCTTCCTCCCTGCATGCCCTAGAATGAAGAAAGGGTGGGCCTGGGTCTTTCTTTGAATGCCCAGCCAGACTTTGCCCTTCCCCAGTTTCCTCCACAGCCACTGGAGCCACACCTCCACTCCCTGTCAGCTGTTCCACCTCTCCCTCAGAATCAGATTCCAACAGGGGTATGACAGGGAATTAGAATATTATTCCGTTTGGGACATATGGTACAATTGGTTAGATAAGAGATGCAAAGACTAGAAAACTACAATGAAAGACAGTCAAATACTAGAAATAATGTGAGTATAATGATAGTTAAAAATATATACGTATAGAAACTCCGGTTAGAACTATATGAATAAGAAAGATAAATATGGTATTGTACAAAGAAAAGTTAAATGGTTGAACATAAGAGGTATTATAGAGTGCATCATGTATAATGTTGATACAACCAGTATATCAGTTGTAAAATTGAAGGTGTAATACAAAACAAAGAAAATGTATAATAAAACTGTATTTTTTTTAAAAAACGGTCATAAGTCAGTGCCATTGCATTTCTTTCATTTAACTTGTTTCTTTTTTTTATTATTATTATTTTTCCCTTTCCCCAAGCACGAAACATAATTTTGCTTCCTCTTTCTGCAGAAACACCTCATTGTAGGTCATAAATTCAGGAACTGTGTTCAGCTCCTCTTTTGGAAATAGTCCTAGACTTCCAGCTACTCATTCAGGGACTGAATGTTACGACAGCACTGAAAAATGAGAAAAATCCTTGCACTTACAACTGGCGCAACCATCCCTAGGGCCATGCCATCAAAATTTGGGGTGCTTGACAACTGACACGTATTTGTGACTGTTGCTGTGTTCCCAGGGTCACGTGATCCCCATCGGCGACTTTCCCAGGGGATTTCCAAAAAGTCAAGTCAAATGGGGAAAAGCTGGATTTGCTTAATGACCATGTGATCCACTTAGCAACCACAGCAATTCACATAACCATCACGGCAGAAAAGGCAGTGAAATATTGAATTGCTAACTAGGACAAAGAAAACTTTTGCTAGACCATTGTTCGAATACAGCTCATCAGTCTGGAATCTGCAATGTATATCGGACATTCATACAATTGAGCGAGTTCAGAAGTATCTCACGAGAAGAGTACTACACTCCTCTGCTCGCAACAGAATATCCTACATCCCCAGGCTTGAAATTTTGGGCGTGGACAAACTTGAACTATGTTGCCTACGGTTGGACTTAAGCATAGTACACAAAATTATCTGCTACAATGTCCTACCAGTCAATGACTACTTCAGCTTCAACTGCAACAATACAAGAGCACACAACAGATACAAACTCAATGTAAACCGCTCCAAACTTGATTGCAGGAAGTACGACTTCAGCAGCAGAGTGGTCAATGCCTGGAACGCACCACCTGACTCTGTTGTTACATCCTCTAACCCCCACTCCTTTAACCTCAAACTATCCACTATAGACCTCACCCCATTCCTAAGAGGTCTGTAAGGGGCGTGTGTAAGTGCACCATCGTGCCTACCGTCCCTGTCCTATTGTCCCCATTTATTCGTACCTATTTCCTGTATTTTTACTCATGTTTATCTTGTAAGTGATTGACCAATAAAATAAATAAATAAATAGCAGGCAATTTGCTGGCTGCCTTCCTTAGGGACAGAAATTCAGTGCCAATTGTGGTCGTACGTTTGAGGACCCCTTGTTTTTTTTACTCCTCCGAAGGCCTGGCATGAAGTTTGTCTTTTCCACAAAAGGCCACACCAGGCCAGCCTGGTTCCTCACCTGGCCATGTTTCATGATGACCTGCTCTGAGTTTTGAAATGCCCGGAGGCTTTTCAACTTCCTGGAAAGTTTGACTACTCTGGAGCAAGGGCTAGGTAGGGGCTCAAAATACCCAGGTTGATTTCCCTACCTGGAAGATCCAGGATGGGGCAACAAATTACACTCCGTTTAAACATCCTGCCACCTTGGCATCCTCCTCTTGAGGAACTAATACATCAGTGCAACCCAATTAAATTAGGCATGGAGAATTAGGATTCTACCATTGTGTTTCCAGGAACAGCTGTAAAAAATTCCCTGCTTCAAAGTTTGGGGGACAGATAGCAAACATCTGCACCACAGCAGAATGTAGAAGTACCTTCAGATTTAAAACATCAGCCCCATGAAGACCAGAATCTTCACTGGATCATCATTTACAGAAGACAGACCACAGGATACCATACTACAGACCCAGGTTTGCTTCCAGAAGGCCTGAAGTTAAACCCCAGAACTTCCAAAGAGTCTAGAAACTTGCTGATAAAATTTTGAAAGTTTGTGTCTATAAAGACCTGGCTGGGATGCTCAACATGGGTGACTCAGTCCGCAGATATTTATATTGCTTTTCCGTTGCCTATAAAATATGCAGGCCCCATACATTTGTTATGTATGTATTTTCTTACAATTCGGCCACAACGTCACTGACATCTAACACAAAGCAGTGGGAAAGGAGCCCAGCAATGCCCTCAAAATGCATGGACCACAACACCCATCCAGGCAAGAGGTTGAGGGAATTGTAGTGCAGATGTAGGCCAAAACGGGAGGGGGAAATCTCAAAAACATTTGACACAACCCTTACTTTTCTGCAGCTCAAATAACCAGGCTGTTCCGCTGCTTTCACCCAGTTGGAGAGAGTAATTCTCTCGGGGAGAACCCCTAGGTTCTCTGCCCATGCTCAGAAGTACCCTTTCCCCCCCCTGCATTAAAGCCACGGAGGGCCAGCGAGAGAGAAAGAGAAAGAATCATGAAAGTGAACTTGGCCGCTTTCGTGGCTTCTCCTTAAACCGTCGCGCTTGCTTACCCCAAATAACAAATTTAACAATACTTTTATTTAAGGAAATAACAAGGCCAAGTTGGACCTCTCCAGGAGGAGCGGGTTGTGTAATAGGCAGATACTATGAATATTATTATTTTTTTTCCCCAAAAGGCCAACCCCCAACCGCAAACTCCAGCACTTTTTCCCTCTCCAATCTCGCCTCCCGAAGCCAAGCCTTTACCTGCGCCCCGGAGCGTCCCCTCGGCCTAGGACGGAGTGAAAAGGCCCCGGGATCTTTTACACCGGAGGAGAGGGTAAGGGAAGCTTTTTCGGCGCAGGAGCGTCGTTCGGGCACCCCCTCCTCGCCGCCCGTCTCCGCCCGTTCGTGGCCCAGCAACTCCTCCCTCGCTGGGCGTTAGCCAAGGCAGGGGAAGGCGGCTGGAGCAGGGCGCGGCGGGGGGAAGCCTTGCGCAAAAACGCACGACTTGGAGACGGAAGAGGGGCGGCCCGGGCGGGTTTTTTCTCCGATCCCGGGTTTGTTGGGGAGACGGGAAGGGGCAAGGAGCGGGCCGGAGGAGGGAGCTGGGCGGCCGCTCTCCTCTTCAGCGGTTGGAAGCAGCAGCCGAAGTCGGCTTCCTCTCCTCCGCGTCTGCATTCTGCCTGCATTGCAACACCCCGGGGGAGCCGCGCCCGAGAGAGCTTGGCGGCGGCCCGGAGCGCAAAGTCGGTTTTCATTTCTTTGCGCGAAAAAAAAGAAAAGAGAGAAGAGTGCGCGGGATGCGGACCTGCTAATGCGCCATCCCCAGAGCGGCCGGATTGCCGGGCGGTTGCAGCCCTCTAAGGCAAAACGGCTGGTTTTCCGACTTATTTGTTTTTAGCTTAGCCTAAGAGGCGCGAAGCTGGACCGGCTGCATTTCAGAAACCCCGCCAGGGCTAGCTGGCTGTCCCCAACGGGGCGCTCTCCGACTACAGCGCCCATCACTCTCTCCCAGCAAATTAGTGTACACTACACAAGTCTGGCTTGTGGAGATCTCGGGATCTAACAAGGCGCTTTGTTGAGACGGTTCCAGGTTTTCCAATGGGGCACCCCCCTTTTCTGATAGGCGCCTCCAAAAAAAGGGGGATTTCCAAGAAGTGGAGAAGTCTTCATCATTTTTGCCCACTTTTATATTAAATAATCAACTCAAGGTGGCTGCTTCCTCTCCCTGTTTTCCCTACAACATCACCCTTATGAGGTGGGACAGGTTGAGAGAGAGGGATCAACCCAAAGACACCCAGCTGGCTTTCGGGCCCAAGGCGGGATTAGAACTCAAAATCCCCTGGGGATCGGCCCAAAGTCACCCAGTTAGCTACATGACTAAAATGGGACTGAAATTCAGAGTCTTCCTGTGTTTAGCCTAGTGGTTTCATCAGTAGACGAAACTGGTCTGCGACGCTGTGTGTGCAATTGTTTGGATTCAGACAACCACGGTCTGAGCCACTGTCTTGATGATGGCTTCTCCTTTGTACGGGTTGTGGGGAAAAAAAGAAAGGACACTTCTAAAGTGCTTGCGGTTTGGACAAAACCGAGACACCCCCCCACCCCCCTCCAGCTGTTAGATCATGGGTAGGTTTTTTTCTATTATAACCTGACTTTCTGCAGTAGGTTTGCCCACGGCTAACCATGGTTTAATTTTCAGGTTTTGTACATAGGTTAGCTAAAAAACGATTGGAGCACAAAGCAACCTGTTTTGTTTTCCAAGGTTGAGAAATCTGCCCTTTTATGCCAGCTCCAGTTCATTCCCCACCCAATGTGAAATTGTTGCTAGGGCCTAGATGACAGGAAACCATATTCTTCCAAAAAAAAAAAAAAAGGGTTAACTTTCCCCCAAAAACGTTGCAGGGTTTTTTTGCCTTTCAATTTTACTCCAAATCAAGGTATATTTGTATGGGGGAAAATACAAGGAGTTAAGAGTGAGACGGATTATTTCCGAATTTGATAAATAAAAATACTAGCTATCATTTTCAGAAACTTCCAGCAAGTAAACGTGTTTTGATTCAGGCTTCAGGCCCACCTGTCATATTAATATAGTTAACAGGAAGGTGTTAATTACCATTTTTATCCATGACTTTCCAGTTATTTGATTCTAGTTTTCTAATGTTTTGTCAGCTGCCTGAAGGGCCAACAAGGCACAGAAGTGAGTCAGAAATCTAATAAATAGCCATTGCATTAGGATATGGCTGAGGAGAGAAATAGCTTTAAATCCCTCCCCACTTCTCACTTTCTATTCCTGTGCGCTGCCCCAAAATTTCTACCATAACGTCAACTGCAAGGACTGCACCAGTAGCAGACTAAAAACTGTCCAAATTTTATCCCCTTCTCTTGTTTTGTCCTCGTGTGTCCGAATACCTGAACTCAGGGAGTGCTACTTTTTAATTGGCCTGCAAATCATTCCAGATTCCTTTGGGCTAAAACAGCTTGTAATTCTACAAGTAAAACGGGCTACGAACGAACCAGAGTAAAATGTGATAAAAAGTTTGAAAATATATATCTCCCTGTAGCCTGTTCTTCTAGACGTCTTTATTAAGAGTCATTCCAACTGGCACTTTTTTTGACATTGTACAAGTCACAATTCATAAGCTTTTTTTTTTTAAATATATACAAATATAATAAGTATTTCTAAGTGTCCTCTCTACAAACAGGAAGATAAAGTGCTTATAAATAGAATGCCGCAAATGTAGATGGAAGGACATCCACGAATACTACTGCTCCGATGGGGGAAATCTGGTATGCCGGTGGTTGGTGGGGAGGTCTTCAGCCATCAAATATTATGCCAAGAACTGCCAATCTTTCTCTGCTCCATCTTCTCCATGGTGGGTCCCTGTAAGACTATCAGAGGCTTATGTTGAGAGTCAGTCTATGCAATGCTTCGAATTGCATTGGGAGGTTGCACTTGCAAAGGATGAACGTAACAGCTACTCTGTTATGAAGTTAAATATTAACTCCTTCAACACTGTGATAAAAAGGTTAAGTTCAATTTGCTCTAGGGTGGATGAACAAACAAGGTAACTGTGAAATGAAGAGTCTTGTGGGTAGAACAGTTACGTGTTAAGATATCTAAAACAGTTATCAGATCCACAAAGTTAAACAGATCTTTCCGTCATTGGAAATCAGCCCAAAAACATGCTTATTCGATATCAGGTCTATTTCTAATTTTTAACTCTACTCTGTTTAAACCGAACATGAAATGTGTAAGACTGATTTCAAAAGAATGTACAGGTGGTCCTCGACTTACGACAGTTCATTTAGTGACCATTCGAAGTTAAAAAAAAATGACTTGTGACCATTTTTCACATTTGCAACCGCTGCAGCAATCTCATGGTTACCACCAGATCGAAACTCAAAAGACGCTCGACTCAACAACGTTTATAATTGTCGGGAGTGTCCCGGGGTTATGGGATCTCTTTTTGCGACCTTCCGACAAGCCAAGTCAATGGGGAAAACAAATTCACTTAACAACCGTGTTGCTAAGTTAACAACTGCAGGGACTCACTTTACAACCGTGGCAAGAAAAGTCGTAAAATGGAGCAAAGTTCACTTAACAAATGTTTTGCTTAGTAACACAAATTTGGGGCTCAATTGAGGTTGTTAAGTCGAGGACTAGCTGTATATTTCATCCTTGTTGAAACCTAGATATTTTTTTTTTAAGTAGAGTGTTTTTAAATTCAAAACCCCCCTAAAGATGAACTGAGCCATGGTTAAGCGCTTACTTTGCATCACGGTGTAGTTAGTCTCTGAATCCAGCATTAGAAAAGGAGAGCTTTCCAAATCTCCTTTCAACACGTCTGACGGTAAGAGATCACTGGCGGGGGGCGTGATCTGAGCCACGTTTCCTTCCATGTCCAAAACGCAGAGAAGGCACACTGAGGGCGTAACACCAGGCCCTCTGGGGGCAAACTCCTCTTCATTCTTCAGGTAACTCCTCAGCGCCCCGCTGTGGTGAGATGCTCGTTCACGGGCCCAGGCCCAGTGAGAGGGCTCTCTCAGCATTATCTAGAGATAACAGGAAGCCGGAGAGTTAGGAGAGTTGGTTTCAGGAGATCCTTATGTCAACGTCACCACAAACACCTCCCTTTTCAGGGGAAGAGACTTGCTGCTTTGCTGAGGTACAAGCAGGCAGATAGAAAATCTTTTTTGGTGTGTGTTTAATATACGCTGGAATTTACAAGGTCACACGGTTAACCATTCACATGCAGGAATTTTTCTGTAAAACCCATCTCTTTTTCTCAATAAATCTTGCAGAGGTTAGCGCGTGTTTTCTTTTTTTATGCCCGGCATCTTCAACTTCTTTATTAACATGTAAAGATGCCATGCAAGGTATGAAGCACACTAAAATTCTAATACAGTACGTATTAAAATGAACATTTGAATCTTCCTGTAATTTAACGTGGAGTGTTACTCTTAATGTTACATGCAAGGAGACGGGTCCAATTCATTCATAAGTCTATTTTTATTTGTTAAATTAGCATGCCATCTATGTGGACATGCCCCTGCGGTTTCCTTGGCAAGGTTTGTCTTTAGGGCTTTGCCCTTGCTTCTTCCTAGGGTTGAGAGTGGATGACTGGCCCAAGGTCACCCAGCTGCCTTTGTGCCTAAGGCAGGACTAGTAGTACTCTTGGTCTCCCACTTTCTAGCCTGGTGTCTTAACTGTTATATCAAACTCACCCTGCTAAAAATCGTACTTGTGAAAAAAATATATTTTTCATTGTTAGGCAACTACAAAAAGCACCTGATAATAGCTAGTATAGACCTTGTAGAGACAACGAAGCTGTGTTACATCTAATGAGATTATTGGGCCATCATTTTTGCAGAACATCAGGGAAGTGTATTTTTTCTAACCCAAGGACACACCCTATGCATACTACACGTAACGTTAAAATTCATTCCATTATTTGTAGTTTTCCCTCAGTTATCCTCTATTACTCCCCCACCCAGCTGCCAGTATCTACTGTGGAGTTTCCTTTGCAGGAAATAATTCTGCCCTTCCCTCCATCAAGCCACCGGTTTTAATCAGATTAAACTGCAGCTGACCTCATCACAACATCGCCGGCTAACAAACGCTCTATACTTCATTTTAGCCCAAAAGCCGTCTCTCATTTTTAAGAATTGTGGAAATAGTTTCCTCCAGTTGTCGCCAAGCGCCCAGGGGAAGATTTCATATTTATAGTCTTCTGTGTCTTCTTCCATGTCATTGGCTAAGTACCTATAATTAGGACAAAAAGATGTTGGAAGCAGGGAAAGCCGTCGGGATTCCTTCGGTGACATAATACTGCATAATTTCTCAAGAAAAGCTGAGTCACTCTCTCGATTTGAAATACATCACTTTTTACAACTGTACAAAGTTATAATAGTCACAGTACAAAGTCAGATGTTGTCCACGTTCAAGGACAGCTTGGAGCACGGGAATAAGGTAGTGGATCACCTATCTTCCTTTGTAATGGAAAGCAAGGAAAAAACTCAAATAACAGCCTAAATAAGGAAGTATCAAGGAGAAAACAACATCGGCACCAACACTGACAGGGTAAGCTACTGCACATAAACAGAAAGCAAACCCCACTTCCTTTTATCAAGAAAGATGTTATCTAGTAGTTGGGTAATGAAACATCTAAGAACAAACAACCAAGCTCAGAGAGCACCAAGGATTTTACAATTCAACTCTAAGCTACAAATACCCTCTTCTATTAGAGTACCAAATGGCTCATGTCAATATAATACAAATATTTTCCACTTCTACAGTACATCCTTTGTTCTACATCATCTAAAGATTGATTATGAATTATTTCTGAATAAGAATGTGAAGTCAACTCTGAATTCAGGGGGTCTCTGTCAAGATAAATTAGCCATTTCCAACCCTAAACGCTGTCCAGATATGTGAATATCTTTAAATGGCCTGAGCATTTAAAAAATATTGGAAGCAAAACAAAAGAATAACTATAGGAAAACCATGAAGCTCAAAAAATAACAACTGTGCCACTTACAGAGCTATGAAGAGATTGATCCGTGTATATTCTTTTGTATGTAGGCCAGCTCGTTTAAAGTACATCATAGTCATGGCTATAAGATACTGAATGAGAAAGTGGGTTTTAATATTTTTAAAGACCAGAATTGTACGAGGGACAGGGAAGAAAAAATCATCCTAAGTACATGCATAGAAACAGAACTGAAGAGCCAAAATACCATCTGCTTTTATTAGGAAAGCCATTATAGCTCTGTGGATTTTGAGATGAGAAATTAATAGCTACCCTGATATCACAGAAGGTTATTGAAAGGGAAAGCTAAGTGGCAGCTTGCCAGCTAAGCTCTTCCTAGTACACTGTTTTTTTCAAAATTTCCTTTACTACGGAAATCCACTAAGAACAGAAAAGTAACAGAAAAACCCAACAACACATTTTCAGTTATAGCACCAGGAGCTCCGTGTTGGGAAAAACTTTATCTTCTCTTGAATGGTTGAGTTTGGGTTGCTAAATAACATCACTTTAACTTAGCACAGAGATGTTATGTGAACAATGAAGCATGCTGCTGCCTCCTGATACCAATGCAAAACACGGAAGAGCTATCATTGTGAATTTAAGTCCAAACTAATATAATTATTGTTAGCTGGTTTCATTCCTACAGCAGGACTAGAACTCATGGTCTTTTGAATTTTAACCTGAGGCCTTCACCACTAACCAACTGGCTCTAGTTTTGGGTATTAGTGTCCAATTTAAGAACAGGTTTTATTTCTGATATGCTTCTAACTATGATCAGTACAGCTATAAAACAATTGACACAAGATATTTCAATTACGTAATATAAATTAGGAACTTCTACATTAAAAATGCGAATAGAACAAAAGCAAATAGAATGTAATAACCCTTCCTTGATATCTAGGTAGCCCTCAACTTACAATTGTGCCCAACATTTCTGTTGATGAACAAGATAGTTAAACGAGATTTGCCCCATCTTACGACCTTTCTTTCCAGTTGTTAAGTGAATCATGGCAGTGGTTAGCTTAGTAACAGAGTTACGTGGATCTGGTTTCCCCATTGACTTGTCAGAAAGTTGCAAGAGGTGATCACATAATCCCAGGACACTGCAACAGTCATAAATACGGGTCCAATGCCAAGCGTCTGAATTTTGATCATGTGACCATGGGGATGCTGCCACGCCGTGCCACAGATTTAAATATGAAACACAGTCAGAAGTCACTTTTTCAGTGCCATTGTAACTTCAGTTACTAAATTAATGGTTGTAAGCTGAGGTCTACCTGTATTTGTTTAGGTGGGGAGGCATTTGGGGGAACAGAATGTATAAAAAATGAGTTAACCAATATAACCTATTTTTCTGGAAAATGGAAGAATATACTCTTGAAAATGGAAGCAAAGATCATTTTATCCACTGTGTGCTGATTTTTTTGTTTTGTTTTTTTTAACAGCTGTTAAGTCTTTTATGAAAACAAATAAACAAAAGGCTATTCTGAAACATCCTGTCTGTTTGTGTGAAAAGTGTGCTTCCAATATTGTTGATTAAAATTGAGCTGTAAAACTACAAATACAATATTGCTCTAATATTGGAAGCCTTAATACATGAACATAGCAGGAAACATACCTTATCTGAGATTCTGTAACATGTGTCTGTGGACAGGAAGTCTTGTACCAAGCCATCCTCTGATGAGAAATAAAGTAGAGGGATCCAATTTAAGCTATACAATTCATTCTTGCAGACAAAGTTTAAATTCAGGAAATACAAACTAACTTATAGTATTTATGCTATTTTATAGCATCTGAAAAATATTATTAAATAAACCTTACTCTTGATCCTAATGTACAATAAGAGCATGACATCCTGTTACTATAGAATTTGCCATGCTTACACATTTAGAATCAGAAAAACAGGAAAGTGTTGAAATCATTAAAAGAGATTTGATATTTTAGCCCCCCACCCATCACTCCGTGTTTGAATGAGAAAGAGATGCAACGTTTTTCTGTACAGATTTTAAATGTAATTAAGCTTATTTTTTTGTTAATTTCACATAAACTTTCCCAGACGTAGCTTTTAGCAATATTATCCCAAAGCTACCTATTCTAAAAAAAAAAAAAATCCCTAATCGACTTAAAATCAAACATTTTGCTGTTCTGAAGTGCAGAAGACATCTTAAAACAGCTAATCTGTGATTTACTGAAAAACACATGGCTCAAGGCCATAAACCAGAGGTTGGACAGCAATCATTTTGGATCCTAGAAACCAGAGGTGGTATTCAACAGGTTCTGATCAGTTCTGGAGAACCGATAGCGGAAATTTTGAGCAGTTCAGAGAACCGGCCAATCCCGCCTCTGACTGGCCCTGCCAACCCCATCTCTTCTCTGCCTCCCATTGAGTCCCGGCTGGGTCTTTTTGGGTTGCCCTGCATAGGAGAACGGAGCTGGAAAGCAGGTTAGTGGCGTGGGGAGGGAATGGGGATTTTGCAGTATCCTTCCCCTGCCATGGCTACCAAGCCAAGCCCACAGAACCGGTAGTAAAAAAATTTGAATCCCGCCACTGCTAGAAATCATGTGATTTTAATGAACGATCTGACTGTCCTTCCATTCAATCCCATCACATTTAAGTGAGAGAATGCGATTGCATTTCTTTTTTAATTGGTGGGGAAGAGAGATTTGAAGACAAGGGTTTGCAATCTATCAGGCACTGTGCTGCCAATACAGAAGATTGGACAAAAGGCACAATGGTTAAACTTTGTGTTATCAATTAAGTCAAAGGCAGGCTAGTTGTGGTAGCTTTGCAGGCTAGCTGTGCTTTGAATGCTGTCCATCTCTGTCCCAAGGAGGGCTGAATCCTAGCACAAGTAGATACAACTACTGGACCTAGGAGCTTGAAGAATGCTTCTTGTTCTTCTCTGCGTAGCAGGAAAAATGGCTGCTGCGAAATTTTCAAAGTTGTCGTGGAAAGTTCCTTCTCAAGCCCCTGTGTAGAACCACCAGTAACCAAAGCACCCTGCGTGTTGCGTTGTCGTGTACACCCTGGCTTCACTACAGCAGTGACTGTAGGAGGAACACAAGTACTATGACTGTCTCGCATTTTTCTTTGAAGTGGTTGATAGTAGAGGCCCCAAAATGGCCTTCCTGGGAGGGGGAAACACATTCATGCATCAAATTTAAAGCCGCCACATTAAATATTAGTTTTTAGAAACTTTTCTTCCCAACGCATTAAACTCCTTCAAGACTCAACTAGCATTATATATTACACTCCAATTTCTAACATCAGATTTACCTATTTTGTTTCTCAATGCCCACACCAGAAGAAATGGGAAAATCTCAAAATAGCCACTTACATGTTGACAACTATTTGCTTAACACAAGATGTATATATTGCTAAAAAGACACAATACTGTACACCAAGCATTGGGTGGTGCAAAACAGAATTCTACAGTATACCGAAATGCAATTAAATGCAGTTTAAAAAGTTTGGTCTTTAACCAATAAAAATGCACTCAATAAAATGAGCGACACAAAACTGTCCCCCTAACAACAAAAACGATTAGCAACTACAGCCCATATTCTTCTCTATTGCCAACTCTATAGAGACCTTTTGTCACCAGTTGATTGCCTGTTTTATTTAAATTATCTGCATTGTTTAATAAACAAGATAAATTTCTGTAGAAATAGAAACATTTTGCTACTTCTAGAGAAATTTATCCTGTTTATTAAACAATGCAGATAATTTAAATAAAACAGGCAAACCAACTGATGACAAAGGTCTCTATGGAGTGTGTAAGTTTATGCGTAAGTTTGCCCACAAATTATTGCTAATAGTTCTTGTTGTTAGGGGATAGTTTTGTATTGTTCATTTCGTTATTGGTCAGTGGTCAAAGTTCTGTCTGCAACAAAAGCAACACTTTATTTAAAAAGCTGATTTAAGGAGATTTCAAGACTCAAAAGCAATGTTGCAGCTATTCTGAGTTTGTGCAACCACAGCTTAATATTAGTGCTGAATTAACTCTACTATCCACTTTCACCCAAAGGGAGACGAGGAAGGCCTTGTATGTTGTGTACATATATTTTGGGTAAACTCCCAAGACGCTTAAGTGAAATGGGCAGTATAGAAATTTAAACAAACAAAAAGGACACACACTGTACTAAGCAACGATTTGTCCCAATTGTGGTATAAATTATTCAACTGGCTTTACCAAACACTCTAGTTACAAACCATGACTTAACCACAATGGTTCAGTTTATGGGCTAATGCTAATCTAAGCATATTACAGATTACCTAGGAAAGAGGAATATTATTCCTATTTTATAACTCAATGCACACAGACAATACAGTATTCAAAAACAGGCCCGAGTTTGTTTTGAATGATAAACTTTAAAATCCCATCTGATTGTTGCCCTTAACATGCTGTCTGGTGGAAATAAAAGAGAGCAGATTTGTAATTTTGTAAGTTCAATTCGATATTTTTTTATCATACAAATTAGAATTCAAGAAGGGATCCCATAAAACACAGCAAATAGTTAGCTACAAAAAACAGCAACACAGAAGTGTTTTATGCTGGGGGTTAAATGGCCCAAGCAGGACTCATCTGACGTTATTCCCAATTAATAACTACATTTTGCTTAACACGTCATTTCTAACACCAGCAGATATGAATTAAGTATTGCATAGTCATTTTTAAAGATATATTTTCATACTATTTCCAAATACTAAATCTGTCAGGACTGAGATTATCGATCAATTAGATAATCCTCAAACCTGCCCCAAACTGCATTCCTGCCAATTTTCCTCCTCTTCCTTTTTTTTTAATGGATTAGCTCCTTTAAAAAAAACAAAAAACCACTTGAATTCCTCCTACTTAAAAAACATCCTTTGAGTTGCATTTCTCTCCTTTTGAATAGCCCACAGCAAGTACATTTCCTTTTGTTGCCATCCTGACAGGACTGCAGAGTTTATGGGGAAGAACCCCCCCTCCCCAAAGATGTCTTATTTTGCTCCGATTCCCGGGTTAAATTGAGCTCCAGTTGCGCACACACAAACACACACCCTCAAATGGGAACGGGCGTATTCAACCAGGGGTTTTTCATGTAAAAAGAGCAATGATTAATGGCAGTCTCTGTGGAGAGCGTGAAAGGCATCAATAGAAAAAGGGGGGGAAAATGGCCCCGCTTCTTCTTCCACCATTCCCCACCACACCATTTCCCGCCAAAAATTTCCCGCCCTTTTTACACCCCCCTTCACCCCCCCTCTTCATCCCCCCACCTGAGCACAGCGACAACCACCCAAAGAACAGAAGGAAAGGAGGCGGCTCGAAAAGCACCGCTAGCCTCGCCCACTTCTCTTCAGCGCTACCGTTTATAGGCTCGACTTCCACCCCGGCTGCACCAATCCCCGCTAAGAGAAGGCGGGGATAATTGGGACAAGTCTCCTTCTTACAATTCATCCCCCCTCCCTGCTTTCCTCCCTTTCCCGTGTTTCGGGCGAGCTGTCAATCAAGCATTGCTGACGCAAATGCTGCTTTGCTGGGAATTTTTTTTAGAAGTTTTTAAAGTGGTTTTTTTTTTTAATGCTAAATTGGGCTTCGTTTTAAGAGAGGTTCGCTTGCCAAGCTGGGAGAGCTTGTAATGTTTTTGTTAATAGCAATAACACTTAAACTTATATATATATTAATTTGTCAATTGCTTACAAGATAATAGGTATAAGTAAAAACATAGTTATGAATACGTGGATACATATAAGAAAAATAAAAGAAACAATAGGACAGGGATGGTAGGCACATTGGTGCACTTATGCACGCCCTCTACAGACCTCTTAGGAAAGGGGTGAGGTCAATAGTAGAAAGACTAAGGTTAAAGATTTTGGGGTTTGGGGAAAAAAACCACAGAGTCAAGTAGAGTATTCCAGACATTGACCATTCTGTTGCTGAAGTCCTCGTATTTCCTGCAATCAAGTTTGGTGCGGTTAACGTTGAGTTTGTATCTATTGTGTGTTCTCGTATTGTTATGATTGAAGCTGAAGTATTCATTGACAGGACATTGCAATGTATGATTTTATATACTATACTTAGATCGGACCGAAGGTGGCGTAGGTTTTCTAGGTCTAGAATTTCAAGCATAAGGTATTCTGCAACGAGTAGAGGAATGGAGAACTCTTCTTGTGAAATATTTCTGGACTTTCTCAACTGTATTAATATCAGATACGTAATGTGGGTTCCAGACTGATGAGCTGTATTCGAACATTGGTCTAGCAAATGTTTTGTATGCTCTAGTTATTAGTGTAATATTACCAGAGAAAAAGCTACGTAAAATTAGGTTAACAACTCTTAACGCCTTTTGGGCTATGTAGTTACAGTGGGCTCTAGCACTTAGGTCATTTGAGATAAATACTCCAAGATCCTTGACAGAGTTATACTGCTTCATATACTCCATATACTGCTTCATAATATTGTGGTGCTTTCCCTATGTTACTATGCAGCCATAACCATCAGATGGCAAAGCTATCATTTTTAGTGTTACCCGTTCCATCGCAACCCTTCCTGTCCTTGGCTAGCATGGATATTAAATTGCAAAAAACTGCCAACTTGACCAGCCATGGACTGCAAGACCCATTATCCTCTGCCAGATGGAGTTGGCATGGTAGATTGCAAATAATTTGCATCATTCTCCATCACGGCTGTTTAAAAGTCTCTTTGCTCATCCAGCTCACCCGGTGACTGTGTTAGTAAAGGCTATAGAGTATAGGTAATCCTTGACTTACGACCACAATTGTGCTCAAATGTCTGGAGATTCTGTCATCCAGGTTGTCCCAAAGGTGTTTTTGTTTTTTTTTCAAGAGGCAGCTGGACTTTCTGTTTTTTCTTTGAAGAGGTTTCGCTTCTCATCCAAGGAGCTTCCTCAGCTCTTCAGAAGTTCTGTTTTTCAACTGTTGCTTTTAAATGTCTTTTCTTTTTTGTATGTTTCATAAAAATAAAATTTTATAAAATAAAAGAGAGAAAGAGAGCCTCCGGAGCCTGGGGAGGTTGTTTTTGCCCTCCCAGAGGCCTCCGGACCCCAGGGAGCCCCACATGGCTGGCATACAGTATCTTCTGGACCACCTTTTCCAACCCAGGTTGACATCTCCAGTCCATAGATCACAATCAGAGTAATCTCAGGTTTCTATGAAATAAATGGGACCGAAGGGAGATTATGCCTTTCCATCACAGCACCAATCCCAGAGAACAGCTTGTCTTTGGAGAGAAAATGGTTTCTCCCACCTCATCCTTTCAGAAAGTGGTAAAACTGAGCTTTTTCCAAACTTGAATGGTACTTTTCTATTAAATTAACTTGTGAATTGTTGGGGAATTATCATAGAATTGCTGAATTTCAGAAAACTATTAAGTAAATTGTACAATCTTTGTTGTACCATGGCTTATCAATGATATTTACTGTGGATGTTTTATCCCTTTGTACATAACAAGATGGAATGATATGGAGAAAATACACACCTGAAAAATTAATGACACTCTTCAATCACACACACAAAAAGAAGTTTTGCTTCTCATCCAAAAAGCTTCTTCAGCTCTGACATTCCTCACCATCCAGTCAGAGCTTCTTGGTTGAGAAGCAAAACCTCTTCAAAGAAAAACCAGAATGTCCAGTTAGCTCTTGGGAAAAAAAAAAACCTTTGGGAGAATTGAGTCCAACAATCGAGACAGTTGTTAAGCGAATTTTGCCCCGTTTTATGGCCTTTCTTGTCACTGTTGTTAAGGGAATCACTGCAGTTATATTAGTAACCTGGTTAAGTGAATCTGGCTTCCTCATTGACTTTGCTTGTCGGAAGGTCATAAAGGGGAATGAATCACATGATCCCAGGACCTTACAACCGTCATAACTATGAGTCAGTTGACAAGGGTCCGAATTTTTTTTACCATTTTTACCGTGCTGCAAGGCTGTAAGTGTGAAAAATGGTCATGTCACTTTTTTCATTGCCATTTGAACTTTGAAGGTCACTGAATAAACTGGTTGTAACTCAAGGATTACCTGTACTTTTAAGCATGATTTATCTAGAAGAGTGTATCTGCAGCTCAGGATTGAACCGGGGACTTTTGGGGCCTCTGGTGATGTTTCCCTAGTGGGGTAATGGAACGCCTGCAAGCCAACAACCCAGACAGCACCGAGCATTCCCTGGTTTTATTTATTAAATGCATCTTGTTTGTTTATTTATTTTAAATGTTCCCGTTGTGGATGGAGATCGCTGGAGGGTTTCAGAAACAGGGCAACCATTTGACTGGGCTTGTTTAAGCATCTCTCTGAGATGGTATATTCTCCTGCTTGAGCGGGGGGCTGGACTAGAAGACCTCCAAGGTCCCTTCCAGCTTCTATTCTATTCTATTCATTCTTATTCTATTCTTTCTATTCTATTCTATTCATTCTTATTCTATTCTTTCTGTTCTATTCTATTCCTTATTCTATTTGTTATTCTATTCTATTCTATTTATTCTATTCATTCTTATTCTATTCTGTTCATTCTTATTCTATTTTATTCTATTCTATTCTCTACTCCCCTGAGCAGGGGGTTGGACTAGAAGACCTCTGAGGTCCCTTCCAGCCTTATGGTTCTATGTTCCAGAATGCAATTTATTTGCAGATATCAACACTGCGATGAAGATGGAAATCAGTGCCGACTTAAGCATGTTGTTGTTGCATTGTTTTTGTAACTGGGCTCGTTTCCCTCCTGAGTAACGTCCCTACTCCAGCGTAAAAGAAAACTGCAGAAAGAATGACGCGTCGGCGCGTGCGCATATCCCCGTCAAATTCGAACTCAGAACTCCATCCTTCTCCCGCCGCCTTCCTAGCTCGCCTTCTTCGCATAGCAACAGTTATTTTGTCCCAATCGCCCTAACTTCGGCAACCATTTTCCCATTGGAGGAGAGGCCAGACTTTGGGCCAATCAGCGGGAGCCACGGGACCCTCTTTTTCCCTGTCCAGCTCGGGAGGACAACACCTCGGGAGCCTGTATGGGCCGTACCATTAGCAAGCTCTAGAGAGGGTGGAGAAGGCGAAGAGAAGGCAAAAGATCTGGGAGCAGTTCAGAAGGATTTTGTTGGAAACCATCCTTTCGAGACGCTTCCGGGAAATCCACAGAAAGAGGAAAAGAAACGGGAGAGAAAGATAATAAAAATAAAAGGGGCCGACCGACGCGCTTGGTACGCCCCGGGGCGGAAGTGAGGTGTCTTCTGAGCGTCGGGACTTCCGGTTGGGCAGAGGAGAAGAGTTGGTGGTTCAGGCTGAGGGGGCGCAGAGTCTTCCGAGGCTGGGTGAGTGGCGGGGCCGGGTTTGTCTGCAGGGAAGGGGAGGCGGGCCTGGCTCTGGCCGCCACTGAGGACCCTCCGCAGCGACTGTCATGGCTGTGGGGGGCGAGATTTCAGTTCTCTTCCCTTATGAACCCCCCCTCCCGCCCACCCAAAAAAACCTATGAAGAGGTAATGTGAGACAGGTAATAATGGATGGGTAATAATCTTCACGTTGTCTGTTATGAGCAGACTTTTTATTTTGCAGCTGGGAAGAGCCAGCCAGTCAGATAAGCCCCCATTCCTAGGTACCATTTCTATATCTAGGAAGTGCCAGCCAGTCAGATAAGCCCCCATTCCTGGGTACCATTTCTATAGCTAGGAAGTGCCAGCCAGCCAGATAAGCCCCCATTCCTAGGTACCATTTCTATATCTAGGAAGTGCCATCCATCCAGATAAGCCCCCATTCCTAGGTACCATTTCTACAGCTATGAAGTGCCAGCCAGTCAGAAAAGCCCCCATTCCTGGGTACCATTTCTATAGCTAGGAAGTGCCATCCATCCAGATAAGCCCCCATTCCTAGGTACCATTTCTACAGCTATGAAGTGCCAGCCAGTCAGAAAAGCCCCCATTCCTGGGTACCATTTCTATAGCTAGGAAGTGCCAGCCAGTCAGATAAGCCCCCATTCCTGGGTACCATTTCTATAGCTAGGAAGTGCCATCCATCCAGATAAGACCCCATTCCTAGGTACCATTTCTACAGCTAGGAAGTACCAGCCAGCCAGATAAGCCCCCATTCCTAGGTACCATTTCTATAGCTAGGAAGTGCCAGCCAGTCAGATAAGCCCCCATTCCTAGGTACTATTTCTACAGCTAGGAAGTGACAGCCAGCAAGTTACACTCCCATTCCAGAAATGCCCAGCATTTCTGTTGTTTAGTGAGACATTTGTTGAGTGAGATTTTTGCCCCATGTTTCTTGCCACAGTTATTAAGTAGTTCGCTTGTAATTGCTTCGTTAGTAACAGTTAAATGAATTGTTGACTTTGCTTGTTAGAAGATTGCAAAAGGGAGTCATATAACCCCAGTATACTGCAACTGTATTGATCACATGACCTTAGGGATGCTGCAATGATCATAAATGTGGAAAATGGTCAGAAGAGACTTTTTACAGAGCTGCTGTAACTTCAAACGGTCACTAAATGAAACTGTTGTAAGCTGAGGACAACTTGTAATATGTTGATCCATTCTGAATGGTGTTGGGTGTGTCCTTTATCCTTGGCTTTATCCTTTCTTTTGAGTGTACCCAATTTTTTTTAGCAGTGGAAAAACTGACTAGAAATATGTTAAAACTAGGCACCCCAAAGAAATTACAGTGACAGTTTTAACACTGTTGCAACGTATTTTTCCTCTTTCTGTGTTCAGAGGCCCTTGTACAGATTCAGCATGTAACACTGACGTGTTTGTAAGCCATTTTCATGATTCCCATATGTCATGTGACTGTCATTCTGCAAAGCATATGTCCAGAGTGGGCAATTTAAATGTAACGTGCTGTTATTGGTGGGCGTGAGAGCAGGTAGGTCTCTCAGCTCCCAATTCTGAACTGACAGTGATTGACATTGATGCAAATTCTTACAATATAATTGTAGTAATAAAGGAAGCGACTCAAGATTGCCATATGTTACTAATAAAACATAGCATTGTTCTATCTTATGCATCAAATATATCAAGAACAAAATGTAAAAACAGTAACAGGAGTTTAAAATTTCCATACTCTGCTTCCTTGATACGTAGACCTGTTTTTTTTTGCCTGGAAACTAAGATTTATTGAGCTTACCATTAGCCTGTCTACTTTTCTAAGCATCCAATGTGACTTATAATATGCTATCAAACAATTTTAAATAAATATAATCGTGCTAAGGTACCAGTCATATCACTACAAGTTACAGTCAGGTTTATGATAAATGTTTGATAAATGTAAATATTTACATTTGCATTCCTTATAATAGGCATGAAAGCTAGCTGAGTGACTTTGGGCCAATCACTGGGAAATGGGGAGTTCTAGTCCTGCCTTACACATGGGAACTGGCTTGGCTGACTTTTGGGCCAATCACCAGGAGATGGGGAGTTCTAGTTCCACTTAGGGATGAACGCCACCTGGGTGACTTTGGACCAGTCACGCACACTCAGCCCAAGCCACCTCACAGGGTTGTTGTGGGAAAAGGAGGAGGGAGGGGTATGAGGTATGTGCGCCATCTTGATTTATTTTTTAAAAAATGATAAAAGTGGGAAATAAATAAATACCAGAAAGTTGGATGAGGAGTTAAAAGGCAAACTTTTAAAAATAAGGATGAGAATTATGGGTGTGATCCAGAATCATATCGTGCATTTTGGGTTGATAGAAAGTTAGGAGGGGTTTTTTTCCCCCTATGGGAGAGCCTTCAGGCATTTTTCTGTGCTTTGAAATGGTCTTCTCTTATTCAACAGTCACGGGTTGTGCTACTTACAGGTAGTCCTCAACTTATGACCATATAGGGGCCCAATATTTCTGTTGCTAAGCGAAACAGTTGTTAGGTGAGTTTTGCCTCATTTTACAACCTTTCTTGCCCCAGCTGTTAAGCGAATCCCTGCAGTTGTTAACTTAGTAACATGGTTGTTAAGTGAGTTTGGCCTCCCCATTGACGTTGCTTGTAAGAAGGTCACAAAAAGGGGACCCCACGACCATCGTAAAGACATGTCAATCATCTGTATTTTGTTCACGTATCCACAGGGATGCTGCAATGGTCATAAGTGAAAAACAGTCATAAGTCACTTTTGTCAGTGTCGTATCTTTAAACAGTCGCTAAATGAAAGGTTGTAAGTTGAGGTCCTCTTTTGCATGCTATACATTCAAGGGACGATAATCGTGCCTTTCAAAAATAGGCAGTATACTTATCTCCGAATGAAACTGGTTATACTTATTTATAGGGGTTCTGTGTGTGTAACTCAAGCACATTCCCCAGCATTAAGTGTATCTATTTCAAAAATAATACACATTGCTTCCATTGCTTCTTCTGCCATTGCTGCTTCTGCAGTTCCTGGTGTGACTCTTCGTGTATTTGTGTGTGTGTACACATATACATATATATATATATATATATATACACACACACACACACATATACACAGTATATATATATGCACACACACACACAAACTTTACAGCTGAATATTCTCTGCGGTTTTGAAGCTCCACTTGTATTTTATCTTTTTCTTCTTGTTCACGGATCAACACAAAGCACAAAAATCTTATCTGTCTCTTGCTGCAGAGACCTGTGAATCTACTTTATCTATTTTTACGACTCTTTGCCCCATTGGAAAGTAGGAAAACAGGATGTCCCACGTCACAGTCTGGTGTAGTGTTTTTCAGTAGCTTTAAGATGCATGGCCTTCAACTCCCCAAATTCCACAGCTGTAAATTGTGAACGCACAGTTGTCTGGTGGGTTTATAAACAAATCCAGGTTTCAACCCAGATATTTTATGCCTGCGTTTGATAACAAATTTTTGGAGGTTGCTATGACAGGAGATCCTGCTGAATCTCCAATCATACGAGCTCTTGTGCAAAGAACCTTCCTAACAGGTGTGCCTCACCTTATCCCTGGAATGACAACTTCTGGATCTGGAATAGGTTGCTTCATACTGCAGCTTTTAATTGTCACGTACAGCTTGGCTAACCTGTGTTAAGACACATAATCTCTGTTGCATGTTTTCTGTAAACATTTCTGAGTAGGACTTATACCTGGTTGGGCTTTGTGGAAACACAAGGTTGCTGTAGAAGTTCTGTCTAAGCAACCAACCTCTAGATACACCTTGTCACTCATTCGGGAAGATGGATACCACATATCTTTCTGTATTTCAGCTCCCGAGTTTCTTGTAAGCTCTTTGAGATAGGCTGGATGAGATGCACAAACCTTATTGTCCCAAGGTGCTTTTTGCAAAGGAAACTGGACTTTGTTTTTCCTTGAAGACGTTTCGCTTCTCTTCCAAGAAGCTTCTTCAGCTTCTTCTACTTTCCTTTGGAAAAAGCACATTTGGAACAACCATGACCTGGATGACTGAAAATCTCCATAGACACTATATTTATTGTAAAGTCCCAGTAACAGAAATAGTTAGCACTTCAGATACAATCCCAGTTAGCTGGTGTGTGTGTGTGTGTGTGTGTGATGGAGAACTGAGTCAGACACTTACAGTTGTGTTGCTACTCATACATTATATTCCTGTTTTACTTTAGTTTCTTTAGCTTTTAAGATAAACTTTGAAATATGTAGATAATACTTATTGTTATGAGCAAGATTTAGGCTTCAGGGTTTTTAACCAGTAGCGTTTTTCTCCCATGGCTGTTTCTACAATTTTTAAGATAAACTTCAGCAACACGTAGGTTGTACTTACTGAATTTTATGAGCAAGATTTATGATTCAGGGATTTGAACAGTAGTGTTTTCCCCCATGACTGTTGGTAGTAAAATCAGTCTTGTCCATTTAAGAAAGAGGTTGCTTTAACTGAATTTTTAAACCCTGATTGTTTCTCAGAGTTTGGCTTTTGTTATTGCTGCAGTTTTAGTAAATTCCAACAATTGCAGCCCAGGAAAAAAAAAGGTTTTGACGGTGTCTTCCACCTTTGCAGTTGATAGGAGATGAGGAGAAAACAGGTCTGGGGATGGTTGCCATTATAGATCTTCATTTTCCATAGGCAAAGGATGCTGGAGCACATAAAATGTCCCAGCAAGGCATACTTGTACAATAACAGCGTCGTCTGTCAGAGGTTGAGAATAGCAGCCCGGGTGCACTGAGACGTGGCCATGCAAATCCAGCTGCCAGCTCTGTTTTTATTTTTCACTCGCCGCAGTGAGTGCTAATTCAGGCGTGCCTGTCATTTAGCTCCTGTCTCTTCCTTGCAGTGCGCCAGACTTTGGGGAGATGTTCCGGACTGCCATCATGATGGCTGCCAGCCTGGCCTTAACCTCCGCCGTGATAGCTCACGCCTATTACCTGAAGCACCAGTTCTACCCCACCGTGGTGTACCTTACCAAGTCGAGTCCCAGCATGGCGGTGAGTCTGACCCTTCCCAGTCGGTCCCGGGAGTAGCAATAGCACTTAGATTCATATACCGCTTTACAGCCCGCTCCTAACCGGTTTACAGAGTCAGCCATGTTGCCCCCAGCACCCTGGCTCCTCCTTTTGCCCACCTCAGAAGGACGGAAGGCTGAGTCGACCTTGAGCCTGGTGAGATTTGAACTGCCAAACTGCAGGCAGCCGGCAGTCCGCAGAAGTAGCCTGCTGTACTGCACTCCTAACTACTGCACCCCCGTGGCTCAGTATAGCCTTTTAGGTGTGGCGTACCTCCAGTTCCTTGCGCTTCAGATACGCGATGGCTTCTAAGCAAAGATTTATAGACGACGTAGGCAGTGGAGTTGTAGTTCCAGCCAGTTTGAAAGATCGATTCTTTACTTACCTTTGTATTTTTATTTATTTAGCCAGCTAACTAACTAAAGAACCACGGTGATGCAGTGGTTAGAGTGCAGTATTGCAGGATAATTCTGCTGCCTTATGCATGAAAAACAACTGGGTGACTATGGGCCAATCACCAGGAGACAGTGAGTTCTAGTCCCACCTTGGCACGAAAGCCGGCTGGGTGACCCTCAGGAGGGTGAATTCTAGTCCCACCTTAGGCATGAAAGCTGGCTAGGTGAGTTTGGGCCAGTCCCTTTCACATCACAGAATTGTTGTGGGGATAATTAGGAAGAAAGGACGTGGGATATGTGTGTCGCCTTGAGTTATTTGGGAAAATAATAAAAGCAGGGTACAAATAAAATTGCATCCTGTAGGAGCTTATTTTTGTAACCAGAAAGAAGAGACGGGTTAACAATCCAGAATTCCTTGCCAATTGTATTTTTCTTTATGCACAGTTAACTAAACCACATTTTTTTTTTCTTTTGCTGTCTTGTGACGCCAGGTCCTGTACATTCAGGCTTTTGTCTTGGTATTCCTGCTCGGCAAATTTATGGGCAAAGTGTTTTTCGGACAACTCCGAGCGGCAGAAATGGAGGTGAGTCATTGCCAGAGCACGGAAATGTTGCTGGCCTTGATGAGCGGGCGTGCTTAAATGGGCTTCAGCAAAATTTGCTGTCCTTTTGCAACGAAGCATCTATTTTGAAGCTTGGAGCACCAGTTATTAAGACATCCCTTTTCCTGTTCCCTCAAATCTTGCGTCTTTGCTTATGAACTACAAAAAGAGCCAATTGTACAAAGTTAAGTGCTTTTTCTCTTTGGCTAAACTTTTGTGTATGGTGTCATTAACACACACACCAATAATTTGGAGCTAATTTTGATTGGAACAGTTTTGACTGTGGAAATGAGAGATGTGAAGAGATCCAGTTGCAGAATTAAGGAATAGAGGTAGTCCTCGACTTACAACAGTTCATTTAGTCAGTTCAGAGTTACAACGGCACTGAAAAAAGCCTCATGATTGTTTTTCACACTTAATGACCATTGCAGCATCCCCGCGAACACGGGATTAAAATTTGGCCATTGGCAACTGGCTCATATTTATCTCGGTCGCAGCGTCCCGGGGTCACATGATCCCCGTTGGTGACGTCCTGAGAAGCAAAACCAGATTCCCTTGACAATCGTGTGACTAGCTTAAGAACTGCAATTATTCCCTTAAGAACCCTGGCAAGAAAAGTCATAAAATCCGGTCAAAATCACTTAACAAATACGTCACTTAGCAACAGTTTGGGCTCAGTTGTGGTCGTAAGTGGAAGACTACCTATATTCAGGATCTCTTGGTGTCCAGTGTTTAAGTTCATTTGTTCCCTTCGGAGGCAAAATGACAAAAAGTATACTTTTAATTGTAGAAACCGTGTGTGTGTGTGTGTGTGTGTGTGTGTGTGTGTGTGTGTGTGTGGCTTGTCACCCAGCTGGATTTCCTTTGTCAAAATCATTTTTATTTAGCTGTTAACCAATTTGGGTTTCACTTCCCTTCTCAACAGACACCTGGAAGGAGAATGAGAGGAAGACAATAAAAAGCGCAGCCATTAGAAAGCGTTTCACATTTACATTTACAGCAGCAGTTTTAAAAGAAACCCAACAGATTCATACACAAGTCTTATAAGGAGTGAGTGAGGAAAGAGAGGAGATTGTAGTAGATATTTATGGATATAAGAAGAATTCTGTGTGATCCAGCAGCTGGCCAGTAGATTCTGAGCCACACAGACGCCAGATTCGGCACCTTATAGCAATAGACTTAATGGGAAGCCACAGGAAGGGGTCTTCTTCCAAGCTGGACACCTCCAGAGGCTCTGGGGCTCCCAAAACCACAACATAATTCATTTTTCATTTATTTATTAAAGTTATGTGGCCGTCCAACTCACACACAGGTGATTCCAGGCTGCTCACAACTTGCAGCCACGTTGGCTGGGATTTCTGACAGTTGGCATCCTACCTCCTCTGGGTGATGCCAGCTGGAAGGGCACCAGGGCATCACCAGACATATGTCAGCTTTGGAAGCCATATTGAGACCAGATGCTCCCACGCTGCCACATCTGAGCCTGGGAAAGTTGGAGGGGGGTATATATTGGAGTACATCTAGTTAGACTTAATAACATTCTTTTTCTGATTCAAGGTCAGGTTGTGTTGCGCATAAGTGAGACGAAGCCTTAACTTGGGATGGTGATTGGGCCATGTGATGCGATGATGGGTGCAGGGGTGGATTTTGTAGTTTTGATTTATCGCCAGGAAGCCCGGAACTTTCTGATTCGGGATTCCCCGGTTGTGCCAGTTTACTATCCAAAATAAAAGGAACCTTTGAGAAGATGCCAGTCTCTTGAGTTATTGGGCGGAATGGAGGGTGGCTGGAACGCTGATAGCATATAAATCTGGAGATTTATACCAGCAGGGCAGGGGGATATCAATTTGGTTTGAGCAGCATCTTAAAATCCCGTCTTTCCACATCCAGCATCTGCTGGAGCGCTCGTGGTACGCCGTGACCGAGACCTGCCTGGCCTTTACCGTCTTCAGGGATGACTTCAGTCCTCGTTTTGTGGCTCTCTTCACCCTCCTCCTCTTCCTCAAGTGCTTCCATTGGCTGGCTGAAGACCGGGTGGACTTTGTAAGTGTGATTCCCTACTCGAGTTTGTGGGTGCGAACACACGGCACTCTAAACCAGGTCAAGATAAAACTGGGTTTTTTTCTGCTTCAAATGTCGAAGCCAGGTTTCTCAACCTTGGCCACTTGAAGAGGTGCGTGGACTTCAACTCCCAGAATTCCCCAGCCCCTTCAAACTTGCTGGTTTTTTTTTCTATTCTAGATGGAGAGAAGTCCCAACATATCTTGGTTGTTCCATTTCCGCATTGTCTGTAAGTACTTTTATATTTATTCTTTTAAATTAAATTTCTATCACCTTTTTTCTTTCTTCTTTTACTCTCCCGTGATCCCTTTGACCTTGTTTTCTCTCCAGTCGATTGGTTGTGGCTTGAGATCGGATCCCAGTTTGGCTTCTTGAGAATCGAGCCCATAAAATCTACCTGAAAATAGTTTCCCAGGGTAGAGTGATTCTGTTTCTCTTACGAGTTTCTTTTTTCCCTTCCTCCGGTTTTAGTTTTTCTTTTATGCATGTAGTTCATTTCATAACAGCTTCATCGTTGATATGTCTAGTTATGGCTAGCTGGTCAGAGTCTGCACAGGTAGTCCTCGACTTACGAGTACAATCGACGAGCCCAACATTTCTGTTGCCAAGCAGGACAGTTGTTAAAGTTAGTTTTGCCCCATTTTATGAACTTCCTTGCCACTGTTGCTAAGTGAATCACTGCTCAGTTGTTAAGTTAGCAACACGATTGCCACAAAGGGAGTGCCACAAAGATATATTTGGGGGTCAGCCTATTCTCCAAAGCACCAGAGGGCAGAACAAGAAGCAACTGATGTAAATTAATCAAGGAGAGAAGCAACTTAGAACTAAGGAGAAATTTCATGAGCGGGAGAACAATTAACCAGTGGAACAGCCTGCCACCAGAAGTTGTGGGTGCTCCAACACTGGAGGCTTTTAAGAAGAGATTGGACAACTATTTGTCTGAAATGGTATAGGGTTTCCTGCTAAAGCAGGGGGTTGGACTAGAAGACCTCCAAGGTCCCTTTCAAACTCTTTATTTTAGTAAAGGTTGGGTCTAAACCACCCTTGGATGTCTTTCTCAGTCGAGTCGCTGCTGGGCCAGCTGCCTTGTTTAAAAATACTTGTAGCTGGACAAGTGACGGAGCCATCCTTGCCTGCTGCGTTCTTTTTTCCCAAGGTCAGATGAGGTCAAGTGACTAAAAACAGACGGAGTCACCAACGCAGTTTGAACTGTAACTGTAAATAAGGCAGATGTTCCAGAAGTCTAATTGTGGGTCGTGATTTACATTGTCAAAATTAGCTTGGTTATTTGCATTCAAAAGGCCCTAAGGTGCCCTTGGCAGTCCCTACTTTCAGCTGCTATTATTATTATTATTATTATTATTATTATTATTATTATTATTATTACTATTACTATTACTATTACTATTATTACTATTATTATTATCTGGCACTTCCAAACACAGCCACTTTTATGAGTATAATTAATAAAACCCAGAAATATCTGCTTTGGGCAGTTTTCAAAGTTGTTAAAGGGCCTCCTGCACCTCAGTTTTCTTTCTGGCATGTTACAGGGCACCCTTGACTTACGGCCATCCTTGAGCCCAGAATTATTGTCATTAAGCAGGGTCGCTTACCTGATTGAACCTAATTTTATGACATTTTTTTTTTTCGCAAGGGGGATCATTCAATAAACCCTGCAATTATTAAGGGAATTCAAATTTAACTTGTGGGTGCTTTTTGCCTGCAACTGGAAGTTAACCTCAGAAACCCTGCAAACGAATGGGGGAAAAAAAATTGTGGTTGTGGGATCACGGGATGCTGCAAACGGCCACCAAGGTCAGCTGGTTGCCGAATGTCAAAAATACGATCATGTGACCACGGAAGGGGTGTGTGTGTGTGTGGCCGTCTGTCAGGGCTCCAACAGATCCACCCCCATTCAAATCATAAGTCTCTAGCCGCATCTCTCAGAGTTTAAAGAAGATTTATTAGGAGTGACCATGTTGGCGTTACCTGGATGCAGCCGACTCTGAGACACATCGTAAAAAAAAATGTTTCATTAGGTTGGCCGTGTTGGCGTTAGCTGGGTGCAGCCGACACTAAAACACATCATTCATTTCCCCCTTGACCCTGGTCTTCCCCCCACCCCACCGGGATGTATATCCTCCAATGGGACACATCCATAGCCAAGAGTCATCCATCATGCTCTCCAGTGATATTTTTGCACGCCAACAACTTTGGGCTGCCAAGGCGATTATCTAAGACATTTAAGGAATGCACTGCTTCCCCCCGTTCCCTTTTTCTGGCAGCTATAACAGGCCAAAAGAGTATCTTTTTAGTTCACACTGTTGTAACTTTGAACCCAGGTTGTAAGTAGCTTTTGCAGGATCTGTTGTCCCTTCAAACGGTTGCTGAGTTACCAGGTGTAATTCGGGAACCACCTGTAGTTTTAGGGTCAGGAGAGAAACGGGCCGTGCTGCCTGGAGCTTCTGATGGAAAGGCAGGATATAAATCTGATACATGACGAAATCAGAGCACTTTGCAGCAGCCCCCCTGGGAGGTTGTGAATCTCAGGTGTAGTTTGTGCCTTTTTCCTCCTTTCTACTTTTCCAGTGACAAAATGGCCTCTCTTCTTCCTCAGCTCTCATGGTGCTTCTGGCCATCCTAGATTTCCTGTTTGTCAGCCACGCTTACCACAGCATCCTGACCCGGGGGGCTTCCGTCCAGCTGGTCTTTGGCTTTGAGGTGAGTAAATAAGAATAAGGAGAAGGAGGAGGAGGAGGAGGAGGAAGAAGAAGAAGAAGAAAGAAGAAAGAAGAAGGAGGAAGAAGAAGAAGAAGGAGGAGGAGGAGGAGAGGAGGAGAAGAAGAAGAAGAAGAAGAAGAAGAAGAAGAAGAAGAAGAAGAAGAAGAAGAAGAAGAAGAAGAAGAAGAAGAAGAAGAAGAAGAAGAAGAAGAAGAAAGAAGAAGAAGAAGAAGAAGAAGAAGAAGAAGATATAGGATCAATCAGCAGTGGGCTTAGGAGCTGTTTTTGGCATGCTTTGTTTTATTTGGGGAAGTTTGCTTATATTGGGGGGTCCAACTTGATTTCTTTGAGGGCCGCATCAGGGTTGTGTTTGACCTCAGGGGCCTGTGGGGGGAGGCAAGGCCAGTTTGAAGCTACTCACCGAGGTTCTGTTTTCGGCTGCCACGCCCTGGCTTCTGTTTTCACTGGTGGAAGGATGCGCGCAGCCTTCCTGAACTCCATCTTCACTGGCAGAGGCACTGCGGTCCTTCACTGTTTCCAGAGTGGGCCCACAGGCCAGATCTAAGCACCTTGTGGGCCAAATCCAGCCCACGGGCCTTGAGTTTGACACCCCTGAGTTATCTGTTACAGATTACCAGAGTTGGAAGGTACCTTGTAGGTCATCTAGTCCAACCCCCCACCCAAGCTATGATCCTATGATCCTCATGTCCTCATTTAGTGACCAGAATTGGGCCCGACAACTTGGTTGTTAAGTGATGCTGTCACTAACTGACACTGGATGTCAGGTCTCCGGTATTCAACCCCCACTTAAATCCTTAGCCCCTCTAGCCAGATCTTTCAGAGCTTACAGAAGATTTATTAGGAGTGAACACGCCGGTGCTACCTGGGTGTAGCCGACTCTGAGACACACCATTCATTGTCACCCTTGACCCTGGTTCCCCCACCCTACCCCATCTCCTTGGATGTATCATGATTCATATTCTCCAATGAGACACATCCATGGCCCAGAGTCACCAATCATACTCTCCACTTAGAATTTTGCACGCCAGAAACTTCGGTCGTCTAAAAATCATTTATGAAGACATTTAAGGAATGCACTACTCCCCCGCCCCCCCTTTCTGCTAGCAACTCTTTAAAAAACTAGAGAAATATTTTATGAGTTGACACTGGACTGCGATCTTAACTCCAGCGTCAGAAGGAAGCCAAGGGTGTTTAGTCTCGTTCTACTAAATTCTGCTGTGTAATCCTTTTTCCTCTCGGCTCTCCACAGTACGCCATCCTCATGACGATGGTGCTGACGGTCTTCATCAAATACCTTCTGCATTCCATCGACCTCCAGAGTGAAAACCCCTGGGACAACAAGGCCGTCTTCATGCTCTATACAGAACTCTTCACGGGTAAATGGATCCGGGGGTGAAGTACAAAGACACCCCACCCCTTTCCCAAATCCGTCCCATCTATCCCAAGAAAGTAGGTATGCCGGCAGCTGAGGCATATGGGTTGTCCTTGACTTACAGCCATCTGTTTTAAGGACCGTTTCAGAGATTAAAAAGGGACTTCGAACCAGTTTTCACACTTCACGATCTTTGTCATCAAAATTCAGGTGCTTGGCAACTGGCACGTTGCATTGTCCCAGGTGTCATGTGATCCCCATTTGCAACCTTCCTCGCCGGCTTCTGAGAAGCAAAGTCAATAATTCATTTAATGACCATGTGATTCACTTAAATAACTGCCGAGCTGTGGCGAAAAGGTTGCAAAAGGAAGCCCAGCTCACTTTTAATTTTGACCCTAAGTCAAGGGCTACCTGTGTTCTACCTTGATTGTAAGGATGTCAGGTTCAAAGCGCGCTTTTGCGGGTGCAACCATTACCCTTTCTTAACTTGCCAACAAACCAGGGGGGGGTGGGGGCCGGGGGGAAGGATGAGATGCAATGTAGACATCAAGAAGACGAACCATGAGAGCCAAGGACGCTTCTGCAGGCGTTTGCCAAAACCAAAGACATTTTCTCATAACAATAAAATGAGAGTCAATTGGACCGCGTAATCTGCACTAATAGGGGGAGGAGCGAGAATCCTATACTTTAATTAGCGTATTTTTCAGAGTAAAGTGGGTGGAAATGCCTGTGTGTCTTATACAGTGAATATTGCCGAAACCCCGCCCTCCTGCCAGCCCCTATACTTTGGCCTCTGCTTCCCAGCAATTTTGCCTCCTTGCAGCAAACCTGGTCAGCTTCAGCACAGCCTGATTAGCACAAGCAGCTGATTGTCAGATCAGCCGGCCTCCCGTCGATCAGCTGTTTCAGGCTGCAGGGATCACCCTTGCCTATTGCCTCTGCGTACCGCATTTTCCGCCTCCACGCTCCCTGGTTTCTGCCAGTTCTGATCCGCGCTGCTCGGAACGGGTCGAAAATGGGGCGGGCAGAGGCCGAAAACAGGATGCAGAGGCTGAAAACGGGGTAGCAATAGGTGATGGCAATTCCTGCAGCCTGAAACAGCTGATCGTCCGGAAGCCGGTTGAACCGACAGTCAGCTGCTTGTGGTAATCAGACTGTGCTGAAGCGGACCTTGCTGTTCGTTGCAAGGAAGCAAATTGCTTGGGGGTAGAGGCAGGTTTTCTTTCTCCTTGTTTTGCTCCCCAAAATCTGGGCGAGTCTTATACTCTGAGAAATACGGTATGTGGGTTTGCGTGGGAATTAGCCCGATCTGGTTTTGCCCTCCTCGGTGCCGAAATGGATGCCCTGAGTAAAGTTTTGCATTCAGATATTGTTCTCGACCGTGCTTGCTTCAGTCGGGTTCGCCCGTCAGAACATCGACCAAGGGGTCCTTTCGGGCCGTGACCTGGAAGTACAAAAAAATAATAATAATGAATTAATATCCTTTTTCCTCCCAAGGTTTCATCAAGGTCCTTCTGTACATGGCCTTCATGACCATTATGATCAAAGTGCACACCTTCCCTCTTTTCGCCATCCGGCCTATGTACCTGGCAATGAGGTGAGTCCCAGCCCAGGAGAATCGGGAGGAGGCAGAGCTGCAGTTCTGCCCCTTTCCGCAGCTGAAGAGTCTTTCAAGCCCCCACCCCACCCTCTCCCCCCTCCCCCGACATTGCCTGCCTGCCTGTTCACCCCCCGAGGACCAACTCTTGCTGTCTTCCCTCCTAGGCAGTTCAAAAAGGCGGTCACGGATGCGATCATGTCTCGCCGAGCGATCCGCAACATGAACACGCTGTGAGTATTCTGAGGAACGCCCGGCCTGTTTCCTAGCTGAAGGTCCCTTATGCAGGCAACACATTTTTTTTTACATTTGAGTTTAATCTCTTTCCTAGTTGAATAGAATAGAATAGAATGCAGAATAGGAATAGAATAGAATAAGAAAGAATAGAATGGAATGGAATGCAGAACAGATAGAATGCAGAATAGAATAGAATAGAATAGAATAAAGAAGAGAATAAGGAATGGAATAGAATAGGGAATAGAATGGAATGGAATAGAATAGAATAGAAATAGAATAGAATAGAATAAAGAATAGAATAGAATAGAATAGAATAGCAGAATAGAATAGAATAGAATAGAATAGAATAGAATAGGAATAGAATAGAGTAGAGTAGAATAGAATAGAATAGAATAGAATAGAATAGAATAGAATAGAATGCAGAACAGATAGAATGCAGAATAGAATGGAATAGGAATAGAATAGAGTAGAATAGAATAGAATAGAATAGAATAGAATAGAATTTGGAATGAATAGAATAGAATAGAGAAGAGAAGAGAATAGAATAGAATAGAATAGAATAGAATAGAATAGAATAGAATAGGATTCTTAATTGGCCAAGTGTGATTGGACACACAAGGAATTTATCTTGGTGCAAATGCTCTCAGCGTACATAAAAAGAAAAGAGACATTCGTCAAGAGTCAAGAATCATAAGGGACAAAACTTAATGATAGTCATAGGGTACAATAAGCAATCAAATCATTACTAGGAAACAGTCACTAAAAATCGTAAGGATACAAGCGACAAAGTTACAGTCATGCAGTCACAACTGGGAGGCGATGGGTGTTAAAGGGTGATCCTTATTCCATAAGGAAGATCCTTATGTATACATTAACAGCCCCAGGGCCTAAATATATAGGCAGCAAATGTTTATGGAGGTTCTCAGTCATGCAGGTCATAGTTGTCCCAAATATTGTTTCCCCCAAAAAAGGCAACAGTGGACTTTGTTTTTTCTTTGAAGACATTTCGCTTCTCATCCAAGAAGCTTCTTTGGTTCTGACTGAATGGCAGGGGATAGAAGGATTTACATTCCTTGCGGCCCTCTGGTCGTTGCTGCTCTTCCTGAGAGTCATTCTCCTGCCTACAGCCCAGTCCTTTCAGCAGTTCCAGGAAGGTTCCACACCTGTTTGATCCTGGGGGCCCAGATAAACCTCCCGAGTGGCCTTACCAATTCTCAGAAAGAGTTCCGATGACCGGAGGATTGCAAGGAATATAAATCCTTTCATCATCCTTCAGTCGGAACTGAAGAAGCTTCTTGGATGAGAAGCGAAATGTCTTAAAGGAAAAACAAAGGGAGTCCAGTTTCTTTTTGAAAAAGCACCACTGGAACATAAAGGCAGCAAGATTTTTACATTAACATTGATCTGTTTCCTAGTTGAACTCCACACACAAACACATCTATCCAAAACGTTCCCAGCGGCCTTTCTGCTCTCCACCACGTCGGCTCTGGGCCGTGCTTGGGAGAAGGGGAGGAACTCAGGGGTCTCTGGCCTTATTCTCCTCAGGTACCCCGATGCCACCCCAGAAGAACTGCAGGCCATGGACAATGTTTGCATCATCTGCCGGGAAGAGATGGTGATGGGTGCGAAACGTCTGCCGTGCAATCACATATTCCATACCAGGTGGGAGGCGGGGAGTGTTTTTGTTTCGTTTTGTTTTCTTAAATAGAAAACCCGAGGGAATCTGGGTGCACTTGGAAGCTTGAGTAGTCTGCAGGAGTGTGTGAGAGAGAGAGAAGGGAGGGAGGGAGAGAAAGAAGGAGGGAGGGGGGAGGGAGGGAGAGAGAGAAAAGGAGAAATAGGGGGAGGAAGGGAGGGAGAGGAGAAGAGAGAGAAAAAGAGAAGGGGATAGAATATGAGAGAGAGAAAAGGAGAAAGGAGAATGAGAGAGGAGAGAAAAGGAGAGAGAAAGGAGAACGAGGAGAGAAAAGGAGCAAAAGAGAAAAAGAGGGATGGCGAGGAGAGGAGAGAGAAAAAGAAAAGGAAATAGAATATGAGAGAGAAAAGGAGAAGGAGAGAGAGGAGAGAGGGACGGGGAGGGAGAGGAGAGGAGAGGCGAGAGAAAAGAAACAATATGAGAGAGAAAGGAAAAAGAAAAAGAGAAAAAGAGATGGGAGGAGGGAGAGAGAGGAGAGAAAAGAAATAGAATATGGGAGAGAGAGAAAAGGAGAAAGAATGAGAAAGGAGAGAAAAGGAGAAGAGAAAGAGAAAAGGAGAGGAGAGATAGGGATGGGGAGGGAGAGAAAAGGAGAAAGGAGGAGAAGGAGAGAGGAGGAAAAGAGAGAAAGAAAGAGAGAGAGAGGAGAACCTGGGAGGCAGTTTTGAAGTCACCCATTAGAACGGCCAGGGGTTCTCCTCTTCTTCAGCTGCCTCCGATCCTGGTTTCAGCGCCAGCAGACCTGCCCCACCTGCCGGATGGACGTCCTGCGCGCCTCCCTGCCCACCCAGTCGCAGCCGCCCCCCGAGCAGCCGGAAGGAGGGCAGCATCCGCCCCCCCACCAGGCCCCCTTGATGCCTCAGGCGCCCAACTGTGAGTCCCGCTCTGTGAGCTGCTGCTACGCGGATGAATCTTCCTCGTCTTTGATCTCTTCCTGGGGGGTGGGGGTGGGGTGGGGCTTCAACTCTCCCCATTTCACGGCCCGTTCCCTACAACAACTCTGTGGGGTAGGCTGGGGGTGAGACAGAGGGACTGGCCCAAAGTCACCCAGCCCAAGGCAGGACTAGAACTCACCGTCTCCTGGTAATTGGCCCAAAGTCACCCAGTTGGCTATCATGCCTAAGGCAGGACTAGAACTCACCGTCTCCTGGTGAACGGCCCCCAGTCAGCCAAGTGCCTTTCATCTCTAGTCTGAGACTAGAACTCGCCGCCTGTAGCCCAGATCTTCATTTTTCCCGCTTGCATTTGTCTTTGACTGTCGCGCAGGTTATGCTTAAGCTTCCCTGAATCAAAAGGCAAAAGAGCATTTTAAATAATGGTCAATTGAAAATTCTTGCTGGCTTGGAACACCCCCGGTGGGGAGCGATGGCCCCTTTAATGACTTGTGTACTTCAGCTCCCAGAATCCCCGAGGCAGCTTGCACAGGGCTGGCTCAGGAATTCTGGGAGCAGAAGCCCACAAGTCACAAAAGGGCCCATTGTTTGGCCAGCCCTGTGTCAGGAAGCCGCGCTGATGCCCTTCTTCTCTGCAGTCCCCCAAGGCCTCCTGCCTCCGTTTCCTCCCGGGATGTTCCCTTTGTGGCCCCCCATGGCTCCCTTTCCTCCGGTGCCGGGCGTCCAGCCCCCCAACAATGCCGACGGTGCCTCCGCGGGGCCCCCGCCAGGATCCCAAGGGGCAGGTGAGGAAAACCCCCCCCCGCCCCCACAGTTGGCTGTTCCACTGGTGAGCCACCAAAGGAGGGGTCTTAACGGGGGCCGCGTTTCCTCCTCGACAGGCACCGCCAGGCCCACGGGGGATTCGGCCAGCACGTCGGACACCGCCACCACCGCAGGGACCGTGCCGGGTTTCCCCTTCCCTCCCCCTTGGATGGGGATGCCGTTCCCCCCTCTCTTTGGTACGTTCCAGAGGGCCTGGGCGGGGCTTCCCACCCCGTTGATTATGACGGGGGCGGCTACCGATCGCCCGGTTTCCGCTGCCCTCCCGGGGAGGGAGGGGCCGGTTCTTTTTTGGGTGGGTGGAGTGGGGTTTGGGGGGGCGAGTCCTCTTCTCCCATGTCTACCCCTCCCACTCTCCCCGCTTTAGGGTTCCCTCCGATGCCCGTTCCCCCCTCGGGGTTTTCCGGGCTGACGGAAGAGGAGCTGCGGGCCATGGAAGGCCACGAACGGCAACACTTGGAGGCCCGGCTGCAGTGCCTGCAGAACATCCACACCCTCCTGGACGCGGCCATGCTCCAGATCAACCAGTATCTCACTGTGCTGTCTACGATTGGGTGAGCCTCCTCCCCCTTTCCCCCCTCTCTCTCTCTCTCCCTCCTCCCCTCCTCTCCTCTCTCTCTCTCTCTCTCTCTCTCTCTCTCTCTCTCTCTCTTTCTTTCTTTCTTTCTCTCTCTCTCTCTCTCTCTCTCTCCTTCCTTCCTTCCTTCCTTCCTTCCTTTTCTTCCTTCCCTTTCCTCTGCCTTTGTCTCTGTTTTCCTCTCCCTCCCCTTTTTCCCTTCCTTCCCTCCTTCCTTCCTTCCTTCCTTCTCTTCCTTCTTCCTTCCCCCCTCCCCTTTGTCTCTGTTTTCCTCTCCCTCCCCCTCTTTCTCCCCTCCCTCCCTCCTTCCTTCCTTTCCCTTCCCTCTTCCTTTGTCTCTTTGTTTTCCCTCTCCCTTCCCCTATTTCTTCCCTCCCTCCTTCCTTTCTCTCTCTTTTTCTTTTTTACTTTCCTTCCCTTCTTCTCCCCTCCAATCTTCCTTCCTTCCTCCCTCCCTCCCTCCCTCCCCCTTCCTTTCCACCCTCCTTAAATTCTTATTCTGCCCATCACACTTGTGTGATTCTGGATGTAACAAATCCCTCCCCCACCACCGCCAAACTGGGTTGCCGTGTCTCTTGTCCAGGATGCCTCGAGCTGCTCCAGCGCCCCCTAGTGCTTCGGCCCCTCCAATGGCCCCTCCTGAGACCCCGACTAGCCCTGAATCGAATTCCAGTGAAGCCACCACCTCCACCTCCCAGCCGGCGGACAGCACCTCTTCACCAGGTAAACTCAGGCAAGGGGGGGGGGGGCTTGAAGAGGGAGGGGTCTGGCCTGGAGGCCCCAGTGTTTTTCCCAGTACAGGGAGTCCTCAATTTGCGACCAGTATTGAGCCCCCAGTTGATAAGCAAGATGGTTGTTAAGTGAGTTTTGCCTCATTTTACGGCCTTTCTGGCCACACCTCTTAAGGGAACGAGTGCAGTTGTTCAGTTAATGAGCCGCAGTGGCCCAGTGGTTAGAGCGCAGTACTTGCAGGCTCCTTCTGCTGAGTGCCGGCTGCCTACAATTTGGCAGTTCAAATCCCACCAGGCTCCAGGTTGACTCAGCCTCCCGTCCTTTGAGGTCGGTAAAATGAGGACCCAGATTGTTGGGGGCCAGAGGCTGGCTCTGTGAACCGCTTAAGAGAGGGCTGGAAAGCACCGTGAAGCGGTGTATAATCTAAATGTTATTGCTGTTGCCCACCCTGACAGCGGTTAAAATGCAGCCTTGCAGGCTAACTCTGCCCACAGCCAGGAAGTTCGATTCTCACCATGGCTGGCTGGAGAATTCTGGGACTTTGAAGTCCACAAGTCCTAAAGTTGCCCAGTTTGGAAACCTCTGTATTATACAAATGAACGTGTATAATAAAAACGATTTTTTTTAAAAAAAAAAGTCAACTCCTTTGTCCAATTATCGTTCTCCCTTTGGCATCTCCAGATACGTCCCCAGACAAAGCAGAGGGATCCACGCAGCCCTCCAGCCACGACGGGGACCCCTCCTCCCCGGAAGAGCCCAACGCAGCTGAGCTGCGGAGACGCCGACTTCAAAAACTAGAACTGCCTCCTCCTGCCTCTCATTGAACGAGCTGTGCTCCCTGCGCTGACCTGATGGACTTTTTTTCTCCCCCCACCCCTTCTCTTTCCCCCACTGCCCCAAATAAAATGGAAAAAACAACAACAATGGATTTAAGAAGACCCAAGCCCCCCCCTTCCCCCTCCTCCTCCTCCTCCTCGTGGCAGCAATCAGAAATCAGCGGTGGCCTAAAGAAGAAAAAAGCCAGATGTCTTAACTCGGGCCCGCCAAACGCTGATACGACCAGTTCCGCAGGACTTTCAGTGGTGGGGACAACAGGCCATGGTTTAACCCTGGCTTACGCCATGCAGAGGAAACAGCCGTGTCTTCTATAATAGCGGAGAGCGCGCAAGACTTAACCCTGTTGCACCAGGCTAGCAGCTGCCCATGGTTTCAGACCGGACGGAGCGTGAGCCAAAAACCAGGGTTGGAGGACGAAGGCTTCTGTCTCATTTGGGGGGAAAGAGAGAGAGAGAGTGTGTGTGTGTGTGTGTGAGAGAGAGAGAGAGGCACTGTTTAAAAACCGAGTTGGTTCTTAGCTTTGAGAATTTCTCTTCACTTTGACAAGGGTAGAGTTTTTTTCTACACCATATTTTTGTCCTTTCGATTTTTCCCCTTCCCTAGGCTGGACATGAGCTTGTGTGTGTGTCTGCGCACACCTGAGTGCGTGGCACACCCGTCATGTTTTTGGCTGGTCCTTCCTAAGGAAAGCAAGAAAATGGTCCTTTTTTGCAAGGATATGAACGAGCGGAACGGAGAATTTCTATTTTTGTAAGGGGTCGGGTGGGCGGGTGGGATAGACCAGCGGACGTCTCTCTGGATCGCTTTTGTCTTGCAAAAGTTTTCAGTCCTGCCCCCCTCCTGGCTCCTGGCTCCTGTGCAGCCAGCCTGGGGAGGGGTGAGGAATATTGGGGGAACAAGGGGCGTTGCACAGCTTTCTTTGAATGAATGAACAAATGGCCCGGTAAGATGGAAGCCTCTTTCTCTCTCTATGGAGCTAAGCAGATTTGCACCACAGTAAAACCTGTGACTTGAATCAATCTCCCGTGCTTCGTTCTTTGGCTTGCTCTCTCTTTCGCACACAAAAAAAACCCAAAAAACCCTGTTTAAAAGAGGAACATTTCTCAAGGAAGCAGGACCAAGGAAGGACCTCGCCTTTTGCGGTGGGCTCCGGGCTTCGCCTCGTTTGGGAAAACGCCACCCCGCTGCCTTGATGGGTCCTGGAATTCGATTTTCCCCGGTTTCTTGACCGCGGCCACGTGATCGGTTGAGCTCGGATATCTGGCCAGCAAGAAGTACCCACAAACCCTGGAGAGATTTGAGAGCATTTTCCCAGACCCAATTTTATTATTATTTTTGACTGAATGGCCTCATCCTACCTGGTTTCTGGTGTTGCTGCTGTCTTTTTTTTTTTTTTTTTTTTTGCAAAGCTTTTTTGGCTTCTGCATTGACATTGCCGGAATGATGTGATTTGGGTCTCAATGCCTGTATTGGTTCCTGGACAGAAAGAGGCCTTTCCACCCCCTATTCTGATAAGTTGTTGTCTTTGGGGTTTTAGCCATGAAAGGGCTTGGAAGGATGGGATGGGATGAGAAAGGATAGAATGGGAGGAAGGAAGGGCTAAGGGAAAAGAGGAAGAGAAGGGAAAGAATGGGAGGAAGAACGAAGGGAAGGGAAAGGAAAGAATGGGAGGAAGGAAGGAGGAAGGGAAAAGAAGAGAAGGGAAAGAATGAAAGGGAGGATGAAGGGAAGGGAAGGGAAAGGAAAGAATGGGAGGAAGGAAGGAGGAAGGGAAGGGAAGGACCAAGGGAAAGAAAAGAATGGGAGGAAGGGAAAAAAGGGAAAGAAAAGAATGGGAGGAAGGACCAAAGGAAAGGAAAGGGAGAACGGGAGGGAGGGAGGACAGAGGGAAAGCAAAGGATGCCATAAGGGAATAGAATAGGGAGTGGGATAGAACGGAATGGGCTTGAAGAGAAGACGGGGATGGAAAAGGACAGGATAAGAGGATCGGATAAGACAGGAAAAGGAGGAGGGGAAGTCAGGGTAGGATAACCTTCCAGGGCCTTATTTTTTTCCCCCCTTTGAAATCTGTAGGAATTCTAGACAAATTGACGACCTGTGGAGGGATCCCCTGGCTTGGGATTTTCTCCCCCCAGGTGTTTGCTGCTATTTGTACCTGTCTTCCCCCATAGGGAAACAACTACTGAATGAGACGGGATTTTTTTCTGCATCAGCAGCCTCCCTGCCGAAGCGCTTTCAGTAGACTTAGTAGATTTTCCCCTATTTTTTTACAAAAAGCCTGCTGTTCTTTTTCTGCAGCACTTCTGAGATAACTTTAAAAAAAAAGAAAAGAAAAAGAAAGGCCTCCCCTCCAGGAAGCAAATCAAGTGAAATATTTGTTATTTGGCTGCTGTTTATTTTGGGGCTTTTTTTCTGAAGGGCTAACGTTTTAAGTTGGGTTAGTGGGCAAAATTACTCTTTGGGGTTAGATTTGGAGTCAGGACAGCAGGGGGTGAAACGTTGGTATCAATAAAAAGGCTCTGCTCACAAAAAAGCTATCTTCATCTCTCCGAGGATGGTTGCCCCGTTCTGTGTCCCTTCGTCGTAAACCGAGACAGATTCACACTCTGGGTGGGGTGAATTTGACCCGTCTTGGGGCAACCTGGGAAACTTAACAGCAAGTTTTAAGAGCGCATGAAAATTCAAGGTGCTTTATTTCAGAATTCAAAACAACCCGATGCAGAAAGCATAAACCTACATCTTAGCACATTTAACCAGCATCCACCATTCTGTGTTTTGGTTTTAAACCGGCAGGCTTAAATGGTTTGGCGTAAGATGGATGCACATTGGGATTCTGTGTGCCAAAATGAACAAAAAGCAGGCACGCCCACCCACCCACCTCATTTCCAGCTGCTGCTGAGTCAGTCTTTGAGAATCGCATGCTGGCTGGGGAATTTTAGGAGTGGAAATCCACAGCTCTTAAAAGTTGCCAATATCGAATACCCTTCGCCTACCGAGTCAAGCCTTCCCTACGCCACATTTCTTGGAAAGCAAGGACCGCCTGTTTTAGACAGACACGAATCTCCCATTTGTCTGAAAAAAATAGTCTTGGGTGGGTGGGGATTTCCCCCAATGAGGAAGTCCTTTTTAGTTCCAAACTAAAGCTGGCATTTTAAAAAAAATATCTTCAAAAAATGTTTTATTTTCCCATAAGGAGGAAATGCAATTGTTTAGTGAGGATAATGTCTCTGATTCTTCTCCAGTATCTTTTCAACTCCCATATGATACAGGGAGGTATAATTTTTAGTCGAATGTACACCTTGCATTCCATTTTCCAAACACACACACACACACACACCCCAGAACAAGCACTCTTGGGGTGTCTCAAAAGTTTTCATGATGGAAACGGGACACTTCGCCTGATCTACTAATTGGATCAGAGGGATGTGTCTCTTTTAAAAACATCACTTCGTCTTCTGCAATTTTTGGCTGCAAAGACTTTTTTTCTTGACACAAAGGTGTATTTGTGTTGTTTTCAATGTGTGCCTCCCAAAAAGGAACAACACAAACAAATCTTAAAGAAGAGATAGGACAACCATTTGCCTGAAATGAATAGGATTTCCTGCCTAAGTAGCGGGTTGGTCTAGAAGACCTCCGAGGTCCCTTCCAACTCTCTTATTCTAAATAGACAAATAGAAACGTAATGCAACCCTCAAGTTTGGAGATTGAAGAACCTTTCCATCGCCAGCAGAGGGCAGTATTGGGCTATAAAACAACACACCTATCCATAAAACAAACGAAAGCGAAAGGTTTAAAAAGGTACTTTGGTTTCTTGGCAATTACTGTGTTTTTTTGGCGCTACAAATCGCTTCTGGTTCTTTTTTTGGTGAGAAACTAACGGACCAGCTTTTGACAAGCCCATCGAGGTAAGATTTGCTCTGGATCGTTATTGCTGCCTACACCTGGCCCTAGGATGTCTTTGCAAAAACAGTTCGTGTCGTTTTCATTCCCTTTCTTTTATTTTCCAGAGAAGGGTTACCTACAAGGAAACTATGGCAGGTTTATGCATGGCTTTTGAGGGATAGGAACAGAGGGGTGGGTGGGGTGATCTCTCATTTGTCCTAAGTGAGGACCACCTGAATTTTTCCTATCTTGTCCTGTCTTCAGGATCTTTGGAGAATAGCTTGACTCCCTCTTCTTTGAGGCAGCCCCTGAGATATTGGAAGACTGCTATCATGTCCCCGCTAAGTCCTTCTTTTCATTAAACTAGACTTACCCAGTTCCTGCAGCCGTTCTTCGTATGTTTTAGCCTCCAGTCCCCTAATCATCCTTGTTGCTCTTCTCTGCACTTTTTCCAGAGTCTCAACATCCTTTTTACATCATGGCGACGAAAACTGGGTGCCCTATTGCACGAGTGGTCTTACCAAGGCATTATAAAGTGGGATTAACATTTCACATAATTTAAAAATTATTATTTGACTGGGATTGTTTCCAAAAGGAACGTGGCTTTTGTACCTATAGCCACACCTTGTTTTTTTATAATGGGCTGGTAATTTTTCATTCTTGCGGAAGCAACACTAAAGTCCAAAGGCCACCGTGACTTAGATAATGTTGAAAGGTGTCAAAATGCCTTTCCTTCGAGGATTCGATTTTCCCGCTGGGAGAGCTCCGGCGCAAGGATACGGACAACTGCTTGAAAGCTGGATCTTTTTATTTTTCAGGAAGGCGAGGGACAGCGAGAAGTCTGCGTTCCTGGGCTAGTTAGCTTCTTATGGTAAGTCCCTGGTTTTTTATACCTTTTTCTCCCTTTGTGAGTTGATTTCGTGTGAATGTTTGTATTTGTGCTTAATGTGTCAAATCCTGTTTGAGTTTGTCTTTATTCTTGCTGGAGGGCAAACTCCGCGGAGTGCGGAAGGTTTTTTTTTTTTAAACGTTCACATGAGATCACACTTAAACTTTCAACCCACACACGTGTTGGTTGGCAACCTAGATGTACGCGCAGCTGGAGAAGAAGATGGATGGAAAGAAAGCAGCGGACAAGATAGCTGGCGACGTGCTTAACAGGACCAAAGAGGTTGCTCTTGAATTTTGGAAGTGTCTCTATCGCCTAAGGAGCAACTGGTCCCACCCCAACCTCAACAGGATGGTTGAAGAACTATCTTGCCGAGGCAAGTCACGTTTTTTCCACTCTTGCTACCCTTAGTGGAGGAAACTGACCGGATGTTTCTCAGTGCGTTGGGCTTCACTGGATCCAAGAGAATATCAACCAGGAAAGGGCCCAAAACGAACCCCTTTGTAGCTGGGACGTCTGTCTCCCAAGCTTTTGTTGCATCTTGGATTGGATTTGATCTGAGTTCATTAATTAAACCAATCCGTGAAATCAACTGCTCATTAAAACAACTAATTAAATCGTTGAGTCAAAATTAATTCATTCTTAATTAAATTTAATTAATTTCATTACTCGACGAGAGCCAAACCGTGGTACCACCCCTGTAGTCACCTTAGCACAATTTGGCAACCGGTTCCAATTAATGACCAAGGTAAAAATGGCTCTAAAACCAGGTCTGCGGTGACTCCCTTAATGGCTGTATCACTTAGGGACCCAAATTCCAGTCCCAGTTGTATTTGTAGGTTGAGGACTACCTGTAATGGAATTCAGATTTCTAGAAAAGTAGTGGACGGTGAAATTTTGTGAAGTTTAATTTCTAACTTTTATTCCCCCCTAATTAAAGGACAAGATCTTTCAGAGGAGATTCTTCTAAATAAGGATGGAGACCTTCTTGATCAGGAATTAAAAGGTACCAGAGAGAGATTAAGAACAAGAGAAACACACTCACGTCCAAAATCCAGCTGAACACGGCAGACAGAGACTTTGACTCCCAGAATCCCCCAGTCAGCATGTTTTAAGAGGGGTGGACTTCCACTCCCAGAATCCCCCAGTCAGCAGGCTTTAAGAGGGGTGGGCTTCAATTCCCAGAATCCCCCAGTCAGCAGGCTTTAAGAGGGGTGGGCTTCAACTCCCAGAATCCCCCAATCTGCATGCTTTAAGAGGAGTGGAATTTAACTCGTAGAATCCCCCAATCTGCATGCTTTAAGAGGGGTGGACTTCCACTCCCAGAATCCCCCAGTCAGCAGGCTTTAAGAGGGGTGGGCTTCAACTCCCAGAATCCCCCAATCTGCATGCTTTAAGAGGAGTGGAATTTAACTCGTAGAATCCCCCAATCTGCATGCTTTAAGAGGGTGGACTTCACTCCCAGAATCCCCAATCTGCATGCTTTAAGAGGAGTGGAATTTAACTCGTAGAATCCCCCAATCTGCATGCTTTAAGAGGGGTGGACTTCCACTCCCAGAATCTCCCAGCCAGCAGGCTTTAAGAGGGGTGGACTTCCACTCCCAGAATCCCCAATCTGCATGCTTTAAGAGGAGTGGAATTTAACTCGTAGAATCCCCCAATCTGCATGCTTTAAGAGGGGTGGACTTCCACTCCCAGAATCTCCCAGCCAGCAGGCTTTAAGAGGGGTGGACTTCCACTCCCAGAATCCCCCAATCTGCATGCTTTGAGAGGGGTGGACTTCCACTCCCAGAATTCCTTGGCAAGCTACTGCCTGGGAATTCTGGGAGCGGAAGCCCACCCATCTTAAATTTGCCAAGGCTGAGAAACAGTGCGCTAAAATCTAAAATATTCTGCTGACTCTCAAGTCTGTTTAAATCCGGTATAAAAGGAACCTCAGACCCATCGATTCCCTCACCTTGATTCCTTGTCTCTCTCTTCCTCAGGCAAAGTGGGCAGAAGGTAAATTACCTAATTATCTGCAGCTTCCTGTGAGTTTCGGTATAATTTATCGAACGGTAAAATGTCCCCCCTCTCTTTGAAAGGCTGAACCCCTCAAACCCACTGTATTTCACCCCATGTTTAAAATGCCCCATTTCTGTCTTTCCTATGTTCGCTTGGGCTCTGATCAGATTCCCAGGAAAAACTCCAGGCGATTTTGTGGGACCAAACCAAAGCATTGAACGGACAAATTCATGGAGCTCAGGTTGAGCGACGGTGTGTCCCCACCCACAGCCACTACGTGGAAGCAAAGGTAGTTTCGGAAGCTTGTTTCCAGAGGAAGGAAATGCCCGAACACCAAGCTTTGATGGCTGTCGGAGAACTGAGACAATGTCACTTCCATCACAACCTCCAGGAGGGACAGGAATGGATCATCCATGACCGGCTTTTCCGATGGTGTCTTCAATCCCAACGTTCCCCCCAATCCATGATGGTGAGCGGAGCAGCTGGCGTGGGAAAGTCCACCTTGTCTGGGGTTGGGTCACCGGGAGACATTACCAAAAGTTCGCCTTGGTTTTCTTCTTCCAACTCCGAGACCTCAACGCTCTGGAGGAGACCAGCTTGGAAGTTCTCCTCCAAAGGAAGTACCCCGAATTATACAGCCAATTGGGTGCCATTCTTCAGCACCCCAAGAAATTCCTCTTCATTTTTTGATGGTCTGGACGAGAGCAGCGAGGTTTTGGATCTCAGCCACAACCGATCTCTGGATCTCTGCGTCCTCCTGGGAGATGTGAAGCCGGTCAACGTGATTGTGACCAGTTTGTTGAAGCAAATGCTTCTGAAGGGATCTTCGGTCCTTCTGACCAGTCCCCCGGCCGCCCTCGCCAAGTTGGGAGTTGAAAGCATTGGACCGGGTGGCCACCCTTGTGGGCTTCCTTGCCCGAGACAGAGAGCAATATTTCCACAACTTCTTTGGAGATGCGAAGGTGGCCAAGAGAGTCCTGTCTTACGTGAGGGACAGCCAAGTTCTCTTCTACGCTCTTTGCTACAACCCTTCGTATTGTTGGATCACCTGCACAGCTCTTCAAGCTTATTTCAGCCCCACGTCCCCACAGCTCTGTCCTCGCCCCCAAACCATCACTCAACTCTTGGTCAGTTACGTGAAGCACATGATGGACCACCATAGCAGAGACTTCTTCTTCGGTGAAGGAGTTCCTGGTTCAGGTGGAGACCTTCACCATCCTTTGATGAAGGAATTCCTGGTTCAGCTGGGCTCTTTGGCCGGACGTTGCTTGAGAACTCGCACGTTGATCTTGGAGGAACGTGACTTGAAGGCATCTCGAATCACACAAAGTGCTGACCCTTCTTTTCTCAGAGCCTTTTATGGAGGAAGATACTCCAAAAAGGAGGTCCTCTTTCCAGGTCACCTACTCCTTTCTTCACCTCGGCGTTCAGGAGTTCTTCGCTGCCTTCTTTCATTACTTGGATTTCAAAGAGGGCTGTTTTTCAGACATGATAGAAGTCGTTGAAGAGGACCAGAGTGGCCATTGCAACATTTTCCTTCGCTTCCTGGCTGGATTGTCTCACCTGAAGACCAGGACACCTTTGGAAGAACTTCTGGGAAGCTTCTCAGTGGCGGCTAGCGAAAGGGGGATTGATTGGCTACCTACCTACCTACCCATCCATCCATCCATCCATCCATCCATCCATCCATCTATCCATCCATCCATCCATCCATCCATCCATCCATCCATCCATCTATCTCACCGTCCATCTCTTCCATCTTGTCTGTCTGTCCATCCATCCATCCATCCATCCATCCATCCATCTATCTATCTATCTCCATCCTTCTTTTTGTAATTAATTCTTTTCCAGCCGTGTCTGTTGGGATGGTCCCAATAAAGTCAACCTGTCAATCACAAAGTCCCGCCCCTTTTAATCAGGCAGTCAGAGATGCCACTTTAACTTTTCTGGCCTGCCTCTGGATATCCCAATTGGGTTGATTAACCTTTTTAATGGAAAATCAAAATATACAATGATGTTTTAATTAAGTGACTCAGGCTATGCCTAGGAGGATCAAAGAAAAAAAAATGAATTAACTTCTAGGCTGTTCTTTGGAGAATTTGTCCTAGACATCCGGGGCATATCAAAAAGGAAGCTGAAATTTGGATATTGCACTTTCAAAAAGCTGGACGGGCACTTTTTCATTCCTTGTTTGGCTAATTTCTCTGCCTGTTTTCTCACAGCCTTCAAGATAATTGCTTGAAAGACTCAGCAGCGAACCATCTCATTTCTGCATTAAAACGTCCTCAATGTGTCGGCTTGAGAGCCTCAGGTAATTTAACGGTCTTCTCAGAAAATGCCATCATATTCTGGATCCTTTTGAGTTTGGGAGGGGGAAAAGGTCCTTTGGGTCACGTTAACTGCAAAATATTTTTTCCTTTGTGTGTTTGGAATGCATATTTAATAATAATAATAACGACAACAGCAATGAAATTGACTTTGGCGTGCTGTGTTTTATGTTTTCGTTTGTTTGGTTGAAGGTAAATGATGTTTGACCTAATATCATCACAAAATCTCCAGAACCGTAAAGCTTACAAACTTGAAATCTGGCACATATGTTCCTCTTGGCTTCTAGGGGCTCACTAAGAAAGGATTTTTCAAAAAGACCATCAGAGCGTTACTATTTCCTATATTATTATTATTAACACGCTCTGATGCTAAGGAGTTCTACTTCCCCTCCCCACCTGAAAAGAAATCTCTTCCAAATGCAAAACACAAGCAGAGGAGAGGAGGTTCAATTTTAGTTTCACAGCAGCAAGAAGCTTTAGTACAGAACAATTGAGCTAAGCCACGCCCAGGTTCCTTGCTCGCATAGCAAATACTGTTTCAGTTTCCAAACAGCCACCAACTCTCCAACACACTGACAGGACTCTAGCCAGATGAATACCAATGGATGCTGGTAGGCAGAGGCAGAATATTTTCCCCTTATTTTTCTCCCCAAAAAACTAAGCCCGGCCACATAGTTTCATAGCGAAGCATGGATATCCAATTAGTTATTAATAAGTAACTTGGATAGGCTGTCTGGGAATTAGGTTTAGCAATATTAAAAAATTCCTGATGGATATTTCACTCAGGATTGATCGAGGACACAGTGCAGGCTAGATGGTACAACGTTGGCCAGCGTTAGAATAAAAGCCACGCTGGTTGGATTGTGTTGTATTTTTCAAAAGGTATGTGGCAGCTCCCAGCTTCCTTCCACCTTCTTTAATTTTTTAAAAAAACTTAGTGTGCTGGATTTTTAGGCACCTTGTGGGCTAGAGACTTTTTTTTTTTTTACCATGATTCCTGGAATGCCCAAGCAATTCTACAGTGAATTGTTCATCTGTCATTCCACGAAGTGAGAAAGGAAAAGAAGGAAGGAAGAAAACGATAGAAAGAAGAGGAGGAAGGAAGGAAAGAAAGAAATATAGGTTTAGGAAAACTGGGAAGAAAGAAAGAAAAAAGGAAGGAAGAAAAAGAAAAAAAAAGGAAGAGAAAAGAATGGCAGCTCTGCGCATGCGCATACTGGGAACAGGCTCCAGCTGTTCTTCCGCCTCACTAATGTCCAACTCCGAAGGCAGCTGATAACTGTCGGATGGCCCCGGATCCCTTTCTGCCTCCGATGCAGAGTATTTGTCAACCTTCCCCAGACTCCAGGACTGGCCCAGGTTCCTCCCCAGCCTCCTCACTGTCCGAATTGGCCACCAGCTCTGCCGGCCACTGGCAAGCCACAAGATACGGTTCCAAGGACAGAAAGACCCTGGCTGGAGTCCCATGTTTTTCAAAGAAGGGTGGGCTTAAATAAAACTCTTTTTCATCAGGGGAAGAATTTATCGTGAACTTAAATTTGTTATTCTCTGCCACAGATTACGGGAAAATGCCTTAATCGGATGCCTCATGCAAGCCGCTGGGTTCTGCTCTCGCTGGAAACACCAGCTTGGTCAGCCTAGATTTGTGTGGAAATCCACTCACAGACCTTTGTGATCTCATCCCGCATTGTTCTCTTCAAGAGATCAGGTAAGATCCTAGGAAAAAGCCCACCCCAGGTATAAAGACATCTCAAGTTTCCAGCCCTCAAGATGGCCATGCCTGGCTGACGGGACTTGGATCTGTGTGTGCTGTTCAAGAGATCAGGTAGGACTACAGGGGGAAAAAAAATCCACAGGCATATAAAAACACCTCAAGTTACTAGTCCTCAAGATTCCCGTGCTTTGGGGGGTATGGCTGGCGGAACCTTGATCTGCAGGCCGCTGTGAAGAAATCTTGCAGGATCATGGGGAAAAACTCACACGCATATTATAGGTAGTCCCCAACTTATAACCATTGGTTTATTTGGTGTTAAAGGGCACTGAAAAAAGTGACTTATGACCGTTTTTTCACACTTACGACCATTGCGACTAGGCTAGGCTAGGCTAGGATAAAATAGAATAAAATTTAGAATAGAATTTAGAATAGGATGGAATTTAGCATAGGATATGGTAGATAGGATAATAGAAATAGAACAGAGAATAGAATAGTAGAATAGAATAGAGTAGAGTAGAACAGAATAATAAAATAGAATAGAACTTTATTGTCCCTTCAAATGTACGCTAATCAACATACATTAAAATGAAATTTCATTGCATTCAGCTCTCAAAAGATAAAACATTATACATATACTCCCCCACACACATATGACACAGAGAAACCTCACAATCTAGTTTGAATGTAGTTTACAAGACCTAATGTACAAAGCTGTTCCAGAATGTAGTAGTCCTGCTACATATACTTGGAAACGCCTCCTCAAGAGGAGAGCAACAGAAACAGACCCTGAAGTGAGTGTGTGGGGTCTCTAACGATGCTCTGAGCTCTAAGCACATAGCGCTTACAAGCAGTATTCCGAATAACGGGAAGCCAACTTCCTATAACCTTCTCCATTGTCCTGACCGCTCTTCCTATAATCTCCATTGTCCTCACCACTCTCTTTATGGACTTTCTATTTGAGGCACTGCTGCCACTAAACCAAACAGGGATGCAGTTTGTTCAAACACTCTCCAGATCATGCCTCTATAAAAAAATAATATATATATATTTTCAAAGTCAGATTTCTGCTTTTCCTCCCTAGGTCGAAATCCACAGATATCACCCCAGCGAAACAGAACCAACTGAAAATATTGGCCAGCAAGCAAAACAGCTTCAGACTTTACATTTAAGAGGTATTCCAGTCCGTTTCCAGCTTCATATTTCGGTGTATCATTTTTTTTTTTGAAAGAAATTCTGGATTTTAGTCTACCTTCCTTTGAAGAACATCTGCAGGACGTGGTTCAAAAATCCAAGATGCAGGGTGTAAAGTCTGTACAGGTGGTCCTCGAGTTAGGACCATAAAGGTGCCTGCTTATTAAAGTTCATAATGGTTGTAAAATGGCCCATATGAATGTCCCGGTTTTTTTTGCAATAGTCATATGTATTTGTCATGTTTGTGTTGTGGGTCTCCGGCAGCCTGTGCAGATGGCAGCGGAATTGGACAGTGGGGTAGAACAGGGACCAGTCTGGCAGTCTGGAGAGGACTCGGACGAGGGTCCTGCGTCCAATGCAGAGATGGGGCCAGGACCATCTGGGAGCCGTGTGCTGACTCTGGAGCCTCTGGAGTTTGGCAGCAGCGAGGCAGAGGAGCAAAGGGAGCCTGTTCCCAGTGTGTGTGTGCGCAGAGCTGCTGGAAGGCAAGAAGCTGAGACAAAAGGGGAAACTTGGGAGTAAGGCTGGGAGGTGATTGCTCCTCCCATATGGTATAAAGGACAGGCAAAGATGAAGAAACCTTTGCAGGAAGCAAAGTCGTTCGTTCGGTTCAGATTAATCCTTGAAGCTCTGTGTCGACTTTGTACTTCGGTTGGCTTCTTTTTCAGTTCATTTGGCACTTTAGTTGTTGGCAGCCATTCAAAGGAGAGAAAGGTGGGTGCTTATCTCGAGGGACTCTTTGGGACTCGTGACCGGCTGGGAATGAACATAATTCCCAGCGTTGAAATAAAACAAGAGTTGTTTTAATTAAGCGTGTGCGTAATTACGGTCTCGGAAGCCTTGCTGAGAACAGGTTGGGTGTCTCAGGGCCATAGGATCACCCTTTGCGATCTTTTCAACTGTTTTCCGACAAGCAAACCACCCTGGAGGAAACCAGATTCATTTAACAACTGTAGTTATTCACTTAACAATTGTAGTAGTTCACTTAACAACCGTGGCAAGAAAAGAGGTAAAATTGTGCATGACTTGCTTTGCTTTAGTGATGAAAATTCTGGTCCCAGTTCTGGTCATAAATGGAGAACTAGTTTGGGATCCAATCATTAGCAGGTCTTAAATGAAAAGATACTTTCTTAAAAAAAAAAAGTTTGCAAATTCCTTATTTAAAGCCAGTAGATGGTGCTATTTTGCAACCAGAAAATGAAGCTTTTTTAAAAACAACAACTGGGTTTATTTGACCTTTGGAAATTAAAAGTGAATATTGCAAAACTCAAAAATGAAAGTGAGCGCATGAAACTATCTATTTCCTTTTGTAAAAGTCCCAAGGTTGGGGATCTTAAAGGAATTTCCCCAGCCAGCTTCCCAGGAAAAGAGAGAGAGAGAGAGAGAGAGAGAGAGAGAGAGAGAGGTTTATTCCTTTTAAAAATAGTAATTTATTTGCCTTGCAGCTGATTAAAACAAAACAGGAACTGCTAAAGGTTTTGGCTCAGCAATTAAAAGATTGTGTGTTCAGATTTGAAGGGCAGTCTCCAGCTCCCAAAATTCTCAGCAGCGGCTGTGCTGGTTGGGAAAACCTGGGAATTGTAGTTCACAACTACACAACTGGTCTGTGACTAATCAAGCTTTGATTGATTGTAATTTGCAGATCTGAAGGACAATCTTTGGTTCCTTAGAATCCTCAGAAGGGGTTGTCTTGGCTGGGGAACTCTGGGAGTTGTAGTACCCAGATGCCTGAGGAACTCTGGGAGTTGTAGTACCCAGATGCCTGAGGAACTCTGGGAGTTGTAGTATCCAGACCCGGAGGACAATCTTCAAGTTCCTAGAATTCTCAGTGGTAGCTGTGCTGTCTGGGGAACTCTGGGAGTTGTAGTATCGAGACCCAAAGGACAATCTTCAGTTCTCTGAGAGGTAGAAGGGAATTTTCCCCCAGCAAAACTCCTTCCACCTTCTCAGCCTGAATAACCCGAGGAAGATCCATGTTTCCCGTCTGCTAAAGCTGGATTGATTCATTTCCGGGAACTCTGTAGAACATTTTCTTCCCTATAAAAAGATATTAACATTTGGTGCATAAGATATTTTTACATGAATGCTTATACCGCTTTATATGGCATCACTGAGGCCCCATATGGAATCCAGTTTTGGTCACCACAATTAAAAAAATAAAAAGATGTTGCGACTCTAGAAAGGATGCTGAGAAGAGCAACAAAGATGATTAGGGGGACTGGAGAATAAACCATACTGTCAGGATTCCAGCAATCGCCCTCATTCAATCATGATTCTCGAGCCAAACTTCAAAAACCTTCAAAGGATTCATGAGAGGCGACATACTGGCCCTGCCCTGTATGAAGCCAACTCTGGCCTACATCATTCACAGGACCCTGTGACCCTCTTTCCCCTCCCCCCCGGGGGTCTCATAAACCAGATTGTCGGGCTCCGAGTTTGCTACGCAAGTCATCTGGCGGTGGAGAATATCACCTTAGCTCTGCTGACGCTGGATCTGTATTGCTGCTTGTGTGCTAGCTGATGGTGTTGAAGGTTGCTTTAGAATGACCCGGCAGAGCTGTGAGCTGCAGGATGGATTCTGAAGCAACTGCAGGCTAAAGGACGGATTCTGAAGCAACTGCGGGGCTGGAAATGGCTTTTTCGTGTATTGATGAATGGTGCGTATTGTTAGAGGGGGCTATTGTGCCATATAAGTGGTAATTAAGCATTGAGTTAAGACATGGTGAAGGTGGAGAACAGTTAGTGAGGATTGGAATAGCATAGGGATGTAGACATAGGGTTAAGAGCATTTAGGGATAATAGGTTAGGCGTGGCCAGGCCTAGAACTGCATATAGGCCTGGGTGTGGTGCGGATGTGTCTCATGATAATGACAATAAAAGGAAAGAGAGCAGACTCAAACCCAACACTAACCTTGGCTGGCTTTTAGCCATTCTTGGCTGCTTAGAGTATTTGTTGTTCGCTGATATATTGAATAAACCGTCATTGTCCTAAAGAGGAGCTGGAGTTTGGATTCATTGAAAAACAAATTTTCAATACTCAAGGACCGGCTGAGACAAATTCTCCAACTGAGCACCTTCACAGGCTGGGTGTCATCATTCATGTTTTCCAATTAAATATATTCGCAGGCAGAAGCTCTGGTAGTTTAGTTAACAACCTTTTAAAGCTAAAATTTGGAATGTACTTTTGCTTCCGAACGGCTTCACTGATCTTCCACATTTCCTCCCTCCACCCCTATTTTTTTAATGGCAACTCCCAAAACAGGCCTAGGAATGTTTTATGAGTCGACACATACGAACGGTTGCAGGAACTGGATACGGCTAGTCCAGCGGTCAGCAACCTTAGACACTCAAAGAGCCACAAAGGTCTTAACCTGGAAGCCCCACCCATCCACCCATTCAATTCTGGAGCTAACCAGAAGTCCAGTTCCCCCACCCTAGATTCTCCTCGCAGCATGGCATCCTTTTTCCTCCACCTGTCCTAACCAAAAGCCCTCTCAATTGTGGTGCCGACCGGCGACAGGGAGCCGCAGCGGAGGGATGAAAGAGCCAAATGCAGCTCTAGAGCCAAGGGTTGCCGACGCCTGGTGTAGTTTAATGAAGGGAAGGATTAGGGGCGATACGATAGCAGTTTTCCAATATTTGTGGGGCTGTGACAGAGATTAGGAAGTCAACCTATTCCCCAAAGCACCTGAGGGCAGGACAAGAAGCAACAGATGGAAGCTTATCAAAGAGAGATCCAACCTAGAATTAAGGAGAAATCCCCTGACAGGAAGAACTGTTCATCAGTGGAACGGCTACTTACCGGAGTGCTGTTTGTAGCACACGCACGAAAGGACAGCCAGCAAGAAGAAGAAGGAGGCCACTGGGATGATGATTAAGAGAAGCTCCCTGAGACTGTGTGCGGTCTTCTTCTCACCTTCTGGAGAACACAGAATAACAAGAGTTGGAAGGGACCTTGGAGGTCTTCTAGTCCAGCCCCCTGCTCAAGCAGGAGACCCTATCCCGTTTCAGACAAATGGTTGTCTAATCTCTTCTTAAAAACCTCCAGTGATGGAGAACCCACAACTTCTGGTGGCAAGCTGTTCCACTGGTTAATTGCCCTCACTGTTAGAACGTATCTCCTTAATTCTAGGTTGTTTCTCTCCCTGATTAGTTTCCATCCGTTGCTTCTTGTCCTGCCTTCTGGTGCTTTGGAGAATAGCTTGACCCCTTCTTCTTTGGGGCAGCCCATCAAATATTAGAAGACTGCTATCCTGTCTCCCCTGGGGCTTCTTTTTATTATTATTTATTATTAATTCCAGCAACCGTTTTTTGTATGTTTTAGCCTCCAATCCTCCTCTAATCCTCTTTCTTGCTCTTCTCTGCACTCGTTCCGGAGTCTCAACATCATTTTCATTATTGTGGTGACCAAAATGGGATGTAGTATTCCAAGTGTGGATTTTTACTATACTTATTATAAATAACAACAAGGCATATTCTTACTAACCAGAATATGAACTATTATTATAAACTCTAATCAAAGACAATCCTGTTTTTTGTTTTTGTTTTCATTGCTGTAAGAATTACAATCTCCGTCAACTTGTCTTAAATGTTGAGCACTGCAGAAGAGCAAAGCTGGGTTGGGTGACGCATCCTTCTTAATGAACAGATGCCTTGCTTGGAAAAACCGCCACTCGCCCCCTATGCTGAAGGGTAAGGAGAAGAGGCCCCTTGCGCATGCTCAGAGCAACTTCCAAATGCGTTCTTCCCCCATCTCCACCTCGGAAAGCAAAATGCCACACAGGAGATTTTAAAGGAAACAAATTCAACGATAATCAAATGAAAAAAGCAGGGAAGGAAAAAACAATCCAGAGATTCCAAGAACAATTTGGCTGTCCGTGTAGATCTTCTTGGGCACGGAGAGTCAGAGGCAGTCCTTGACTTAACAACAGCTCATTTAGTGACCTTTCGAAGTTACAACAGCGCTGGAAAAAGTGACTTTTGACCGTTTCCCCCCACTTACAACCGTGGCCGCATCCCCAGGATCAAAACTGGAGTGTTCAGCAAACAGACTCACATTTATGATGGTTGCAGTTTCTAGCGGTCATGACATGTGATCCCCTTTTGTGACCGTCGGACCAGCGAAGCCAGATGCCACTGAATGACAGCGTCACGAACGTGACCACTGCATCGACCCGCTGAGCAAGGCCGTAAAAGGGGGCAAAACTCACTGAATTATCTCCCTTAGAAAAAAAAAAGAGAGTTTGAGGTCCGTCGCGGTTGTTAAATTGAGGACTACCTCATAATCCCAGTATCTTGCAAAAGGGGCCGGTTGGGGAATGGGATTCAGGTTAATCGCTTGTCTGAAATGGTATAGGTCAGTGGTGGCTTGCCTTTTGGGACTCCTGTGCCAAAAGTTGTGCTTGCGCATTCGCGTGCCAGCACCCAGAAGGCAATGTCCATACCCCCCCCCGTGCCTAGTGCGCATGTGCGCACAATCCCCCCCACGCCACCCCCTTTCCTGCACTGCGCCTCACAGCTGATTTTTCAGCTGGTTTGAGGCCTTTTGTGGCCTCCCAGAGGCTTGAAAAAAATCCTCTGCAGGCTTTTGCATGCCGAATAATAGGCCCATTTAGTCACTTCCAGTATTACAGGAAGTGATGAAACGGGCCGATTGTCCGACCTACAAAGCCTGCAGAGGCTTTTTTCAAGCCTCTGGGAAGCCACGAAAGGCCTCAAACCAGCCGAAAAATCAGTTGTGAGGTGCGCGCATGTGCGGTGAGGTAAGTTTGCCTGCGGCTCGCGTGCCGGCACAAATGACTCTGCGTTGCCATCACGGGTATAGGTGGTTCTGCTTGAGCAGGGGGCTGGACTAGAAGGCCTCCAAGGACCCTTCCAACACTGTTATTCTATGTTCTAATTTCCTGATGATTAGAGCAATTAACCGGTGGAACAGCTTGCCTTCAGATGTTGCGGGTGCTCCATCAGTGGAGGTTTTTAAGAAAAGCCTAGACAGCCACTTAACGGAGCAAGGGGCTGGACTAGAAGACCTTGAAGGTCCCTTCCAGCTCTATTCTGACCGATTGAATTCTAACCTTCAAATTGGTCACATACCTGAAGGTTGTTGGCAGGAGTCACGGAGCTCGACGGTCGCTGATTTGTGGACGACGGCGTTAGAGGCCGTACAGGTGTAGGTCACCTGGAGAGCTTCCTTGGGGTCCAGTTTGGTCCGTAGCACCTGGCCCGCCTCCATCAGCCAATGCTTCGGCCTAGGGCCGGTCTTACCCCCCAGCCCTGCCCACTCGTAAGTGACGTTAGTCCTGCTGGCTGCGTGGCAAGTCAAGAAAACGAGACAAGTTTCGAAGGAGCCATTGAGGTCCTTTGCTTCGGTGAACACCTGAATAACTGGGTTTGAAATCGTATCTGGAAGAAGAGAGAGGCAAAAAATCATGGGAGTGGGCAATGTGGGGAAGGGGTAATAATATTTTATTCCCTTCACTGGCTCTCATGTCTCAGGTAGGCTTGTCCTAACAACAGAACAGAACAGAACAGAACAGAACAGAATAGAATAGAATAGAATAGAACACAACACAACACAACACAACACAACACAACACAAATACAATGCAAATACAATGCAATATACAACTCAAATACAATGCACTATACAATACAATACAGATAACGTATAATAGATAACAGATAATCAGAGTTGGAAGGGACCTTGTAGGTCATTTAGTCCAACCCCCTGCCCAAGCAGGAGACCCTACACCATTTCTGGAATCTTCCCCAAGTTCTCTTTGAATTTATTAAAATCAGCTCTTTTAAAATCTAAGACCGGTGTCATTATGTTCTGTTGCTTGTGTTTGTGTTATGTTTGAATTCTAGTATGACGTGGTCGCTCTCGCCCACGGTTCCTGCAGTTTCAACTCCCTCTATCACTTCTTCTCTGTTTGTAAGAATTAAGTCCAGTTTGGCTGTCCCTCTGGTTCCATTCTCTACTTTTTGGACAACAAACTTGTCTGCTAGGTTGGTTAGGAAACCTATTTGATTTCTCACTTGGTGCAGAATTAATTTTCCAATTGATATCAGGATAATTGAAGTCCCCCATTACTATTGTAGGGTGTTTCCTGCATATGTTTGTTAGTTGGTTGACAAAAAGGTCATCTATTTTTTTCTCTTTGGTTGAGTGGCCTATGGCCATTAAATTCTTTTTTTCTTTTATGTTGACCCATATGCATTCTAGGACATTTTCTTCTTTGGTTTCATGCATACAACAGAACACAACACAACACACTAAAATAATAAAATATAATCAAATCAAATCAAAATATAAAATAAATTACAGTATAAATACAATAATAAAATAAAGTAAAATAACAAAAGAGGTAAAATAAAGCAAAAGCTATATGAAATAATATAAAACGATAACTTAAAATTGAAGTAATGCAAAATAAAATAGGTACAATAAAGTAAAACAATGTAAAAGAAAATAAAAAGCATTGTAATATGAAAAAAGGCAAGGTAAAATAAAGTAAAAAAGTAAAATAAAGCGATGTAGAATAAAGTAAAGCAACGTAAAATAAGAAGCAAAGTAAAAAGCCAAACGAAGTGAAGTGCTAGAGGCAAAAATTCCTGACTCTTGCAACATGAAGAAAACAACCCTTGAAGAATGACGCATAATTGACTCTGTGCTAATGTCTTCTTGATGCCAGGGAAAAATGCTGCTGTCTTCCAGATATTTTAATCATTTTTTAAACAATAAATTTTAAATGTTTAAATCCAGTTTGATGCAAGGTAGCCTGTGACTGCTTTTTGAAAGGTCCTTGGTTCTACTCACCAAACTTATCCAGAAACTAATCTAGCTGCTATCTCACATTAAGACCTGCCCTCTGCAAAAGCTAACCAAGATGATATATCAACCAAGTTTTGCATATGACATGAATGCAACTTTTACGTTCTCTCCTTAGTTAACAGAACTATGATCTTCAAAGAACTTCGAATCCCATTGCTTCTCAACTTTAGCCACCTGAAGTTGGGTGGATTTCATCTCCCAGAATTCCCCAGCACGGGGAATTCTGGGAGATGAAATCCACCCAACTTCAGGTGGCTAAAGTTGAGAAACACTGTTCTCATCAGGGCGGAGTACTGTACTCCTTATTTGAATTAAGAATGGGATAAAAACATTTGCAAAATATTCACTGCGATGGGATAATCCAGTTTGGAGATGCTGGATAGGAAGGGAATGAAGAAATAAAAAAACAGGTCCTTATTTCAACCAAAATTAAAAAAAATAAAAACAAATTAATAAACAGACATGGCTTTTCTTTTTGGATAGCACGTACCGTAAACCTTCAGCTCAAAATTTTGTTTTTGCATATGTCCTGTGGTGTCCACCAGGAGAATGGAGAACTTCCCAGCATCTTCTAAATCCACTGGATTGATCTCTAAGGTGAAGTTGTCGTGGAGTCGAGTCCTTCCATAGAAACGGGACCGGTACTGGATCTCTGGGCTTCCCTTGAGCGAAGTGGCTACCAACTCTTCGGAAGGCTGCAAAGAACTCCAGAAGAACTCCCGGATGTGAAAATTGGGAGGGGGGGCTACTTTGAATAAAGCCGAGCTCCCTGCAACTCCTAACACCTGCGTTGGTGTGTAGGCCCTCGACATGCATAGACCTACAAGAAAAAAAAATACATATATCTACACATCAAGGTATATTCTACATTACGAAGACCTCATCTTGAGTCCAGTCTCCAACTCCAGCTTAAATATATCCAGTGAAGAAAGGTAGAATTATAGGTCTGGAAGGGACTTCAGTGGTGTTCTAGTCCAACCAAAACAAAACATATGATGAACGGTTGCAGGAACTGGGCTTGGCTAGTCTAATGAAGAGAAGGACCAGGGGAGACAGGAGAGCATCTTCCAATATTTGAGGGGCTGCCCCAGAGAGGAGGAGAAAGGGGGTCAAGCTATTCTCCAAGGCACCTGAAGGCCAGAGAAGGAAGAATGGATGGAAACTGATCCAGGAGAGATTCAACTTGGAAATAAGGAGGAATTTTCTGACAGTGTGAACCCATGGAATAGAAGTTGCCTTCAGAAGTTCATCACTGGAAGCTTTCAAGAAGAGACTGAACTGCCACTTGTCAGAAATGGAATATTTATTACTGATAAATGAATGAGTTAGACAGAGTAAGAAAATGAATGTGAAATATATTATTGAAAAGTAATAAACATAATGTTAAGGCTAATATAATAAGTGGTATATGTGATATAAAATAGTGATTAGAAGGATTATATATATATATATACACACACACACACACACACACACACACACACACACACACACACACGTAAGTACCCACGAAAACTTAAGAATATATATATATATATATGTAAAATATGTATGATAATGGTATTATGTGCACAGAAAAGAAAAGTGTACCCAACTAACACACTGATGAACAGAAAGGTTTTATTTGTTTGTTTTTGTTGTTGTTATAAAAATTTTAAAAAAATATTTCAAAAAAAGAGACTGGACTGCCATCTGTCAGAAATAGTATACAGTCTCCTGCTTGGGCAGGGGGTTGGGCTAAATGACCTCCGAGGTTCCTTCCAACTCTGTTAGCATTTTTTGGAAAGCTGTTAACTCCTTGTCTTAGACCAAGACATGAGGGCAGGACAAGAAATAACAGGTGAAAGATCATGAAAGAAAGAAGCAACTTAGAACTAAGAAGAAACTTCCTAACATTGAAGACAATTAACCAGTGGAACTGCTTGCCTCCAGAAGTTGTTGGGTGCTCCATCGTTGGAGATTTTAAAGAAGAGGCTGGACAACCATTTGACTGGGATGATATTCTCAAGCAGGGGGCTGGACTAGAAGACCTCCAAGGTCCCTTCCAACTCTGTTATTCTATGTTCTCCAGAAGGTAAGAAGACCACAGACCGTTTCAAGAAGCTCCCATTGATCGTCATCATCCTAGCGACCTCCTTATTCTATATTCAACCAAGGTGCAGTTCACGGGAGTCACTCCCCATCCTCCTAAATCCTTAACAAATTAACAGAGTTGGAAGGGACCTTGGAGGTCATCTAGTCCAACCCCGCACCCAAGCGGGAGACCCTACACCATTTCTGACAGATAGGAGTCCAGTCTCTTCTTTTTTTTTTTTTTTTAAATATAGTTTATTAATTTTTACAATTAAAACCAGTCACAATACATACACAAATAAGCAAAAGAAAGAAAGAAAGAAAAGAAAGAAAAGAGAAGAGGAAGAGAGGGAAAGAATTTTAAGAAAAGAAAGAAAGAGGTTACAGGATTAAAAGTATTCTTATTTAACAGTTTGCAAGATCTTCTTTTGTTTTCATCACCTTAACTTGTGTCATATAACCACACCTGTTTTTAACTTATATCGCTACCTCGTTGTTATGTATTGGTACTTTCCTTTTATGCCTTATAATATATTATTTATCTTTGGTCAATCCAATTATACCAACAATTCCAGCTGTCATAGTATAGTGAAGTGTCTTTGTTTTTTAGCGCCAAAGTCAATTTATCCATTTCTGCGCATCTTGAGATTTTTTCAATAATCATTTCTTCTGATGGAATTTGGTGTTGTTTCCAATGTTGAGCGAAGGCTAATCTGGCCGCTGTTAAAATGTGTATTGTTATGTATTTAGTTTTTTTGGAAATTTGCTTATCAAAAATCCCTAGTAGGAAGGACTCTGGTTTGTATTCGATTGTTTTTTTTTTTGTGAATTTAAGAGATTTTTCTTACCTGAAGTGGCAATTATCCATGCAGTTAGGAGGACCCAACCCATTTCAGCTCCGTCCCGAAAGGCAGCACATATGATGAACTTGCAGGATGGGCTTGGCTAGTCTAATGAAGAGAAGGACCAAGGAGACAGGAGACAGTCTTCCAATATTTGAGGGGCTGCCACAGAGAGGAGGAAGGGGGTCAAGCTATTTTCTAAAGCACCCAAAGGCCAGACAAGGAATAACGGATGGAAACTGAACAAGGAGAGATTCAACCTAGAAATAAGGAGGAATTTTCTGACAGTGAGAACCCATGGAATAGAAGCTGCCTTCAGAAGTTGTGGGAGCTTCATCACTGGAAGCTTTCAAGAAGAGACTGAACTGCCACTTGTCAGAAATGGAATATTTATTACTGATAAACGAATGAGTTAGACAGAGTAAGAAAATTAATATGAAATATATTATTGAAAATTAATAAATATAATGTTAAGGCTAATATAATAAGTGATATATGTGATATAAAATACTGATTAGGAATATATATATATATATATATATATATATATATATATATATATATGTATGTATGTATGTATGTATGTATATGTATATGTATATGTATATGTATATGTATATGTATATGTATATGTATATGTATGTAAAATATGTATGATAATGGTATTATGTGCACAGAAAAGAAATGTGTACCCAACTAACACACTGATGAACAGAAAGAAGGTTTTATTTGTTTGTTTTTGTTGTTGTTTTAAAATTAAAAAAAAAATTCAAAAAAAGAGACTGGACTGCCATCTGTCAGAAATAGTGTACAGTCTCCTGCTTGGGCAGGGGGTTGGGCTAGATGACCTCCGAGGTTCCTTCCAACTCTGTTAGCATTTTTTGGAAAGCTGTTAACTCCTTGTCTTAGACCAAGACATGAGGGCAGGACAAGAAATAACAGGTGAAAGATCATGAAAGAAAGAAGCAACTTAGAACTAGGAAGAAACTTCCTAACATTGAAGACAATTAACCAGTGGAACTGCTTGCCTCCAGAAGTTGTTGGGTGCTCCATCGTTGGAGATTTTAAAGAAGAGGCTGGACAACCATTTGACTGGGATGATATAAGGTCTCCTTCTCAAGCAGGGGGCTGGACTAGAAGACCTCCAAGGTCCCTTCCAACTCTGTTATTCTATGTTCTCCAGAAGGTAAAAAGAAGACCACAGACCGTTCCAAGAAGCTCCCATTGATCGTCATCATCCTAGCGACCTCCTTATTCTATATTCAACCAAGGTGCAGTTCACGGGAGTCACTCCCCATCCTCCTAAATCCTTAACAAATTAACAGAGTTGGAAGGGACCTTATAGGTCATCTAGTCCAACCCCGTGCCCAAGCGGGAGACCCTACACCATTTCTGACAGATGGCAGTCCAGTCTCTTCTTGAAAGCCTCCAGGGATGAAGCTCCCACAACTTCCGAAGGCAACTTCTGTTCCATTGAATATAGAATAAACGAGTTGGAAGGGACCTTGTAGGTCATCTAGTCCAACCCCCTGCCCAAACAGGAGACCCTACACCATTTCTGACAGATGGCAGTCCAGTCTCTTCTTGAAAGCCTCCAGGGATGAAGCTCCCACAACTTCCGAAGGCAACTTCTGTTCCATTGAATATAGAATAATAGAATTGGAAGGGACCTTGTAGGTCATCTAGTCCAACCCCTGCCCAAACAGGAGACCCTACACCATTTCTGACAGATGGCAGTCCAATGTCTTCTTGAAAGCTTCCAGTGATGAAGCTCCCACAACTTCCGAAGGCAACTTCTGTTCCATTGAATATAGAATAAACGAGTTGGAAGGGACCTTGTAGGTCATCTAGTCCAACCCCCTGCCCAAACAGGAGACCCTACACCATTTCTGACAGATGGCAGTCCAGTCTCTTCTTGAAAGCCTCCAGGGATGAAACTCCCACAACTTCCGAAGGCAACTTTTGTTCCATTGAATATAGAATAATAGCGTTGGAAGGGACCTTGTAGGTCATCTAGTCCAACCCCGTGCCCAAGCGGGAGACCCTACACCATTTCTGATAGATAGGAGTCCAGTCTCTTCTTGAAAGCCTCCAGGGATGAAGCTCCCACAACTTCCGAAGACAACTTCTGTTCCATTGAATATAGAATAATAGAGTTGGAAGGGACCTTGTAGGTCATCTAGTCCAACCCCCTGCCCAAACAGGAGACCCTACACCATTTCTGACAGATGGCAGTCCAGTCTCTTCTTGAAAGCCTCCAGGGATGAAGCTCCCACAACTTCCGAAGGCAACTTCTGTTCCATTGAATATAGAATAAACGAGTTGGAAGGGACCTTGTAGGTCATCTAGTCCAACCCCGCACCCAAGCGGGAGACCCTACACCATTTCTGACAGATAGGAGTCCAGTCTCTTCTTGAAAGCCTCCAGGGATGAAGCTCCCACAACTTCCGAAGACAAACTACCCACAAGCTACCCTTCTGTTTTCTTCCTCTCTGGTTTTTTTTTGGTGAATTTAAGAGATTTTTCTTACCTGAAGTGGCAATTATCCATGCAGTTAGGAGGACCCAACCCATTTCAGCTCCGTCCCGAAAGGCAGCAGGAAGAAAAAAGACCACGGCAAAGAGAAAGTAGATCTCACATGATGGAGCTTGTTTTTTTATATTTTCCACAGGAAATCCCCTTTTTTATCACTTAAGGAAGAATTAGGGACACCCACGATATGTTTTTGGCGCCCGCTGCAGAAAGCAGAACCAAAAGAAAATAAAAAGTCCCAGGAACCTGGAGGCTGATTTTCAAGAAAACTTTGCAAATTCTGATAATTGTTTTTTTTAATTCCTGGCCTGGTAATTCTCGGGGAAAACAAAATCAAGTGATTTCAAGAAATCCCCCTTTTTTCTGCCCTGGAATAATTGAGATTTAACCTTGTGGCCTTGTGCCTGGTAGGACAGTGAATTCTACCAAGAAATAAAACCCCAGGAAAAAAAACAGAAAAGAAAAATGAAGACAACGGGACCAAATAACAGTAAACAAAGAGGGAACAATATTATTAAAATGTAGTTTAAAAAAAAAACAAATAAAGGCAGTCCTTGACTTACGACCACAAATTGAGCCCAATGTTTCTGTTGCTAAGCGATAGACAGTTGTTAAGTGAGTTTGGCTCCCTTTTACGACCGTTCTTCAGTGAATCACCGCAGTGGTTAAGTCTTGCTTAGCGACATAAATTTTGCGCTCAACGGTGGTCGTAAGTCGAGAACTATCTGTATGCGGTTTTGTTGCTAAATCTGGTCGGCTCTGCCTTGTTCAGGTTCAGAGCGATGGTTTTCGGAGTCCCCCCCAAATTTGGAATTTTAATGAGTCTGAAATTTGGTTAGGTCGGATTGTCACTCGGAAGATTTTTACGCAAAGCTTCCTTCCTTCCAGGTTTTGGCCACGCTTAATGGCCAACTCGAAACCGAATTCGAGCGCTCAGCCGGGCTCGGAGCATGAATCGAGCCAGGACAAGAAAATCTGGCAGCGCCACCAACTTTTTGTCAACACTTGCCAAGTCACTTCCTTTTGGCAGGACGCACAGCTGTGTAATAATACTTTGTCGCATGTGAATCCGTTGCATACGGCCCAGCCAGGAAGGTGGAAAAATAAACAAAGGCAAGAACGGGACCCAATAGAAACGGTTTGGTTTGTGGAACTCCCTTGGCCTGGTGCAGTCTACCTGAGCTGCAAAGAACAACAACAAAAGGGTTCGTATGAGGAAAAGTAATGCTGGATCTTGGAGGGGGGAGAAGGGGGGGTTAACCTCCCCTTTCCCACAGCCCCTGCTCCTCACTCTATGAATCTCTTCATCCGTCTCTTTCACTCAGGTGTACTGTACACGCATTCACACGTGTGAAAGACAAGCAGGCATCGAATAAAATAAACATGCTGGCTGGGGGATGAAGCCCACCCATCTTCAAGCATGCGAGTTAGGGAATTCTGGGAATTCCACCCATCTTAAAGCAAGCTGGCTGGGGGATTCTGGGAGTTGAAGCCCACCCCTCTTAAATCATGCTGGCTAGAGGATTCTGGGAGTGGAAGCCCACCCCTCTTAAAGCAGGCTGGCTGGGGGATTCTGGGAGTTGAAGCCCACCTATCTTAAAGGATACGGGCTGGGGGATTCTGGGAGTTGAAGCCCACCCCTCTTAAAGCAGGCTGGCTGGGGGATTCTGGGAGTCGAAGCCCACCCCTCTTAAATCATGCTAGCTAGAGGATTCTGGGAGTGGAAGCCCACCCTCTTAAAGCAGGCTGGCTGGGGATTCTGGGAGTCGAAGCCCACCCTCTTAAATCATGCTAGCTAGAGGATCCTGGGAGTGAAGCCCACTCCTCTTAAAGCAGGCTGGCTGGGGATTCTGGGAGTCAAAGCCCACTCCTCTTAAAGCAGGCTGGCTGGGGGATTCTGGGATTGGAAGCCCACTCCCCCTTAAAGCAGGCTGGCTGGGGGATTCTGGGAATCAAAGCCCACCCATCTTAAAGGATACGGGCTGGGTGATTCTGGGAGTTGAAGTTCACCTGTCTTAAAGCTTTCTGACTGGGGATTCTGGGAGTCAAAGCCCACTCCTCTTAAATCATGCTGGCTAGAGGATTCTGGGAGTGGAAGCCCACTCCTCTTAAAGCAGGCTGGCTGGGGATTCTGGGAGTTGAAGCCCACCCCTCTTAAAGCAGGCTGGCTAGAGGATTCTGGGATTGGAAGCCCACTCCTCTTAAAGCAGGCTGGCTGTGGGATTCTGGGAGTCGAAGCCCACCCTCTTAAATCATGCTAGCTAGAGGATTCTGGGAGTGGAAGCCCACCCCTCTTAAAGCAGGCTGGCTGGGGGATTCTGGGAGTCGAAGCCCACCCTCTTATATCATGCTAGCTAGAGGATCCTGGGAGTGGAAGCCCACTCCTCTTAAAGCAGGCTGGCTGGGGGATTCTGGGAGTCAAAGCCCACTCCTCTTAAAGCAGGCTGGCTGGGGGATTCTGGGAGTCAAAGCCCACCCATCTTAAAGGATACGGGCTGGGTGATTCTGGGAGTTGAAGTTCACCTGTCTTAAAGCTTTCTGACTGGGGATTCTGGGAGTCAAAGCCCACTCCTCTTAAATCATGCTGGCTAGAGGATTCTGGGAGTGGAAGCCCACTCCTCTTAAAGCAGGCTGGCTGGGGGATTCTGGGAGTTGAAGCCCACCCTCTTAAAGCAGGCTGGCTAGAGGATTCTGGGATTGGAAGCCCACTCCTCTTAAAGCAGGCTGGCTGTGGGATTCTGGGAGTCGAAGCCCACCCTCTTAAATCATGCTAGCTAGAGGATTCTGGGAGTGGAAGCCCACCCCTCTTAAAGCAGGCTGGCTGGGGGATTCTGGGAGTCGAAGCCCACCCCTCTTAAATCATGCTAGCTAGAGGATCCTGGGAGTGGAAGCCCACTCCTCTTAAAGCAGGCTGGCTGGGGGATTCTGGGAGTCAAAGCCCACTCCTCTTAAAGCAGGCTGGCTGGGGGATTCTGGGATTGGAAGCCCACTCCTCTTAAAGCAGGCTGGCTGGGGGATTCTGGGAGTCAAAGCCCACCCATCTTAAAGGATACGGGCTGGGTGATTCTGGGAGTTGAAGTTCACCTGTCTTAAAGCTTTCTGACTGGGGATTCTGGGAGTCAAAGCCCACTCCTCTTAAATCATGCTGGCTAGAGGATTCTGGGAGTGGAAGCCCACTCCTCTTAAAGCAGGCTGGCTGGGGATTCTGGGAGTTGAAGCCCACCCCTCTTAAAGCAGGCTGGCTAGAGGATTCTGGGAGTTGAAGCCCACTCCTCTTAAAGCAGGCTGGCTGGGGGATTCTGGGAGTTGAAGCCCACCCTCTTAAAGCAGGCTGGCTAGAGGATTCTGGGAGTCGAAGCCCACCCTCTTAAAGCAGGCTGGCTGGGGGATTCTGGGAGTTGAAGCCCACCTCTTAAAGCAGGCTGGCTAGAGGATTCTGGGAGTCGAAGCCCACCCCTCTTAAAGCAGGCTGGCTGGGGGATTCTGGGAGTTGAAGTTCACCTGTCTTAAAGCTTTCTGACTGGGGGATTCTGGGAGCCAAAGCCCACTGCTCTTAAAGCAATTGTGCTAAATCAACAGACCGTCACCCCCTGATCCTGAGGAATAAAGACTACAGCCATTCCGCTGCAGCCAGTTAAACAGCATGAAGATTTAGGCCGTTTATTTTAATTAAAATAATCCAATGAACATCATAACAGGTCACGGTGAGTCAAAACCAACACCAAAGGGAATATAACAACTAACCCAAATTACGAAGGGCCCTTGTATTGATTTCTAAGTTGTGCATTTGTTCCGTATCCTGTTTATAATACAGGTTGTCCTCGACTTATGACCGCGTTTGAGGCAGGAATTGCAGTCATTCAGACGTAGCAGTTGTTAAGCGGAGCCACCTTGTCATTGCACCTGAGTTTACAACCTTTTTCTGCAGCGGTCATTAAACGAACCCTTCATTCTGGAACGAACCCCTGTTTTTCTTTCACAGGTGGGGTGGGTTTTTTTTGCTGGAAAAAAGACATAAATGTCAAAAATGCACATCCCCCCCCCAATTCTTAAGTGACTGCAGGATGTTGCAAACGGTCATAAATAAGGGTCAGAATCTGGTCATTGAGCAGGACTTTCTGCAGCTAAAGTTGTAAATGCCCCAAGGTCTTTGCATTTTTTAATTTTATTTTTTTTGGTGTTTTGCTGCCAATTTTGGTGCCGAAGTTTGCAAAAGTTTGTTTGGCTTGCTGGGGGGAAAAACAGTTTCCTTTTCTGCAGATTCCTCAGCCACCTCCACCCGTCCTGCTCAGCCACTTTCCTGGGGCAGCACCCAGGCTGGGTTGTTACAAGCCGGGCATTAATTGTGGGTTCTAGAACGGATGGCAGGGATCATATCCTGCCCGTTGTAGACACCGGGACAGTCATGGCCTCTCCCTGGTGAGCCCGAAATGAGACTCTGGAGAGGTTGGGGGTGAGGTGGGGTCACAGCCACCTGCTGGCAGGTGCCAGCTCACCTCCTTCCTTTCCTGCTTCCTCTTCCTCTTCCCCACCCTCCTTTCCCACATTCTCCTCTTCTGCTGCTGCTGCTGCTTTCACTTTTTATTTATCTTTTTGCCAATCTTCACCTCTCTCTTCCCTTTCTTCTCTTCCTCCCTCCCTCCCTTCCCTTTCTCTTGACTTCTTTCCTTCTCTTTTCCTTCTTTCCTTCCTTCCATCCATCCAACCAACCTTTTCTCCTTCCTCCTTTCCTTCTCTTGACTTCCTTCCTTCACTCTTTTCCTTCCTTCCTTCTCTTTCTCTTGACTTCTTTCCTTCTCTTTTCCTTCTTTCCTTCCTTCCATCCAATCTTCTCTCCGTCCTCCTTTCCCCCATTTTCTTTCTCTTGACTTCTCTTGACTTCCTTCCTTCACTATCTGTTCCTTCCTTCTCTTTGTCTTGACTTATTTCCTTCTCTTTTCCTTCTTTCCTTCCTTCCATCCATCCAACCTTCTCTCCTTCCTCCTTTCCTCCCTTCTCTTTCTCTTAACTTCTCTTGACTTCCTTCCTTCACTATCTTTTCCTTCCTTCACTATCCCTCCCTCCCTCCCTCCCTCCCTCCCTTCCTTCCCTTCCCTTCCCTTCCCTTCCTTCCCTTCCCTTCCCTTCCCCTCTTCCTTCCTCCTTTCCTTTCCATTTCTTTATTTTCCTTCCTTCCTTCCTTCCTTCCTTCCTTCCTTCCTTCCTTCCTTCCTTCCTTCCTTCCTTCCTTCCTTCCTTCCTTCCTTCCTTCCTCCCTCTTCCCTTTCTCACTCCTCCTCCTCTCCTCCTTCCTCTTCTTCTCCCTTCTCCCTCCCTTCCTTGTCTTCCTCCTCCTCAAGTTCATGTCATCTTAGCTGGGGGGGCGGGTCGTCCTTCCTTTGATCTCCACACACCATCCCAGTGAGGTAGGCTAGAGAGCGGGAGGGAGACAGGCCTGATGTCCGAGTTTTCATACCTGAGGGGAGACTACACTCTGGGTCTCTCTGGCCTATGGCTGCCCCCTGGACCGGCTCCCAAGGTTCTCACTGCTCCCCCTGCCGCAATGGCAGGCAATGCCTCTCCCTGCCCCTGCCCCTACCTCTTCCCCTCCACCCCACAAGGGGGGTTTGCCTAGAGACAGTAGCTTTGCTTGGGGGACCTTCAGATAACAGATAATCAGAGTTGGAAGGGACCTTGGAGGTCATCTAGTCCAACCCTCTGCCCAAGCGTTGAGACCCAATACCATTTCTGACAAATGGCAGTCCGATCTCTTCTTGAAAGACCTAGAAGGAACGAGGCTGGCTGGGCATGAAAGGAACTGTAATCCTCTTAAGTTTTAACAGAGATTAAAAGAGTTGGAAGGGACCTTGTGGATCATCTAGTCCAACCCCAACCTCCTCACCCAAGCAGGAGACCCTAGACCATTTCTGACAGATAGGAGTCCAGCCTCTTCTTGAAAGCTTCCAGGGATGAAGGTCCCACAACTTCCAAAGGCAACTTGTGTTCCATTGCATATAGAATAATAACAGAGTTGGAAGGGACCTTGTAGGTCATCTAGTCCAACCCCCTCGGGCCAAGCAGGAGACCCTCTACCATTTACATTTCACATTTACATTTGATTTGATTTGTCAATCGCTTACAAGATACAGGTATAAGAATAAATATAGTTTTGAATACATGAGATAGATAAGAAAAATAATTTCTGTGAGGAAGCATGGAAGAGGTTTCAGCCTCGTGTGTGTGGACTGGGGTGGGTGGGCTGGATGACCTCCAAGGGCCCCGTCTTTGCAATCAAAAGCAAAGCTGAAACGAAGCGTCCCTTCTCCTCGGCCCCCGGGGGCATCCATTCCTCTCCTCAGCCCCAAGGGACACCCGCTTGTCCTTTGACGGCTGAATAAGAACCTGACTGGCAGGGCGGGTGGGCGGCGGCTGTGCCAATTCACCCTGGCGTGGCAGTTCCTGAATTCACCCCAAAGGCATCTAAAGGGGCAGGGAGAGGCCAGGCCCGCGGCATCAAAAGCTCGGCTGCCCCGGCTTCTGCCCAGTCTGGAAGAGAGACGTTTTCTCGCTCTCTCTTTCTTGAATCTGCCAAGCCCAGCCTGGAGCATGACTGGAATTCAAGCCCTGAGGTTTTTCCTTCTCTGCCTGGCACCAGGTAAGGCTGGCATCGTCCGTCCTTGGCTGGCAGCAAAAGGCATCCCCCTTCCCAGGTGGCTTTCCCTGGCTGGGGAGAAGTTTGGAGAAGCTGTCGGTTGGGAAATGGGGGTGCTTCTGAACCTGTAGACTTTCGAGTTTTTGGGGTTTGTGTGTGTGTGTCTGTGTGTGTGTGTGTGTGTGTGTGTGTGTGGGGGATGGAGATTAGTTTTGGTAAAGGCAAGAGAGAATAATGAGCCAAAAGTAATTACTAAGGAGAGGAAAGGGAAGAAAGGAAGGAAAAGCAAAGACAAAAGTGAGGAAAGGAAGGAGGGAAGAAAGAAAGAAGAAAAGAAAGAGGAAAAAGAAAGAGACAGAAAGAAGAAAGGAAGGAAGGAAGGAAGGAGGCAAAAAGAAAGAAAGATAGGAGGAACAAAAGAAGGAAGGAAGGAAAAGGAAAAAGAAAAAAGGCAAAAGGAAGGAAGGAAGAAGGCAAAAAGAAAAAGAAAGGAAGGAAAGAAGGAAGAAAAAAAAGAAAGCAAACAGAGGGAGGGAAGAAAGGAAAGGAAAGGAAAGGAAAGGAAAGGAAAGGAAAGGAAAGGAAAGGAAAGGAAAGGAAAGGAAAGGAGTTTCCTGGGTGTAGGCATTCATCTCTCTGCTGGAATATTTTTGGGGAAATTCTCCAAATTATTTTGTGCAGTGACTTAGTCTCCGGTGCCGGACAAGCAAGTTAAGACCCGTCTCTCTTTGCTTTGACAATTCAGCTCTTTCACCTGCTGTGAAGATCAATGCCAAAGGCCGAGAGATCATCTACCTGGCCAAGGGGGAGTCGGTGAAGTTGGGGTGTCCATTTGAGCTGGAACCCCAAGATGATGGCCCCAATGACTTGGATATTGAGTGGACACAGATGAATGCTGATCCCACCAATTTGGACAATGTGGTGAGTTTGCTGAGGCCATCCAGACTCAATACTTATTCCAATGTTTCTAAACTTTAGCAACTTTAAGATGGGTGGACTACAACTCCCAGAATCCCCCACCCATCTTGAAGTTGCCAAGCTTGAAAAAATTCTGTTCAAAGTTTCAAACTCTTGTCTTAAAGATGGAACCTTCTTAAAGCTATTTGTTTTTTTAATAAAACAGAAGTATTAACCAAGAATCCAGGGGAGAATTGTATCATAATTAATGTCTATTTGTTCATCTTATTGGTAATTTGTAAGCTGCTGACCGACCTGATTTTAAAACCTTTCTTATGGCGGTCGTTAAATGAACCAATGGTTCGCTAGGGTTGTGCTTTTTCCAAAATCCATAAGTGCATGCGGCTTTTTGGCAAAACTGGCAGAAAACAGGGTCATGTGACCACAGGATGATGCCAACGGCCGTCAACGAACCTAATATGCCGAATTTACCTCCAGAGCTTGGTCACATGACTGCTTAACAGATTAAGAGAGTTGGAAGGGACCTTGTTGGTCATCTAGTCCACCTCCCGCCCAAGCAGGAGACTCTACGCCATTTCTGGAGTTGTCTCTTCTTGAAAGCTTCCCGTGATGAAGCTCCCACAACTGCAGAAGGCTTCCGACCATCAGAACTTCAAACCCGAGTCCTTAAGTTCCCTTTTTTGGGGGCCAGTCGTAATTCGAGGACTACCTGTGTACCCTTTTGGAAGACTTCGTCCTAATTAAGTTGCCTTCCCCAAGTCTTATTGGGAAAATTAATTAGATGATTTCATGCCTGATTCTGGGTGCTGGGTTTTAAGCTTGCTTGATCAGAGTTTGCAAAGCCGACAAAGAAAAAATGAATCAAAGCTAATCATTAAAATAAACAAACTTTATTTCTCCAGTTTTGAATCGGTGAGGAAAGTAGCACCACAATAATTCTTTATTTCTGCAGTTTTGGATTGGAGGACGATAGTAGCACGATATTTGCAGACTTGCGGTCCAATTTCCAGATCAAAAGAGAGAGATTGAATCCAGCCAGTCTGCAAAAACACCGCCAACAGATCCCATTTCTCCTTAAGCCAATCAGAAACCTCTCTCTCTCTCTCTCTCTTTTTGTTTTTTTGATCCAACCAGTGCTGTTCTCTGCTTCCTGCCCATCAGATCCTAAGCTATCAAGGCCAGCAAGTGATCCACCCTGGACACCCATATTTGCATCCCAGGGGAGGGTCAGGAAACCAAGATGCCGGCCGCTTTAGTAACCCAGGATTTCAGCAGAGTGAAGGTGGTCAGCGGTTTGGGTCGGTTGACGATTGCTGCCATGGCTTACAACAGCGGGTCAACTTCGCCCTCCCGGATCCAAGCAAGTACGACGCCTCCATCAATCTCCAAAATGTTCAGATCTCTGACTCGGCCACCTACGAGTGTAAAGTGAAGAAGACCTCCGTAGCCACCCGGAAAGTGACCGTCAGGGTGCTTGGTGAGTGAGTGGTGACGACTGGACACGGGCAGAGCTCCGTGAGGCTGACAATCCTTTTGCTAAGCGACACCCTGTTTTTCGTCCTTCTTCCAGAGAAACCCTCGACGCCGCATTGTTCCATCTCGGGCAAGGTTTTCCTCGGCAACGAAATCACCCTCCGTTGCGCCTCTCAAGCCGGCACTCCTCCCCTCATGTACCGCTGGACCAAAATGGCAGATTACCCCCTCGAGAGTGAGCTGCCTGAAAATACCATGGCAGGTAAGGTTAAACTGAAGGAGCGCCCCAAAATTTGGTGTGACGGGGTGCCAGAAGTCTCCTTGGAAAGGGAGGGAGAGGAAAAAGCCCAGGGGCGAGAGAAAAAACACACGACGAAACTGATTTGTTGAAAACTTTCCATGCATACGTTTAAAATCCCTGGGTGCTCCGGGATGTGCTGGACTCCAATTCCCACCTGCACCTGGTCTGAACATGAAATTGTGCTTTAACACCCATCTAAAGGGCGACAGGTGAGAGAGTAAGCGGGCTGAGGAGAGCCAATTGGTGATTAAAGGAGAAATAATATTTGCCGCCAGTTCTGGTTCTTTATTCCTTTTCCTTCATCGTTTCCTTATATTTTTTGGTTTGGTTTTATTGTGTAGCACACAGAGTCAGTTTGGAGTTGGGATGGTGTCTAAAATGGAATGAATATTTTTTTTTTTAAAGAAGGAGAGGCAAAAAATAAAGGAAACTTCTGGGATAGATGGATGGAGAGAGGGATGAATGGATGGGTGAATTGTTGATGGCTGAATGGATGGACTGGTATGTGGATGAATAAGTGGATGATGCGATACATGATGGATGGATGGATGGATGGATAGATGGATAGATGGATAGATGGATGGATGGATAGATGGATAGATGGATGGATGGATTGATGGATAGATGGATAAAGAGATAAAACAGGTTGTTTGATAGATGGAAGGATGAATGAGTAGAGGATAGAATGGACAGACAGACAGACAGACAGACAGACATACTCTTACATCTTTCCTGGCTTTTCTCTCCTCGGAAGGTTCCAGTCCTGGAGATCTGGTCATTCGCAATGTATCACCTAACCATTTTGGGATTTACCAGTGCATCGTCTCCAACAAAGTCGGGTCAGCTCGATGCACATTAGAGGTCTCGCATGGTAAGTGAAAAGCCATTTGCTATCTATTTCTCAAGTCCCAGGCTTGAGGGAGGAAGGAAGAAAAGAAGGAAGGAAAGAAGAAAAGAAAAGAAAAGAAAAGAAAAGAGAGAAGGAAAGAAAAGCAAAATGGAAGGAAGGGAAGAAAAAGAAGGAAATCAGAAAGAAAGAAGGAAGGAAGGAGAAGGAAGGAGAGAAGTGAGGAGGGAGAAGGAAAGAAAGAAGGGAAAGAAAGAAGGAAGAAGAAAAGGAAGGAAAAGAGAGAAGGAAGGGAAAGCAAAATGGAAGAAAAGGAAAGAAAAAGAAGGAAAAGAAAAGAGGCAAGAAGAAAAGAAAGGAAGGAGAGAGGTGAAGAGGGAGGAGGAAGGGGAAGGAAGGAAAGGAAGAAGGAAAGAAAGAGAGGAGGAAGGAAAAGCAAAATGGAAGGAAGGAAGGAAAGAAAAAGAGGAAAAGAGAAAAGGAAGGAAAGAAGGAAGGAAGGAGAGAGGTGAAGAGGGAGGAGGAAAGGGGAGGAAGGAAAGGAAGAAGGAAAGAAAAGAGAGAAGGAAGGAAAAGCAAAATGGAAGGAAGGAAGGAAAGAAAAAGAAGAAAAGAAAAAAGGAAGGAAAGAAGGAAGGAAGGAAGGAAGGAGAGAGGTGAAAATGGAGGGAGGGAGGGGAGGAAGGAAGGGAGGAGTGGAAGTCTTCAGACACGAGGAAACCACCACCACATTCTCTAGAAAAATATCCGGATCCCAGCTAAGTTAGGAAATCTAGCCAGCATCTTTCACCATGATCCGTGGTCAAGATCCTTGGCACAAGCCAGCTCCTTCCAGCCAATAGCACCTCACTTTGGGTGTCCTCATCTTCCTCTCTCTCTCCTCCTCCTCTTCCTCCAGATTCTCCCCTTCTGACCATCATCGTGGGGGCTGTGCTGGGCTCGCTGCTTTTCCTGGTGTTGCTCATCTGTCTCATTGTCTGTCTTGTCCGCTGTTGCAAGAAGAAGCGCAGCCAGAAGGAATCCAACCAAATCAGGTGAGGAGGGGGGGGGGAGGCCAGCGAGGGAGGGAGGGAGGGGGAGAGGAAGAGAGGGAGGGGTTTGGGGGGGAGAGCACCTCACGTGCCTTCTCCGGGCCCTGGGAGACTGAATGAATGAGGCTGTGATCACGGTGCCATCGGTCCATCCAGAGCGTGGGTGTGACTTGTAGCGTCTCTTCCAAGAATCTTTTTATTTATTTTATAAAATAAGACCCTGGAATCTCAAACTTCTGGTCTTTACTGGATTGTAACCTCTCTTCCAAGGGTTCGGAACTAACTTCCCTTCCTCCCTTCCTTCCTTCTTTCCTTCCCTCGCCCTTTCCCTCTTTTTTCTTTCCTTTCACAAAATGCCTTATTCTTCTTTTCTCCTCCTTTCCTTCTTTTCCTCCTTCTCTTTCACACAGAAATTTCCCCCTTCCTTCCCCCCTCCCTCCTTTCTTTCTTTCCTTTCTCTCCCTCCCTTCACAAAATCCCTTCTTTCCTTCTCCTTTCCTTCTTTCCCTCCTTCTCTTTCACACAAAATTCTCCTGCTTCCTTCTTGTCTTTCTTCTCTCTTTTTTTTCACACACAATTTTCCTTCCTTTTTTCTTCCTTCCTTCATCTCTTCCTCCCTCTCTCCTTCCCACCCCTTTTCTCCTTTCCTTTCACAAAATTCCTTCCTTCTTTTCTTTATTCTTCTTCTTCTTTCCTTCCTTTTCTCAGAGAAATGTTCTCTTTCCTTCCTCCCTTCCTTCCTTCCTTCCTTCCTTCCTTCCTTCCTTCTTCTTTCCTTCCTTCTTTCTTTCTTTCTTTCTTTCTTTCTTTCTTTCTTTCTTTCTTTCTTTCTTTCTTTCTTTCTTTCTCTTCCTTCTTCCTTCCTTCCTTCCTTCCTTCCTTCCTTCCTTCCTTCTTTCCTTCCTCCCTTCCTTCTCTTCCCCCTTACTTCCTCCCTTCCTCCTTTCCTTTGCCTTTCTTTATTTTCCTTCCTTCCTTCCTTCCTTCCTTCCTTCCTTCCTTCCTTCCTTCCTTCCTTCCTTCCTTCCCTTTTTACTCTAACATTTCTTCCACTTCCTTCCTCAACTGAGGAGAACCAGCAGAACTTAGGTAGCCATCTCTGCAGGATGCTTTAATTTAAATTCTTTAGCAGAGGACAGACTGGATGGCCTCAGGGATTCCAGATTGCTTCCAACTCCAGGACTCGTAAGAGTGCCCAAAACCTCTTTTAAGGCTGCCCTTTGCGCCACCTCTCTCTTTCTTTCCCGGCGGGGCTTCCTTGGAAACAGACCCTAAAACGGCACAGAGGAGAGAGTAAGATTTCTGCTTCCCCTTCCAGAGTAGACACCGCTGCCCCCAGGCCCAGACCGGACAGCCGCAACAGCAGCCTGCGATCCGTCTTGGGGTACATCCCCCATAACATCAGCTTCATGCAATGCCGGAAATACGAGTCTCCCCGGGAACAAGAAGGGGTCGAGATGGTCTCTGCGAATCGGGACCCAGAGCTGAGTCCGAATTCCTGCGCCTCGCCCCCGGCCAGCGGCCATCCTTCCATGGTCACCACCAAGGCCCGCGTTCATTACGACCCCAGTGGGCCTTCCTACAGCCACGCGAAATCGGCCGCCTCGGCGTCTTCTCAACCTCCGTGCCACGAGAGCCCCAATTCAGATTCTCCCACTTGTGACCGGGACGCAAGCCACGGAAAACGGAGCCACCCGGGACAATTTGGAGGTGTTCCTGTAATGATTCCGGCCAAAACCCGCGATGGGCTCGTCATTTAAATGTCCTGCTATTTTTTTTTTCTTATCCCCCTGAACTTTTTTGCAAATGGCGGGGGCGGAGTTCCAAAATGCCAGGGATCTAATCTTGGAGCCGGTTATTATTATTTTTTAAAATGCAATAATTTGTTGTTTTCCAACCTGCTGCCTGCAGACTACAATGCCACACAGACAAAGCCTACATACATACATACATACATACATACATACATACATACATATATGATGAACACAATACAGAAGCCTGATGATGGCAGATGAGATTCTGCCGAAACGTTGCTACAACTTTAAAAGCACAACTACAATGACATGGGAAAATACCCGAACAAAGCTGAATGCCATACATATAAATACCCACGAAAACTTAAGAAATATATATATGTATATGTATATGTATATATTATACAGTGTGTGTGTGTGTGTGTGTAGATAGATAGATAGATAGATAGATAGATAGATAGATAGATAGATAGATAGATAGATATAGATATATAATATATATGTGTATATGTAATATATATATATATATATATATATGATATATATATGTATGATATATAGATATATATGTATGTATGTATATGTATATGTATATGTATATATATATATTATACAGTGTGTGTGTGTGTGTATATATATATAGATATATAGATAGATATAGATATATAATATATATATGTATATGTAATGTAATATATGTATATATGTATATGTAATATATATACATATATATATGATATATATGTATATGTATGATATATAGATATATATGTATGTATACACACACACACACACACACACACACACACACATATATAAATCATCAGGAGCCTTATCCAAACACCAAATTGCAAAAGACGAGCACAATTCTTGCAATTTATGATACGTTTTATTTATTTTTCCTCCGGGCATGGAGGAACATTTCCGTTTTTGGTTTTTCCCACCTTTTATTCGCTTTTACTTGAACTGGCCCCACCTTTTAAAGAAGAATAGCAATAGCAGTAGCACTTAAACTTATATACCGCTTTCCAGTGCTTTCCAGCCCTCTCTAAGCGGTTTTACAGAGTCCGCTTTTTGTTCCCCCAACGATCTGGATCCTCATTTTACCCACCTCGGAAGGACGGAAGGCTGAGTCAACCTGGAGCCTGGTGAGATTTGATCTGCCAAATTGCAGGCAGCCGGCAGTCAGCAGAAGTAGCCTGCAGTAATGCACTCTAACCACTGCGCCACAGAGGCTCTTGGATGCAAACCAAAGGCAGCATTTTATTACAATCTCTCGAACTGTCCGCCAGGTGTTCAGATTCGGTATTTTTTTGTCTGCCTATCTGTCAGGATTCCAGCAATTTATGAATTGACACTATCAAGTTTTTCCCAAGGAAAGAAGAAGGAGGAGGAGGAGGAGGGGGGAGGATTTGGCTCTTCTGAATTGGAGAATTTGAGTTTTTGAATTTGGGAAAACTTAGGTTACTATTGTTTTGGTTTTTTTTCCTCCTCAAAATGTGGACGCTTTGAACTCCGCCTTCGGCCTCGCTGCAAGATTATTTATTTAATTATACCTGGCATGATCCAGGCCGTGATTGACAGGCTGCCTAGCTGTAGAGTGAGTTTTCATCTTGTGGAACGTAAAATACGTCATTTGTTAACACTTTGCTGTCGGAAGGAAAAGGCATAGAATTCTCTTAATAAACAAGATATTCTTACCAAAATGACTCAGGTCCTGTTTTTTCTACAAATGGCCAATTAAACATCCGCCGAGGATTTAAAAGGGCAGTGGCGTGTCAAGTTTCTTCCTGGCTTGTTTGTATATAGTCCTTAACTTATGACCACAAGTGAGTGAACCCAAAATTTAAGCGAGACAGTAATTAATTGAAATCTGCCCCATCTGACGACTATTCTTGCCTCGGTCCTTAAGTGAACTCCTTCAAGTTGTTAAATTAGTCACCTGGTTGTTAAATGAACCTGGCTTATCCACTGACTTTGCTGAAGGTCGCAAAAGGGGATCATGTGACCTTGGGACACTACGACCGTCATAAATGTGAACCAAGCCTCTTAATTTTGATCACGAGGATGGTGCCAATGTCACGTGATCTGCAACGGTTGTAAGTGTGAAAAATGGACCTAAGTCGCTCTTTTCACTGCCCTTGTAACTTTGAACAGTCGCTAAATGAACCTCCGTAAGTTGAGGACTACCTGTACTGAAAAAAGTGACTTATGGCCGCTTTTCAGATTTACGACCGTTGCAGCATCCCATGCGACCAACATTTGGGCGTTTTGGTCTAATCTGAACGTGGAAGGGTTGGTTTGTTGGTTTGTTTGGTGACAAAACGAGCGAATCTCTCATGACGGCTTGCAATTCAGGTTTATTATGTGAATCAGAAAGTGGGTCAGTTCTCTGCTTTGAGAACTCAGCCTGTTGTCAACCTCGGGAGTTTCTCCGGCAGGCCAGCTCATTAGGTGAGCATTTCCTTGGAGGAAAACAAAATCCAGACTTTCAGGGTGTCCTTGATTTACGACAGTTCATTTATCAAACATCCAAAGTTACGAAAAAAGCGACTTGGAACCGTTTTTCACACTTACGACCGTTCGCAGACCCCTGTGTTCACGGGATCAAAATTCAGGCGCTTGGTAGCTGACCTGTATGAATGATGGCTACAGGGTCATAAATCACTTTTTGCAGTATAGGTAGTCCTTGACTTATAACAATTCAGTTTAGTGACAATTCAAAGTTACAACGGCACTGAAAAAAGGGATTTAGGTTAAGACGGTTTTTTGCAGTTATGACATTGGCCGCATCCTCGCGATGATGTGATCAAACTTCAGGTGCTTGGCAAGTGGTTCACATTTATGACGGTCTCAGCATCCCATGATCTCCTTTTGCGACCTTCCAACAAGCAAAGTCAATGGTGTGGGGAGGGAATATGGATTCACTTAATGACCGTGTGACTAAGTTAACAGCTGCAGGGATTCACTTAACAACGGTGGCAAGACGGTTTGTAAAATTGACTGAATGAACGTCTCACTTAACGGGGGAAATGTTGGGCTCAGTTGTGGTTGTAAGGCCGAGAACTATCTGTAGTGCTGTAGCTTCAAACGGACGCTAAACGAACGGTTGTAAAATGGAGGATAACCCGTATTGGGTGGAAACATGATTCAGACTGGAAAAGTTGCTGGCCGCAAGAGAGCGAAAACCAAAAAGAGAAACTACCAACTTCAGCAGATCTTTAGATAACGTGGAAAAGATTGACCTCCTGGGACTACTAACCACATCAGTTTCGGAGTGTTTTTACCCACAAGCCGCAAACAACAGGAGGTTGTTCCCACACACTTCCTTCAGATGCTAGGGAGCAGGCCAAAACAGATCCTAATCTAAACCGATTGACCTAATTCTTTGGATGACAACTTGCAGTGCAAAATCAGCCCGTTTGCTCCAAAGACCTTACACAAACTTCGGCAAAGAACTTACACAAACTTCGGCAAAGGGAAGGAATACAAAGTTGACTTATTTGATCAAGGTTAAAATACAAGCCCCCCTCGACTTATGACCCTCCTGGAACCCAAAGACAGCTGTTAAGTGAGTTTTGCCTCCTTTTACAAGCTTGCTTCCCCATTTGTTAAGTGAATCCCTTAGTTAGTGACAGAGTTGTTATGTCAGTTTTTGTTTTTAAAGGCTGCCATCGTGACCAAAGATTTATGGATCTCGCTCACAATTTACACCTCTTCTCTTTATTTCCTACATCAGGTTGGCAGTGGAGCATTAAGACGGAGCTTAAAACAAATAATCAAAATACAACAAAGAGAGGAAAACGATTGGATCAGTGAAAGCAGATGATTTATTGATGCGGAGTAACCCTGGAGGGCTCACCGCCTTTTAGGAAAAAGGCCCTATTACTCGTAAGAGTCTACAAATAAAGGCAACTACATTTTAAGAGTATTTTAGAGACTGCACAATTTTTGTTGTTGAAACACACACGAACCCAGACAGACAGCAGGCCGATGGTAAATTATTAAAATCCCGGTTTGCTAGACTTCTAGAAAATAAAATTAAAAAAAGGATTTTATTTTTTTAAAAAACAGACACGAGATTGCACAATGGAGGAATGGCAGCTGGCGTGTTCTGCCTGGTTAGAGATTTTGCAATCCCTGTACAGTATCTTATAAAACAGAAAGAAAGAAAAAGAAATAATAATAATAAAAAATAAAGTTGCACGTGTAAATGACGGGCTAAAAGCAATCCCTTATTTTTACCGGTATATGTAAATTGCCCATTCTTTTATCTTTGGAGTTTCTTTCAAATCTTTCAACAAAATTGCAGCTGGTGGATATCCAGCAGATAATTCATTTGGTCCATTTGGTTCTGAATATATTTGTATATATGCCACTAATTGTTCTCCTTCTCCATCACTAGTGCAAATCCAGGAATTTCCAGATAGATTGGATAGATTTTGCAACTACAGTAAATTGACATTGTTGGATCTTTCTATCCATCAAACAAATTTTTGATCGATTAGGAGGCTAAGAAGCCATTTTTCCTCCCTTTCCAGAGGCAGCTATTCAAAAAATCCACTTTGGGCGAGTATAATGAATTTTGCTCTGGGGCCAAGTTGAACTCCAGACTCTGGTATTGATGGATCGACACTTGCTGATTCCACCCCCCCACCCCACCCAAAAAAGAAGTGAACCCTGAAATTGTGGGGAAATGGTGGGGCGGGGGGGACACATGTAGGCAGGTATAAATTTAGGGTAATCTAATTCAGGGTTTTTCAAACGGTGTAATTTCACGAGGAGCTTTTAAAAAGGAAAAAAAAACAGTACTTTCTAGAGTTTTATTTTTTTAACTTGGTCCATTCTGGGGATTTTTTCCTTTTTTATGAAGAGACCTGAAAAAGTTTGAAATCCAACCATCTACTTTTGAACGGTGGATAAGCCTGTTTTGCATTGCAATATATATAAAACATTTTTTGGATAAGGTTCTTCATCTGCCATGTTGGATTTGCAGTTGAATTAATACTGCTGGGTTTTTTTTTTGTTTTCACGCCTGCTACTGTTTTAGTTTTTTTTCTTCTTTTTTCTTAAAAAAAATGTTGCTAAGAGAGCCAGCCAAATCTTAGCAACGAACGATCCGTACATTTAGTATATGGTTATGTTTCTGTAACGCTCAAATCTTCTCTGAATGCTTGTGGGTTTGCCTTGAGTCAAGCAGTGTTTCTCTCATACTGAATTTGCGAACCAGAGATCGTGGCTCTTTTATGAGAAAAACACAGGTCGGGCTCCAGGCCTTTCGGTTAAAAAAACAAACACAAATAAATAAATGCAATTTTTCTAACTTTTGCAAGGGAAAACATTCGCTCTTTAGGGGTGTGCCAAGCAGGCAGGAATCCAACATGAACGGTCCGTTCAACACGGGGGCACTTTTGCTCGGGTTAAGTAATATTTAATGCAGGCTTACTTTGGAGGTGACGCCGATAAAACCACGCAGACTGTATTTTCATGCAAAATCCAGCTCTTGCGATCAATCCTCGATCCTTTAAACATCATCCCTGATTTTTTTTTTTTTTAACCTCCCGACCTGTGGCTTCTGTGTAGCTGGGCTAATGTTTAAAAGGACAGCAAACTTGTTGGATTCCCCAAATCCCACCGGATCAACATGACTGCCCAGAAGGGTTTTTCCTTCTTAGCAGGCTGGCTCGTTCCTACTGGAGTTGGTAAATCAATGGGAAAATTAGGGCGCAGTTTAAGGATTCTGGGTTTTGCAGGCCTTTTGGGCGTAAAACTCCTGATCCGCCACCCCTAAAGAGCGAAAGGTTGGTCTTGTCTTGTCTGGGTCATGGGGTGGAGATGTCTGGATGGGGAAGAGCAGTTGGTCCTCACTTGCGTCGCTCCCCTTCCCCCTCAATTAATCCAGCTGCCCCTCCCTCTGGCTCATATCAAAAGGCCATCCCTGCTGGAAGAGCGCATCATCAGCACGGCGCCTTTATACTGCCGGCTGCTCCCATCCTTCCAACGAAGCCCGGTGGGATCCGAACAAGCCGAGGTGTAATTATGGGAGTCGCAGTAGATTTGAGACCGCGAGCCTTTGACGTTATCGACTTTGATGGGTTCGCCGCAGGGGTCGGGGTCGGAGAAGGTGGCGCCCCCTTTGGCGGGGTAGTAAGGCTCGGAGATCTCCCCTTGCTCTGAATCGGAGGGCGAAGGGATTTCGAGAGGCAGGACCACGCTGACGTCACTGTCCGGAGGTGAGCTCATCTTGACCTGGACGATAGGAGGGGTGTACTTGCGGCCTTGAGAGTACTGGACGCCCTTCGTTTGATAGCCCAGCAAGGAGTGGAGGCTGCTGGCCTGACTGATGGCCTGGCTGCAGGGTCGGCTGGGAGGGGCTTCAGCATCCACACTGGAGCGGGAAGGATCGTGGTCAGTGCAGGGAGAGAGACAGGGGCAGAGAAAGCGACACACACGGTCAGTCCAGGGAGAGGAACATGGTCAGTCCAGGGAGAGAAGGGACCATGGTCAAGCCAGGGAGAGAAAGGACCATGGTCAGTCCAGGGAGAGAAAGGACCATGGTTAGTCCAGGGAGAGAAAGGAACATGGTCAGTCCAGGGAGAGAAAGGACCATGGTCAAGCCAGGGAGAGAAAGGACCATGGTCAAGCCAGGGAGAGGACCATGGTCAAGCCAGGGAGAGAAAGGACCATGATCAAGCCAGGGAGAGAAAGGAAAATGGTCAGTCTAGGGAGGGAAAAAACCATGGTCAGTCCAGGGAGAGAAAGGACCATGGTCAAGCCAGGGAGAGGACCATGGTCAGTCCAGGGAGACAAAGAACCATGATCAGTCCAGGGCGGGACAAAACCATGGTCAGTCCAGGGAGAGAAAGGACCATGGTCAAGCCAGGGAGAGGACCATGGTCAGTCCAGGGAGAGAAAGGACCATGGTCAAGCCAGGGAGAGGACCATGGTCAGTCCAGGGAGACAAAGAACCATGATCAGTCCAGGGCGGGACAAAACCATGGTCAGTCCAGGGAGAGAAAGGACCATGGTCAAGCCAGGGAGAGGACCATGGTCAGTCCAGGGAGACAAAGAACCATGATCAGTCCAGGGCGGGACAAAACCATGGTCAGTCCAGGGAGAGAAAGGACCATGGTCAAGCCAGGGAGAGGAACATGGTCAGTCCAGGGAGAGAAAGGACCATGGTCAAGCCAGGGAGAGAAAGGACTATGATTATTCCAAGAGGCAAAAGGACCATGGTCAGTCCAGGGAGAGAAAGGACCATGGTCAGTCCAGGGAGAGAAAGGACCATGGTCAGTCCAGGGAGAGAAAGGACCATGGTCAGTCCAGGGAGAGAAAGGACCATGGTCAAGCCAGGGAGAGGAACATGGTCAGTCCAGGGAGAGAAAGGACCATGGTCAGTCCAGGGAGAGAAAGGACCATGGTCAGTCCAGGGAGAGAAAGGAACATGGTCAAGCCAGGGAGAGAAAGGACCATGGTCAGTCCAGGGAGAGAAAGGACCATGGTCAAGCCAGGGAGAGAAAGGACCATGGTCAAGCCAGGAGAGAAAGGAACATGGTCAAGCCAGGGAGAGAAAGGACCATGGTCAGTCCAGGGAGAGAAAGGACCATGGTCAAGCCAGGGAGAGGAACATGGTCAGTCCAGGGAGAGAAAGGACCATGGTCAGTCCAGGGAGAGAAAGGAACATGGTCAAGCCAGGGAGAGAAAGGAACATGGTCAAGCCAGGGAGAGAAAGGACCATGGTCAGTCCAGGGAGAGAGAGGACCATGGTTAGTCCAGGGAGAGAAAGGAACATGGTCAGTCCAGGGAGAGAAAGGACCATGATTATTCCAAGAAGCAAAAGGACCATGGTCAGTCCAGGGAGGAAAAGGACCATGGTCAGTCCAGGGAGAGCAAAGCGACAGAAAAAGGGGTGATTTTTCAGCCAAGAAAGCGAAAGGAGCTGCAATAGGAGCACAATTAGTTCAGGAGGAGCCGAAGCATTTGGGGACTGCCACAAAATAGTATAATCTAGTCCATCCTCCGGTTCCAACCAGGAGCTTGTGCCTCTTTTCGGGGTGCTCCGTTCCATACCTTGATCTCCCCGCCCCGCTCCCAATCCTCGAACTGCCACTTGGCCTCTAGGCCCACTGACTCTTCTCCTGGGGTTATTTCTGGGGGCCCCTAAGAGTTGGCTCTGATGGGAGAGAAACGCCTGGGGTTTTTGTGGGGAGCTGATGGGGGGGGGGAAATGCCAGCTCAGGATGTGTACTTTTCCAGCTGCCAGAATTGGCCTCGTGCCCCACCTGTCTGGGATGGAGAACAAGGGAAATAATTTTTGGAACTAGCAATGAAGTCAAAGAAATCTCTGCCATTTCCTCTTTTTGCAACAGGGTGCAAGGCTTGTGTAGTAGTTAAGGTCTGAATTAGGATCAGGGAGACCCAGCTTCAGCCCTAGCTGTGAGAGAAGGATGGGCCCAATTCTGTTGTTTTCCTTCCTTCCTTCCCTTCCTTCCTTCCTTCCTTCCTTCCCTTCCTTCCTTCCTTCCTTCCCTCCCTCCCTCTGTTCCCTTCCTTCCTTCCTTCCTCCTTTCTTTCTTTCTTTCTTTCTTTCTTTCTTTCTTTCTTTCTTTCTTTCTTTCTTTCTTTCTTTCCTTCCTTCCTTCCTTCCTTCTTCCCTCCCTCCCTCCCCCTCCCTCCCTCTGTTCCTTTCTTTCTTTCTTTCTTTCTTTCTTTCTTTCTTTCTTCCTTCCTTCCTTCCTTCCTTCCTTCCTTCCTTCCTTCCTTCCCTCCCTCCCTCTGTTCCCCCTCCCTCCTTCCTTTTTTCTTTCCTTCCTTCCTCTTTTCTTTCTTTCTTTCTTTCTTTCTTTCTTTCTTTCTTTCTTTCTTTCTTTCTTTCTTTCTTTCTTTCCTTCCTTCCTTCCTTCCTTCTTCCCTCCCTCCCCTCCCTCCACTCCCTCCCTCTGTTCCTTTCTTTCTTTCTTTCTTTCTTTCTTTCTTTCCTTCCTTCCTTCCTTCCTTCTTCCCTCCCTCCCTCCCCTCCCTCCCTCTGTTCCTTTCTTTCTTTCTTCCTTCCTTCCTTCCTTCCTTCCTTCCTTCCTTCCTTCCTTCCTTCCTTCCTTCCTTCTTCCCTCCCTCCCTCTGTTCCCTCCCTCCCTTCCTTTTTTCTTTCCTTCCTTCCTCTTTTCTTTCTTTCTTTCTTTCTTTCTTTCTTTCTTTCTTTCTTTCTTTCTTTCTTTCTTTCTTTCCTTCCTTCCTTCCTTCCTTCTTCCCTCCCTCCCCCTCCCTCCACTCCCTCCCTCTGTTCCTTTCTTTCTTTCTTTCTTTCTTTCTTTCTTTCCTTCCTTCCTTCCTTCCTTCCTTCCCTCCCTCCCTCTGTTCCCTCCCTCCCTTCCTTTTTTCTTTCCTTCCTTCCTCTTTTCTTTCTTTCTTTCTTTCTTTCTTTCTTTCTTTCTTTCTTTCTTTCTTTCTTTCTTTCCTTCCTTCCTTCCTTCCTTCTTCCCTCCCTCCCCCTCCCTCCACTCCCTCCCTCTGTTCCTTTCTTTCTTTCTTTCTTTCTTTCTTTCTTTCTTTCTTTCTTTCTTTCTTTCTTTCTTTCCTTCCTTCCTTCCTTCCTTCCTTCCTTCCTTCCTTCCTTCCTTCCTTCCTTCCTTCCCTCCCTCCCTCTGTTCCCTCCCTCCCTTCCTTTTTTCTTTCCTTCCTTCCTCTTTTCTTTCTTTCTTTCTTTCTTTCTTTCTTTCTTTCTTTCTTTCTTTCCTTCCTTCATTCCTTCCTTCTTCCTCCCTCCCCTCCCTCCACTCCCTCCCTCTGTTCCTTTCTTTCTTTCTTTCTTTCTTTCTTTCTTTCTTTCTTTCTTTCTTTCTTTCTTTCTTTCCTTCCTTCCTTCCTTCCTTCCTTCCTTCTTCCCTCCCTCCCCTCCCTCCACTCCCTCCCTCTGTTCCTTTCTTTCTTTCTTCCTTCCTTCCTTCCTTCCTTCCTTCCTTCCTTCCCTCCCCTCCCTCTGTTCCCTCCCTCCCTTCCTTTTTCTTTCCTTCCTTCCTCTTTTCTTTCTTTCTTTCTTTCTTTCTTTCTTTCTTTCTTTCTTTCCTTCCTTCCTTCCTTCCTTCTTCCCTCCCTCCCCCTCCCTCCACTCCCTCCCTCTGTTCCTTTCTTTCTTTCTTTCTTTCTTTCTTTCTTTCTTTCTTTCTTTCTTTCTTTCTTTCTTTCCTTCCTTCCTTCCTTCCTTCCTTCCTTCCTTCTTCCCTCCCTCCCCCTCCCTCCACTCCCTCCCTCTGTTCCTTTCTTTCTTTCTTTCTTTCTTTCTTTCTTTCTTTCTTTCTTTCTTTCTTTCTTTCTTTCTTTCTTTCCTTCCTTCCTTCCTTCCTTCCTTCCTTCCTTCTTCCCTCCCTCCCCTCCCTCCACTCCCTCCCTCTGTTCCTTTCTTTCTTTCTTCCTTCCTTCCTTCCTTCCTTCCTTCCTTCCTTCCTTCCCTCCCTCCCTCTGTTTCCCTCCCTCCCTTCCTTTTTCTTTTCCTTCCTTCCTCTTTTCTTTCTTTCTTTCTTTCTTTCTTTCTTTCTTTCTTTCCTTCCTTCCTTCCTTCCTTCTTCCCTCCCTCCCCCTCCCTCCACTCCCTCCCTCTGTTCCTTTCTTTCTTTCTTTCTTTCTTTCTTTCTTTCTTTCTTTCTTTTCTTTCTTTCTTTCTTTCTTTCTTTCTTTCTTTCTTTCTTTCTTTTCCCCCTCTCCTGCCCTCTCTTCTTCTCCCCTCTCCTACCTCACAAAGGCGTTGTTGTAAACACGGCAGGAGAAAAAAAAGGTTCTAGGTAGGACCAATTTTTGTTGTTGTTGTTGTTCTTAAAAAAGAAGCCAGGATATAAATTGAACTGACAAAGTCATCCTGAGTCATAAGACTATAAAAAGCACCCCATTAGACCGAATCCGGATTCCACCTAGCTGGTCTTCCAGGCTTTCACCGCCTCATGTGGCGGTGAGTTCCACAGCTCCTTAATCCTCACCTTTGCTCCAATCAAACCTCCTTTGTTGCCTCCTGGTGCTGGAAGTGACACAACTTTAAAAGGCAGGTATGTTCCCATCGGGGAAAGGTGGCTCCCTGAGGCAACCTGCGCATTTGTTGCAGTGATAATATCCATCACTGCGGAAAAAATAAAATAACCAGCGCATTCTTGGCAGGTACCCATTATCTCCTCCCGGAAGAAGGAAATTTAATTTCGCTAATGGTTTCCTTTCTGGAGCATCCAAAGGCTTGGAGGAAACCGTGAAACACGGGCCGTGATTTAAGGATATATATTTTGTTCTTCTGTGCCTGCAGGCCACATCAAGTTAATGACTTATTATTCACCTGTTTATTCTACCATCTCGTCCTAAGTTAGACTTCTTGTAGGTTGTGCATCCTTCATTCCTCTTGCGCCAATCACCCTGCATGTCATTCCTGATTTTTTAACAAAAATCTCTCTCCAGGTAGTTAATATTATTCATTCCTTTTCCATTTCTCTGTAATATTTCTCCCTTCCTTTATGGCTTTGGAAGTTGTCCTCCTAGCCAAAAAGTTAGGAGCCAGGCACCCAGCTGGTGTTAAAAAGCTTAAAAAAAGAAAAAGAAAAAAGGATGCTTTGTCCAAGCTGGGTATGTTGTGGAAATATGCTAGACTCGATCTAAGTGGGTCCTTAAAAAGATTTCTCATCTTGGTTTGGGGTCTGAATCATGGTTCATGGTTTAATGCCAGACCAGGATGTCTCTCTGCGTGAAGGCTTGGGGCTTTGTTAAGGCCAGCGTGAGGCTGCAGCTCACACTGGACGTGACCATAAGTCTTTTTCAGCCTGGCCCCCTCCCAAAAGAGAGGACTACAACTCCCGTTGGCACCTGGCACCCAGAAAGTGAGCTCCGAAGTAGCGCTTCCCGAAGGGAATTGAGCTGATGGAGAGGAGGAAAAAAGGGAGGGAGGGAGGAAGGGAGGGAGGAAGGAAGGAAAGAGGGAAGAAGGGAGGGAGGGAGGAATGGGTTGGGAAGGAAGGCGGAGCAAGGAATGAGGGAGGGAGGAAATGAGGGAAGGAAGGAGGGAAGAAGGGAGGAAAAGAAGGAAAGAAAGAAGGAAGGTAGGAATTTTGAACTAAGAGGAAGTGAGGAAATGGGGGAAGGAGGAGAGAAGGAAAGGAAGGAAAAAGAAGGAAAGAAGAAAGGAAAGGAGGAAAGAATGAGAGAAAGAGAAGGAAGGAACTGGGAAGGAAGGAGGGAATCGGGAGGGAATCGGGAGGAAGGGGAAACGAGAAATGATGGAGGGAGGAAGAAGGAAGGAAGAGAAGGAAGAAAGGAAAGAAGGAAGAAAAAAGAAGGAAAGGAGGAGGGAAGGAATGAGAAAAAGAGAAGGGAGGAAGGAATTGGGAAGAAAGGAGGGAATCGGGATGGAATCGGGAGGAAGGGGAAGCGAGGAAGTGAGGGATGGAGAAAAGAAGGAAGGAAAGAAGGAAAACGAAGGAAAGAAAGAAGGAAGGTAGGAATTGTGAACTAAGGGGAAGGGAGGAAATGGGAGGAAGAAGGAAGGAAAGAAGGAAGAAAAGAAGAAGGAGGAGGAGGGAAGGAATGAGAAAAAGAGAAGGGAGGAAGGAATTGGGAAGAAAGGAAGGAATCGATGGAATCGGGGAGGAAGGGAAAGCGAGAAGTGAGGGAGGAGAAAGAAGGAGAAAAAGGAAAGGAGGAGGGGAATGAGAAAAGAGAAGGGAGGAAGGAATAGGGAAGAAAGGAGGGAATCGAGGAGGGGAGCGAGAAGTGAGGGATGGAGAAAGAAGGAAAAAAGAAGGAAAAAAGAAGTGAAAGGAGGAGGGAAGGAATGAGAAAAAGAGAAGGGAGGAAGGAAGGAATAGGGAAGAAAGGAGGGAATCGGGAGGAAGGGAAGCGAGGAAGTGAGGGATGGAGAAAAGAAGGAAAAAAGAAGGAAAAAGAAGTGAAAGGAGGAGGGAAGGAATGAGAAAAAGAGAAGGGAGGAAGGAAGGAATTGGGAAGAAAGGAGGGAATCGGGGAGGAAGGGGAAGCGAGGGAGGGAGAAAAGAAGGAAGGAAAGAAGGAAAAAGAAGTGAAAGGAGGAGGGAAGGAATGAGAAAGGGAGGAGAGGAAGGGAAGGAGAGAAAGAAAGAGAAGGAGAAGGAAGTTCTGGACCCTTGGAAGAGAGCTTTCGGTCCAGTGTAGACCAGAAGACGAGATCTCTGCCGGCCCCCCGGGGGCTCTGGGGCCCCATCCCCTGCCCACCCACCCCCCTCCCCGGGGCCGCGGGGCTCACCAGATGTCGCTGGCCTTGGTCTGGGAGTACTGCTGATGCTTCTCGGGGGCGTCATGGCTGAAGTTGCAGCAGCAGTCCCAGCAGTAGTCTTTCCCGCAGTAGCAGCTGGGGCACTGGTCCCCGCAGCAGCCCCCGCCTTTTCCCCAGCAGCACCAGCAGCACCAGATCACGCCCCCCACGATGAGGGCGATGGACAGCAGGGCGATGATGATGGAGCCCGCGATGATCCAGCCTCGGCTCCAACCTGCGGCAAAGGCGAAAAATAAAAGCCAGGGGGGGACAGTGGGCTTCGGAGCGCCAGGCTGGCTCCCTTGGAGGGACGACTTGCTTAGCGGGCTGTTTGAAGCCGCGGCGGCCCTGAGAAAGGGGACTTGGGGTTTTTCACCCTTACGACCGTTCGCTCAGTGTGTCAACTCAAAAATATTTCTCTGGTCTTTTAGAGTTGGCAGCAGAAAGGGAGTGAGCGGGGAGCAGTGCATTCCTTAGATGCTTCAGTTAATTGCTAGGCAGCCGAAGCTGTTGGCGTGCAAGATGATTACTGGCGAGCGTGATTGAGGACTCTTGGCTATGGATGTGTCCCGTTGGAGAATATACATCCAGGGGGTGGGGGAAGACCAGGGTCAAGGGTAAAATGAATGACTGAAATGAATGAAACACCGGCATGTTTCACTCCTAATAAATCTCCTTTGAACTCTGAAAGATGTGGCTAAAGACTCATGATTTGAACAGGGGGGGATGCCGGAGCCCTGACAGAGTGGCTGTTTGAAGTTATAAGGGCCCTGAAAAAAAGGACTTAGGACTGTTTTTTTTTTCACACTTACGACCATTCCCTTAGTGGCTATTAGAAGCTGCGGCGGTCCTGAGAAAAAGGGACTTGGGTTTTTCACACTTACGACCGTTGCAGGCATCCCCACGGTCATGTGATTCAAATTCAGACTCTTGGCAAGTGACTCGTACTTATGATGGCTCGGGGTCCTGCCATCCCCTTTTGCGACTGTCTGACCAGTCAAGTCAACGGGGAAGCCAGATTCACTTAAGGACTCTGTTCCTAACTTAAATCCCACTGCAGGGATTCGCTTAACGACTGTGGCCAGAAAGGTCATAAAATGGGGCAAAAAAACACCCTTAACTGTCTCACTTAGTGGCAGAAGTTTGGGGCTCAATTGTGTTCATATCTAAGAGGCGAAGATGAGAGGCTCAAGCCCCTTTGTGAATCTCATGACAAACCAGATTCGTCAGCTTCGAAATGTTGGGGGCAACTTTATGGCTGGCTGGGGAATCCTGGGAGTTAAAAGTCCTCGACTTACGACCACCACAGAGCCCCAAATTTCCATGCCTAAGCAAGGCAACTGTTAAATGCTTTCTTGCCCCCCGTTTTGCTATCTTTTTGCCATGGTTGCTAAGCGACACCACTGCCATCATTTAAATGAATCCTGCCATCGTTAAGCCCATTGGGCTTCCCCTATTGACTCTTCTCGTCGGGCGGTTACAATTGGCGACCACTGCGGGACACTGCCACCATCATAAATGAGACTCCGGTGCCCAGCAGGTCCAAATCCTGATCCCGTGACCATTGGGGATGCTGCAACGGTCACGTGGATGTGTAAAAACAGGTCCTCAGTTGCTATTTTTCCGAGCCGCCACGTCGTAACTTCAAACGGCCACTAAACGAAGGGTTTGTAAATGGAGGACACTTTTGATCCGTTTGGGTCTCCAGTCCCCAGGATGGGAACACTTGAGTCTGCAAGGTTTTTCTGCACCCCGGCTTTGCCTTTACCTCCTCCGAACTGAATTTCCACCGAACAATAGGCCGTGCCAACGTTGTTGCCCACGCTGCATTCGTAGATCCCCACGTGGTCATCGCACAGATCGCGGATCTGGAGATCCCCCGGGGTGACACCTGAAGGAGGGAGACAGAAGAGTTACAAGGAGCCAAGAGGTTGGATCTGGTTTGGGTTTAAAAAAATAAATCTTGGCCTTAAAGCATGGCTCCTGAGCACGTACAGATAAGTTTCCATCCATGCACAGAATGTTCATGCTGGTTAGAGGATTCTGGGAGTTGAAGTCCACCTATCTGAAAGAAACTGGATGGAGGATTCTGGGAGTTGAAGTCCATCCATCTCAAAGCATGCTGACTGGGGGATTCTGGGAGTTGAAGTCCATCCCTCTTAAAGCATGCTGACTGCGGGATTCTGGGAGTTGAAGTCCACCCATCTTAAAGCATGCTGGTTGTGGGATTCTGGGAGTTGAAGTCCACCTGTCTGAAAGAAACTGGCTGGGGGATTCTGGGAGTTGAAGTCCACCCATCTCAAAGCATACTAGTTGGGGGATTCTGGGAGTTGAAGTCCACCCATCTTAAAGCGTACTAGTTGGGGGATTCTGGGAGTTGAAGTCCACCCGTCTGAAAGAAACTGGCTGGGGATTCTGGAAGTCCATCCATCTCAAAGCTGCCAAGGTTGACAGCCATTTTTGGCCTCTTTTTTGTAACGTGATGACCAAAACTGGACGCAGGATTCCAGCTGTGGTCTTACTAAGGTTTTCTATCTAGTGACGGAGAGTTCCATAGGCTGGATGTCTATCTTCCCACCTTAGTTCTCCTTCTCTTTCCAACCACCCCAGAGGTTGCAGCTGCAGGACACTCACTTGCTGAGGGCATCCAATCGCGGTAATTTCCACCGGCCATGGACCAGTGGTAGCTGAGCGGCTGGCTCCCCGTGGAAGTGAAGCAACGAAGCGTGATGTCTTCCCCGTAAGCGACCTCGCCAATGATCCAACAGCGAGGAAGGGCTGGTTTTTCTGGGTAGGTCAGCAGAGAAAATAAATTACTATTTTTATTTTCCTAATTTGGGGGCTTAGGATCCCTTTTGTAAATATGGCTGCCGCCCCTCCGTGCCTTTGCCTCCTTTTGATGGGTATCAGATTAACAGAGTTGGAAGGGACCTTGTAGGTCATCTAGTCCAACCCCCCCTCCCCCAAGCAGGAGACCTACACCATTTCTAACAGATGGCAGTCCAAGTCTCTTTGTCAACCGATAAAACATTCCTATGCCTGTTTTAGGAGTTGCCATTAAAAAAAAAGGGGGGGGGGGGGAGAGGAAGCAAATATCAAAGAACAGTGCAGCAAAGCGAAAGTACAACCTTGAACTACGCCGCCTATGGTTGGACTTAAGCGTAGCACACAAAATTATCTGCTACAATGTCCTACCAGTCAATGACTACTTCAACTTCAACCGCAACAATACAAGAGCACACAAACTCAGATAACAAACTCAATGTAAACTGCTCCAAACTTGCTTGCAGGAAGTACCTGACCACCTGACTCTGTTGTTACATCCTCTAACCCCACTCCTTTAACCTCAAACTAACCACTATTGACCTCACCCCATTCCTAAGAGGTCTGTAAGGAGCGTGTATCAGTGCACCATAAGTGTGCCTACCGTCCCTGTCCTATTGTCCCCATTTATCCGTACCTGTTTCCTGTATTCTTACTCAGGTTTATACTTATACCTATTATCTTGAAAGCGATTGACAAATCAAATAAATAAAAAATATATACATTCCAACCCTTGTCTTTAAAAGATTGTAACTAAAATACCAGAGATTTTGCCATGAATATATTTAATTGGAAAATGTGATTGATGACACCCAGCCCGTAATTGGAGAATGTGATTGACCACACCCAGCTCGTAATTGGAGAATGTGATTGATGACACCCAGCCCGTGAATGGGGCTCAATTGGAGAATCTGGTTGATGAGACAGCCAGGGAGGAAAATGGGGGGGCGGGGGGAGAAACAGGGTCACAGGGGACTGGAAATGACATATGCCAGAGTTGGCTTCATACAGGGCAGGGGCAGTATGTCGCCTCTAATGAATCCTGTGAAGTTTTTTGAAGTTTGGCTCGAGAATCATGATTTAATTAGGGCGATTGCTGGAATCCTGACACTCCTCTTAAAAGCTTCCAGTGATGAAGATCGATAAATCTTCGCCGCCAGACACCCCATTCTCTTTGCAGTTGTCAAAACTGAGGTCCTCAACTGACAACCGGGATTTCCACGGTTAAACCAGGCAGCTGTTAAGCGAGTAGCGCCCGAGTTTAAGGTACCGGCGCAATTCACTCGGGGACTGTATTTGAAAAAGCCATAAAAATCGGGCGTGATTCGCTCGGTGACCAAATGGCTTTGCCAGCCAGCGTTTTTAATGCCAACTGTGGTCTTGTCATCAAGAAGCACACACCCTGCCAGAAAACAATGGGATGGCAAAAGCTGTCGCATCATCACAACCCTTTTGTGTGTGGGTGTCAGGACAATGAGGGCAGGGAGAAAACCCGGCCCCAAAAGTCTCTCCATGCATGACTTATGATTCCATCAAGTCTGCTCTTTTTTCCTTCCTTTCCACACTAATCCTTATAAATGAGGACGAGGCAAAATGTTAATTAATGTTAATTCTCGCCAGCTTGGAAAGGGAGCCTGCCAGTGCTCTCACTCGGGTGGGAAGTAAGAGAAGCTGAGTAGTGAAAAGAAGGACCAGGGGAGACAGGAGAGCAGCCTTCCAATATTTGAGGGGCTGCCCCAGAGAGGAGGAAGGGGGTCAAGCTATTCTCCAAAGCCCCCCTGAAGGCCAGACAAGGAAGAATGGATGGAAACTGAACAAGGAGAGATTCAGCCTGGAAAAAAGGAGAAACTTTCTGACAGTGATAACAATCCATCCCTGGAACAGAAGTTGCCTTCGGAAGTTGTGAGAGTTTCATCCTTGGAGGCTTTGAAGAAGAGACTGGACAGTCATATGTCTGAGATGGTATAGGGTCTCCTGCTTGAGCAGGGGGGATGGACTAGAAGACCTCCAAGGTCCCTTCCAGCCCTATTCTATTCTACCTTGAACAGTGATGGTCACTTTGCGAGTCGCTTCCGTGGTCTTCTTCACCGTGCATTCGTACGTGGCGGAATCGCTCATCTCCAAGTCGCGGAGTTGCATGGAGGCATCGTAGAGGCTAGGATTGGAGGAGATGAACCCCACTCGTTTCTGGAGATCAGGGGGTCCCGGGTAGATGATACGGTGGTCATGATAGCCCAGGAGCTGGCGAAAAACCGGAGGAGAGAATGGAATGGAATGGAATCGAATAGAATTTATTGGCCAAGCGTGATTGGACACACAAGGAATTTGCCTTCGGTGCAGAAGCTCTCAGTGTATGTGAAAAACACCCTCATCATGAATCATAAGATACAACGTTTAGTGAGTTATAGGATACTAAATAAGCAATCAAAATCATACTAGGAAACTGAATAAAACAATATAATCATAAAGATACAGGCAGCAAGTTATAGTCATAAGTAGGTAATAAGGAAGGGTGAGAAGGAGAATAGCAATACAGTCTTAGCACATAGTTTGACAGTGTCGTGGGAATTAGTTTTTTAGCAGAGTGAGGGCAGAGAAGAAGGAAGGAAGGAAAAAAGGAAGGAAGAAAAATTGGAGAGAGAATAGAATAAAATAGAATGTAGAGGAGAATATAGAAGAGTAAAGAAGAGAATAGAATAGAAATAGAATAGAATATAGAGGATAGAAATAATAGAATAGAAATAGAAATAGAATTAAATTGAAGGTAGAGGAGAATATAGAAGAGTAAAGAAGAGAATAGAAATAGATATAGAATAGAATATAGAGGATAGAAATAATAGAATAGATATAGAATAGAATAGAATTAGAAAAGGATTAGAAAAGAATAGAATAGAATTCTTTATTGGCCAAATGTGATTGGATGCACAAGGAATTTGTCTTCAGTGCTCACAGTGTACATAAAAATACATTCATAAAGAATGATAAGACACAACACTTAGTGATAGTCATAGGATACTAAATAAGCGATCAAAATCATACTAGGAAACTAAATAAAACAAGATATCTTTATACAGGCAACAAGGTTATAGTCATAAGTAGAAGGAGATAGGTAATAGGAAGGATGAGAAGGAGAATAGTAACATAGTCTTAGCACATGATTTGACAGTGTTGTGGGAATTAGTTGTTTAGCAGAGTGATGGCAGAGAGGAAGGAAGGAAGGAAAATTGGAAAGAGAATGGAAAGGAGAAGAGGGAGGGAGGAAAGGAAGGAAGGAAGGAAAATTGGAGAGAGAATGGAAAGGAGAAGAGGGAGGAAGGAAGGAAAGGAAGGAAGGAAGGAAAATCGGAGAGAGAATTGAAAGGAGAAGAGAGGGAAGAAAGGAAAATCGGAGAGAGAATGGAAAGGAGAATAGAATAGAATAGAATTCTTTATTGGCCAAGTGTGATTGGACACACAAGGAATTTGCCTTCAGTGCATAAGCTAATAATACTAATCACAGTTATATAGTCTTACTAAGTAGCTTGACAGTGTTGTGGGAATTAGTTGTTTAGCAGAGTGATGGTATGTGGGGAAAATCTGTCCTTGCGCCTAGTTGTTCCAGTGTGCAGTGAAAGGAAAGGCAGATTGCTGGATGGGTTTGCTGATGAGGCATGCAAAAATCAAATTCCTAGTCCTCCTGAGTCAAAAAAGAAATTCCGGGCAACAGGTAATGCCTGATTAAACTTTCAGCAGCTAAGGTGTTTCCAGACGAATTCCCCAGGATTGAGACAGCTTGTAGTCCACCCATGTTTATCGCAAACCCCAAAAAGATAATTATCTAATTGAAATTGCAGATTACCAGATGCCAAGGAGAAGAGGCTGGAAACGCCACATTTGCCTATCTTCCCTCTCTTTGCGCTCTTTTAAAAATAAGACAAACACTGGTGCACAGACGGCCTGCACTTTGGTCTCGATCCCTTGCTTATCTCACCCAAACCAAAGAATCACCATATTTCCGAATCGGTTCCTGGCGTGTTAACAGGAATGGTTCAAAACCTGTGGGACGTTTTTCTCCTTTTTTGGAACAAGAGTCACAAAATATAGGTGTTCCTGCTTGGGCTGGGGGCTGGACTAGAAGCCTTCCAAAGTCCCTTCCAGATCTATTTCTATTATTTCTATTTCTATTATTTCTATTTCTATTTTATTTCGAAAGCTGCTTGGTGCTGTGAAACTGCAACTCCTCTCCTCTGCTTGTGTTTTGCATTTGGAAGAGATTTCTTTCCGGGTGGGGAGAGGGAGTAGAACTCCTTAGCATCAGAGCATGTTAATAATAATAATATACTCTAAATGAGGGTCATTTCGAAAAATCCTTTCTTGGTGAGCCCCTAGAAGCCAAGAGGAACATAGGGGCCAAATTTCAAGTTTTGTAGGCTTTACGGTTCTGGAGATTTTGTGACGATGCACGAGGGGTATTTCTCTTTTATATACAGTATTTATAGATTCTATGGATTGCAATGACGGAAGGACTTTTAAAAGGATTAAAATCTACGGACTTACCGGGTTGTACTGGGGATGTGGGCCAGGCTTCACCTGCTTCCACTGAATGTCCCAGTCGTTATCTGGGGTGTTATCTTCCGGGTCTGAAGAAAAGGGGCAGCCCAGTTTCACCGACTCCCCTTTAGGCAAATAAATGATTTTATGCCCATCCTCGTTAATCCTGACAGCAAGAGCTGCGCCTGAAAAAAAGAAGACGCCCCCCCTTCACTATGATTTTTTAAAATAAAATTTTTTTATTCCAAAAATAAAGCTGCATTCCTAACCCAACTGATTCGACTTAGCACCGTCATTGAGTTTGGAATTACGGTTGTAAATGGAGGACTAACCTGTATGTTAATCCAAACCAGGTTGCTCTACCCAGATTTTTATCATTTATCATCTTGTTCCTGCAGATGCTCCGGCTTATCAAACGATACAATCAAATCAAGATAAACTATATCAACTAAATTCCCCCCCACAAATCTACCAGCGTGACAACTTATAAAAAAAATCCCAGATAATAAACAAGCCAGAAGTTTAATTATCTGTCCAACAACTTAAGCTAGGTGTCAACTCATAAAATATTTCTATGGTCGTTTTAGAGTTACCCACAGAAAGGGAGGGGGGAAAGTTTGAAGTCTGTTTGAAGTTTGGCTTGAGGATCGTGATTTGATTGGAGTAACTGCCGGAATCCTGACACTAGCATCTGTGTCCATTTCTGTTTATTTGGCAGCTCTTAAAGTTCTCGAATTTCTTCCCCATGATGGCATGCTGAATAGACGGGCTCTTTTTTTTCTCACCGACAAACTGCTGATTTTGCCACCAAAGCTGGTTATTTGGTGGCTTTGCTCCCCATTTTTTGTTTGTTTGTTTGTTTGAAGGAGAGATGAAGAAGGACACAAGTTAAGCAGCAAGATGGTCGCCAATTTGGGTTGAGTTCAACTGGTTTACCATATAGATAGATAGATAGATAGATAGATAGATATATGGATCTTTGGTTGTTCGGGTTTTCTCCCGCGTAAGATTCGAAGTATCTAGGCAACGTTTCAATGAAGTCTCATTCATCATCTTCAGGCTTCTGTCTTCGGCTCTGTGCTTCTTTTCACTCTGAGATCCACATACTAATACCCGAGAACCTCAGAAAACAAATATATATATATATATATTTTTTTCTGAGGTTCTCATGGGCTATTAGTATGTGGATCTTTTATTCGGGTTTTTCTCCTGCATAAGATTGGAAGTATCTAGGCAACATTTTGATGAAGTCTCATTCATCATCTTCAGGCTTGTGTCTTCAGCCTTGTGCTTCTCAGAGTGAAGAAGAGAAGCACAGAGCCGAAGACACAAGCCTGAAGATGATGAATGAGACTTCATCAAATGTTGCTTAGATACTTCCAATCTTACGTGGAGAAAACCCGAATAACCAAAGATCGATCTATCTATCTATCTATCTATCTATCTATCTATCTATCTATCTATCTATCTATCTATCTATAAATAATATATATATATGTGTGTGTGTGTGTGTGTGTGTGTGTATATGAATATATGTATATATGAATATATATATATCTGCTGAAGCAGGGGACACTATACATTTGAGACAAGGGGCTGCCCAGTCTCTTCTTTAAAGTCTCCAGTGATGGAGCACCCACAACTTCTAGTGGCAAGTTGTTCCACTGGCTACTTGTTCTCACTGTTAGGAAATTTCTCCTTTAGTTCTAAGTGGCTTCTCTCCCGGATCAGTTTCCACAGTCTTTGGACAATTGAAAGAAGGGATCTGGATGCCTGAAACTCTCGGCAAGGAGCAATCGGGAAGTCTCGTCCCTTCCATCTTTTCCCTTCAGCTCCTCTTTTTCTTAAGCACGCCTGGGTTTTTATTTGCACTTTTTAGAAGCCTTGCAATCTCTTGATTTATAACCAGGGGACTTCTTACCTGTTTTATAAGCCCTTGCTGGAGATCTTCAAAAATTCTCCAGAAAATTAATCGGGTGTTTATTTGTTTGCGTGTCTCAGACTCTCTTCTATCTGGAGAGAGTCAAATTTTGCCTGTTGTTTACGAATCCCTTTTAAGGGTATCCCTTTTTTTTTATTTTTATTTTTTCCTCTTTCCACCTAATATTCTTTTCTTTTTGCCTGGGAAATAATGGCTTTTCTCCCCATCAATATAATCTTGATCAAATACCTTCAAGGCTTTTGAAACGAGGCCAGGTTGGTTATTTATTATTATTTCTTAATCCCATCTTTCCGTTAAAAGCCAAACTGCTTATGGGCTTTCCAGCAGAATTAAAACCTTCTCCCAAACGTGCCAATTATCTTGCTGCTCCAAAAAGGGAAGGAAAGAAAAATCCAAGGAGAAAAGTCCACGCCTCTCTCTCGAGATTGTGGTTTCAGCTTGTCAGTGTGACAGATCTTCTTCTGTTTGTTTTGCTCAGGTTAGTCATTCCGGCTTCAACAAGTGAGAGATCTCGGCAAAGGATAAAGATAATGCCAGCCTTACAACCATTATTAGCGATCGCTCCGTAACTTGTTTCTCCGCTGTGTCTAATAATTAAGATGATGGCAGGGTATGTCCCCTTCGAAGGCCTTTGTTTACAGGAATTCAATCATTTTCCTTCTTCCTTCGTGGCCGGGAAGCTGTGCGGCTTCCAGAGGCCAGCTGTACACGGAAAACTATGCTTGTTCTTTACGGTTTATTTGTTTAGGTTTGTGGAGATATCGCAGTAGAATATTTGTAGCTCAGAATTGAAAGGAGGGGTCCTTGTGGAGAGGAGGAGGAGGAGGGAGAGAAGGAGGAAGTGGAGGAGAACTGTGCGGTCCTTAGTTGCTTGTTTTCTCGCAGATGTTTCATTATCCAACTAGGTAATGTCATCAGTGCTAGGAGGGAATGGGGAGGAGGAAGAGGAGGAGGGGGAGGAGGAGGAGGAGGAGAAGAAGAAGAAGAAAGAGAAGCAGGATAAGGAGAAGGGGAAGGAGGATGGGGAAGAGGAGGTCTGTGAGGTCCTTGGTGCTCTCTGAATTTCCTTGTTTTCTTGCAAACGTTTCATAACCCAACTAGGTAATGTCATCAGTGCTAGGAGGGAATGGGGAGGAGGAAGAGGAGAAGAAGAAAGAGAAGCAGGATAAGGAGAAGGGGAAGGAGGATGGGGAAGAGGAGGACTGTGGGGTCCTTGGTGCTCTCTGAATTTCCTTGTTTTCTTGCAAACGTTTCATAACCCAACTAGGTAACATCATCAGTGCTAGAAGGGAATGGGGAGGAGGAGGAGGAGGGAGGAATATTGTAGGGTCTTTCCTGTTTTCTGAGCTTGGTTGTTTTCTTCCAAACATTTCATGACTCAGCTTGATTGCAGAAAGTACGACTTCAGCAACAGAGAGTGGTCAATGCCTGGAATGCACTACCTGACTCTGTTGTTACATCCTCTAACCCCCACTCCTTTAACCTCAAACTAACCACTATTGACCTCACCCCATTCCTAAGAGGTCTGTAAGGGGTGTGCATAAGCGCACCGTCGTGCCTACCGTCCCTGTCCTAATGTCCCCATTTAATCGTACTTATTTCCTGTATTCTTACTCATGTTTATACTTACACCTATTATCTTGTAAGCGATTGACAAATCAAATAAATAAAAAATAAATAAAGAGGTAACATTAACAGTGCCAGAAAACCCAGCTCCCTTCTAGCACTGATGATGTTATCTAGTTGGGTCATGAAACATCTGCAAAAAAAGCGAGCGTAGATTGGGCCCATTTCACAAATCCATGGAGACTAGAATGCAAATTTAGAGGCAAAGCAGGATTTGAAAGTCACACATACAAAAAGGGCGGGAATTAAATCCCCCCCCCCCCGAATGGACTGTTGCGAACGGATCGTAGTTCATCTGTTGCACGATTCTTAAAAATTGCAATTTAAGAGATTTACCCAGTGAGTCTCAGTCAGATCTGGTCGCTTTGACTTAGGATAAACCTCTGACATGTTGGAGATGGAGAAATCGAGTAGGTAAATATTTCAATATCTGATCGTGAAATTGAAGCTGTTTGAAATGAGGCAACACCTAGCTAACCTCGGCTGACCCTGGGAAGGTAAACGGGGACAGAGTTGGGAAGCTGCAGGAAATCTTGAAAAAAAGCCAAGGCAAAGGATCTTGCCAAGAAAACAAGAGGAATTAGCAAGATAATTAGAATAAGAATAGAGTAGAACAGAATAGAGTAGAATAGAATAGAATAGAATAAAAAAGGAACAGAATAGAATAGAGTAGAGTAGAGTAGAGTAGAGTAGAGTAGAGTAGAGTAGAGTAGAGTAGAGTAGAGTAGAAGAGAAGAGAAGAGAAGAAAAGAGAAGAGAAGAGAAGAGAAGAGAATTCTTTATTGGCCAAGTGTGATTGGACACACAAGGAATTGACTTAAGGGAAGCATAACTTTTTAAAAAGAAGAAAAGAGGATTCAAAAGTTGGTTTTCTTTTCTTTTTCCATGTACTCAAGAAAGAACTCAAGAAAAGAAATGGTTGTGCAAGGAAAATTATGATATAATCTCGGCAGATTTAAGTAAAATGTCAAAGGCTGAATATAACCGATCCTTTAAAATAGGGTCAGCTATCAAGTTACTCCTCAATTGTTTATTCATAATTCTCTGTCTAAACGTCCTCTGTATTTTGTCTGTGTCTCAGTTCACAGTGAGAAAAAGCTCCAAATGTAATCATAATATGCACAGAATTGTCCTGGAATAACAATAACAATATACTCCATAATAGTCATTTGAGGGAGATAATGCTGGACTCAAATCTTTCTAATCCAGCACTCTAATCACTAGTCCACACTGCCTCTTTCTCCAAAAATAGCCTTTCTTACTGCTTGTCCTAAGACAGGATCTTGGGGGGGTGTTGGCCCCATTCCGTTTCAACCATTTGCTGCTCTTTCCACGTTTTGTTTGCAACCAAATAAGGGAATTAAAGAATGATTAAACCAGTGTTTTTCAAATTTGGCGGTTTTAAGATGGAGGGGACTTCAACTCCCAGGATTCCACAGCTGGAAATGCTGGATGGAGAATTCTGGGGGTGGAGTCCACCCATTTTAAAGCATGTTAGTTGGGGTTACGTGGGAGTTGAAGCCCACCCATCTAGAATCAAACTGGGTGGAGAATTTTGGGAGTTGAAGCCCACCCATCTCAAAGCATGCTGACTGGGGGATTCTGGGAATTGAAGTGAACCCCTCTCAAAGCATGCTGACTGGGGGATTCTGGGAATTGAAGCCCACCCATTTTAAAGCAGGCTAGTTGAGGGTTACGTGGGAGTTGAAATCCACCCATCTAGAATCAAACTGGGTGGAGAATTTTGGGAGTTGAAGCCCACCCATCTCAAAGCATGCTGACTGGGGGATTCTGGGAATTGAAGTGAACCCCTCTCAAAACATGCTGACTGGGGGATTCTGGGAATTGAAGCCCACCCATTTTAAAGCAGGCTAGTTGAGGGTTACTTGGGAGTTGAAGTCCACACATCCCGAATCAAACTGGCTGGGGGATTCTGGGAATCAAAGTCCACCCATCTTAAAGTAAGGTGGCAAAGGATTCTGGGAATTGAAGTCCACCCATCTCAAAGCTTCCATGTTTTGAAAAGCGCTGGCTTCAAGAAACTGAGACATCACGAAGACATAAATCCAAAGCGTGCGTCTTACCTAAAAGCATGCAGGAAGTTAAAAACCATAATCCTTTGCTGCTTCCCATGCCCAAAATTAGATGGTTGCTGGATCCAAGGCAGGTATGTTTCTTGGCATAGAAACCCTCTGAGCCCCACGACGTTTGTACTCTCCTAGTTCAGCCCCTTAAGAGCTGGTTTCGAACAGGTGAGGGAGGCACCTCCAAACTGCAAAAACTAAGCCACAAGAGATCAGCCTCAGTTTCCTTTGATGTCCTGACACACAATTAAGCAAGACTTTTATCCCAACTTTTTTTTTTTTCCCACCCACAGCCAATCTGGTCCAGGAGATTTCCCACAGAGGAAAGACCAAACCTGTGGATTCCCTTTGGGTGAGTCAGTCAATTCCATTGGCCGTCAGTCAATTTCCTTGGCTGTCAGTCAATTCCATTGGCCGTCAGTCAATTTCAGTTTCTCATTTAAAAAAAAAAAAATTCTCCCTTTTTTCCGCATGACGGTCTAGCGGGCATTGTGCTTGCAAACTTTGCAAATCTCTGGCTTGCACAGATTGTATTTTGCTCGCTCCTTTTGGGGATCAATCAGTGCTGCTTTTGGAGAGATCTGAATCGAGAGCGGAGGCTTTGTAAGGCTTCGAATTTTGGAGAGAGAAAAAAAGTAGGCGGCGTGGCCGAGCCCCGGTTTGGGAACATAATTTTTGTCGCTGTACCGCTGGGATAAAAATGCGAGATGAAGTCAGATTGCATTTAAATGCCAATGACACAGGTTTCTCAGCCTACACCTAGTTGAGAGAGAGAGAGCGAGAGAGAGAGACAGAGAGAGCTCGGCTCACACGGTCCCAGCTTTCGAGCGGACGGTAGTTTCATTTCCAAAGTTTGGGCTAAGTTGATGAAGAGGCCCTGGCTTGTTTTTTTAAAAAGGTTGTGATTTCACACCAGCGGCATTTAAATCTGCAACCAGGGTAATTTGGGGCAAGTCCCATCTTCCTCTCTCTCTCTCCCCCTCTCTCTCTTTCCCACTCCCCCTCTCTCTCCATCCATCTCTTTCCTTCTCCCTCCCTCCTTCTCTCCCCCTCTCCCCCTCTCCTTCTCTCCCCCATTTCTTCTTCTCTTTCTCTCTCTCCCACTCCCTCTCTTTCCATCCCTCTCTTTTCCTTCTCCTCCCTCTCCCTCTCCTCAATTCTCTCTCTCTCTCTCTCCCTCTCTCTTTCCTTCCTGGTCTGTTCCCCACTGCCTCTCCCTCCCTCCCTCCCTCTGCCTCTCCCTCTCTCTTTCCATCTCTCCTTCTCTCTCTCTCCTTCCCTCCCCTTCTCTCTCTTCCTCTCTCTTTCCCACTCCCCCACTCAATCTCTGTTTCCTTCTCCCTCTCTCTTTCCCCGCTGTTTCCCCCTCTCCCCTTCCTCCTCCCACCCATCCTCTCCCTCCCTCCCTCTCTCCTTCCCTCTCTCTTTCCTTCCCACTCTGTCCCCTTCTCCCCCTCCTTCCCTCTCTCCCCCTTTCCCTCCCTCCCTTTTCTCTCCCCCCTCTCTCTTTCTCTCTCACCCACAGCCCAGCCTACCTGGCAGGATTGTTCTGTTAGAAAAAAAATTAGGAGGAAGGCACATTATTTATGCTGTCTTGATTCCCGAAAAGGAAATGAGCTATAAAACTAATGAATAACTCTAACGGGCCTAGCCAGAGTTCTTGTCAATATGCGTTTTCTTTTCTATCACAGCCACATTCTTCCGGCCTGTTCTATTTAATTTCACATCATTTCGCTGACCGATGATATATTTTTTGGGGGCGGGGGTGGGGGGGAGATGGGAGGAAAAATATTATTGAGGGTGTGTGCAATAGAAGAATTCCCCTGGACCCCAGGAAATTCCTCCATGCCTCCTGTTAATACTTTTATTCCGTTTATATCTAGATAGTCCTTGACTTACGACCATTTGACTGTTTGAAGTTAAAAGAGCCTTGGAAAAAGCGACTTATTATTACATTTCTATGAAGTCACAGGCGTTTCTAAATTTCGATGACTTAGGACTGGTCTTCGCAGTTACGACTGCTGCAGCATTCCCAAGGTTGCTACCCTGTTTCTCCAACAACACGGCCTCCCCCAATACGAAGTCCCAGCATGTTTTATAGGCATGAAATGAAATTAAGCCCCTCCCCCCAAATTAAGGCCTATATTAAAACAGGCGAAATGGGGGGGAATGGTGGGGGGGGGCTTGCCGTTAGGAAGTACTTTTGTTGCACACCCGGATATGGTGCTGCCTGCGTTGACCCCGATACGAAGTGCCCCACCAACGCCGGGATCAACATCCAAGTCGTCGCTTGGACGGCTGAAGATGCAAAGTGGGGGTGGGAATTAAGTCACCCCCGAAAAGACGGCCTGGCCATTTTTTCGGGGCTCAAAAAAAAAAAAAGACCCGGCCTTATTATATGAGAAACACGGTATTTGCAAATTTCCCAGCCGGTTTCCAGCAAGCAAAGCCAGTGTAATATGTCATGCAATGACTATTAGTGATTCACTTAATGACTGCAGCAGAAAAGGTTGTAAAATTGTGTACGGTTACGCATGACAGCTCACATTTAACAACCGCACTGATTTAACAACAGGTTTTTCCAATTCCAATTGTGGATGTAAGTCGAGGACTACCTTAGTATATATCCAGCTTATCGATTGGCTGGAGAAATAGATTTATCCCCAAAGCGTCAAACTTGGAAAAAAAAAATTAGGATTAAACATTAAACCAGTTTTGTTCCTTATAATATTAGCACATCGGAATCTGGGTGCCTAGAACAAGAAAACCATCATAACATTTCACATCATAACCCCCGAAACACTTGAGCCGTTGTTACAAAAAGTTGTTTCTGATAAATCAAACGAACAATAAACAAACCACAATAAAATTGCTCAATAAAACTGCAAGTTGAATCCCATTGGTTTAAAATTAGTCTTCCCGCTGAACACCCGGATCAAATTTCAGGATCAAATTACAATGAATGCCCGAAATCAAATTCTATCTGCGCCTCCTTCCACAAGCACATATACACACACACACACACACACACAAATGCACAAACGCACACCCTAGTTTTAAAGAACGAGGTTGCAGAGAATTAATTTGTATTTGGGAGCAACAGCTCCACTAGCACCCATCATTAAATAAAACTAAGAAGTCCCACTGATTTTAACTTGACTGCTCCTAAATCATTTCAGCCCAGCCTGCTTGGGCTCACAGCAAAGCAACTCTTTCCCCCTCTACTCAAAAATTAATATCCAAATCCTTGCAAGCAGAAATGTAGCGTGCCAGGGAGAAGGCTCGCCTTGAGACCTGCTGGGTTTCTACATCTCTTGGCTTGCAAGGGATTTTTCTGCAGTCCCTTCTCCTTCTCTCAGCTTCTTCTGCCTTGCCAGGATTCGCAAGCGAGTGTACCTTTCTTCCACGCCGGCGATGCTGTGAGCGCTCAGCTTTCTGCCCTGCCAGGACGGATGCCACCGGCCTTCTAAGAACCTCGTCAGGAAGGAAGACGGATAAAAAAACAAATGCACCTTGCAATTAGCTCGACACCCCGGAGCTAAAAAGGCGGCGCCTTTTTAAAAAAAAAAAAAAAAACACCAAATCAAGATATGATTTGTGGAGCAGCCAGAGGAAACCGGGGTTTGGGGATGCTGGGTGAGCCAGGTAAGGCGTGAGCAATTTTTTTTTCCCCCTTCTTCCAAGGCTTCCCCGTCATGTCACAAAACTGCACGCCAAATTTAGCAGGCGTGCAACAGCGGAGGCCCCAACCAAAGCCACCCAGCCCTGCCCTGCCACTTGCAAATTAGGTCGTGCCCTCCATTACCCTCTCTCTCTCTCTCTCTTTCTCTCTCTTTCTCTTTCTCTCTGTGCTTACAACCGCCCTAACAGGTAGGCACAAAATACAGGGTGTCGATCATTTCCTCGGCTTGTGTTTATGAACTTATGCCAGCCTCGGCTGGCAGAAATTGACTTGAGCGGAGAGGGCAGGAAAATGGAGGAGGGTATCACGCAGAATAGCAGCCCCCCTGACGAACTGGTAGTTCAGAAAATCTTGGACTGTGCCGAAATGACCCTAGAACTAAAAGACAAACAAGGGTCGGAATATCATAAAATTTGGGTTATGGGGTATTAACTGTTTCCTAGTATGATTTGATTGCCTGTTTGTACCCTATGACCATTATCAAGTGTTGTACCTGATGACTCTGGACCAATGTCTCTTTTCTTTTACGTACCCTGAGAGCATTTGCACCAAAGACAAATTCCTTGTGTGTCCAAACACACTTGGCCAATTAAGAATCCTATTCTATTCTATTCTATTCTATTCTATTCTATTCTATTCTATTCTATTCTATTCTTAACTCTTGATGAATGTCTCTTTTCTTTTACGTACCCTGAGAGCATTTGCACCAAAGACAAATTCCTTGTGTGTCCAACCACACTTGGCCAATTAAGAATTCTATTCTATTCTATTCTATTCTATTCTATTCTATTCTATTCTTAACTCTTGATGAATGTCTCTTTTCTTTTACGTACACTGAGAGCATTTGCACCAAAGACAAATTCCTTGTATGTCCAACCACACTTGGCCAATAAAGAATTCTATTCTATTCTATTCTATTCTATTCTATTCTATTCTATTCTATTCTATTCTATTCTATTCTATTCTATTCTTCTAATATTCTATTCTATTCTATTCTATTCTATTCTATTCCTTCTAATATTCTATTCTATTCTATTCTATTCTATTCTATTCTATTCTATTCTATTCTATTCTATTCTATTCTATATAATTGGCTGGAAATTAGGCAAATAGAAAATAATGAAATGTAAGATAAGTGGTATGACAGACAAATGTATATAATCGCACAACAATGTATATAAATGTAAATATGCACAAGAGATAGATATTTATAACACGGATGTTACAGTACTGTTAATGTTATGATTAATTTTTCTTTTTTTAAAAAAAACATAAAAGAATCAATTAAGTTTATTTAAAAAAAAGAAAAGAAAAAGAAAATGGAGGAGGAGATCAAATTGGCAAATGCCCCCCACACCCACCCTGAACGTTCCTCGTTTAGAACTTCCACATTTGCATTCTTTTTTCCCCCTTGAGGTCTAGTAACTTGCTTTTCTTTTTTTAAAAAAAAAGCCTTGTAACTATAACGTGCATGTTTAAAGGCGCACATTTTCTCCGGCTGGCCAGATTCCAAGGCTCGGGGTGCATGACTTGCTCGGCGCAATTGGAGGAAGAGGAAGCCTGAATTAAAAAAAAAAAAAAAAAAAGGTAGCCAGGTAAGCGATCCGGGATGACTGTGAAACAGGAAAACAACTGTCCCCTGCAGATGTCACTACTGCAAATTAGCGTCTAGGTTTGCCCTCTGATGCCTACAATTGCCCAGCAGGATGCAGCAGGCAAACTCAGGAAGGGAAGCTAAAGGAAATGTTTATTAAAAAAGGAGTTCTCGACTTGCAACCGTTCATTTGGCATCTGTAAGACGTGGTCACAGGTGCTGAAAACAGCAGCTTGTGACCTAGTCCTCGCGTTTACGGCCGTTACAGTGTCCCCTGTGGTCATGCGATTGCGACAGGCATGTACTTATGTCCCTTGCAGCATCCCGGCGTCGCACGATCCCTGTTTGCAACAAGCAAAGTCAACGGCGGATGAAGGCTTCGCTTACTGACCACAGGATTGACTTAACCACTGCAGGATTGGTTGAACAACCTTCCGCCCCAATCATGGTCATAAGCCGAGGACTAAATGTGTCCCCTTATCAAGATCAAAGACCTCAAATGCCCGATGAAACCAGTTTTATTATTATCGGAGTACGTTTGTGGCACAACCAAGGCTTCCACATCCATTCATTTAGTTTTTCTCCCTTGTCCCTTCGTTAAGGAACTCCAAAGCCTTCACCAAACCGAAAGTTAATTGCTTCACGGTTGCAGGTTGTTTACACAATTGCACAACCACCTCAGCCCTGCTTCTAACCCATGTTTTCGTGCGGTTTTCAGATTTACATATGAATGTTGCTTAAACGTATGGCATGGCCTCACCGGGCATAAATCTTCAGCTCTCTTCATATCTGACGCACACTTTGAGAACGCGTTTACCGACACTCCTAAGTGTTTTTCTGCCTTTCAGTTATACACACACAGCGACTCACTCCTTCCTCAGAAGCCCGGTGGCCGGACAAAATTGAAGTTCCCACTCAAAGGAACTGGTGGGTGGGTGGGTGGGTGTTGAAGGGCCCAGGACTCAAAACACAGAAAATGCAAAGGTCCTTTATTATAAATTCCTATTTAATTTATTTATTGATGTGACACCCATCTCCCCATTGCCTGACTATGATAAAAGAAGATCATGGCCTGACTGAAGGTCACATATTAATTTTTGAACATAGAATAGAATTAGAATTAGAATAAAATAAGAATAAGAATAAGACTAAGACTAGACTAGAAGAAGAGAAGAGAAGAGAAGAGAGAAGGGAAAAGAGAAGAGAAGAGAAGAGAAGAGAAGAGAAGAGAAGAGAAGGGAAAAGAGAAGAGAAGAGAAGAGAAGGGAAGAGAGAAGGGAAAAGAGAAAAGAAGAGAGAAGGGAAAAAAGAAGAGAAGAGAAGAGAAGAGAAGAGAAGAACAAGAGTTGGAAGGGACCTTGGAGATCTTCTAGCCCAACCCCCTGCTTAGGCAGGAAACCCTACATCACTTCAGACAAATGGTTGTCCAACATAGAATCCTAGGGCTGGAAGGGACCTCGGAGGTCCTCTAGTCCAACCCTCTTTTCAAGCAAGAGACCCTATGCCCTTCCAGTCCAATAGTTGTCCAAACTTTTCTTGAAAACCTCCAGTGATGGAGCAACCACAACTTCTAGTGGCAAGTTGTTCCACTGGTTAATTGTTCTCACTGTTAGGAAATTTTTCCTTACTTCTAGCTTGCTTCTCTCCTTGCATCCATTGGTTCTTGTCCTGCTTTCAGGTGCTTTGGAGAATAGCTTGACCCCCTCTTCTTTGGGGCAGCCCCTCAAATATTGGAAAACTGCTATCATGTCACCCCTAGTCCTTCTCTTCACTAAAGCCATATATGCCCAGTTCCTGCAACCTTTCATCCTATATTTTATCCTCCAGCCCCCTAATCATCTCTGTTGCTCTTCTCTGCACTCTTTCCAGAGTCTCAACATCATTTTTTTAATATCGTGGTGACCCAAAGTGGATGCCGTATTTTTCCAAGTTTGGTCTTACCAAGGCCTTATGAAATGGTATGAACACTTCACGTGAACTAGGATCATTGTGTTGGCTTGTTTGGGCAGCTGCATCACACGGCTGGCTCACACCTAAGTGGTTGTTCCAATAGGACACCCAGAGAGAATTATCTACAGCTCATTGAATCTTAGTCTGCTGACTAGGCAGGATTTATGCAACCCATTGCGGTTGACTGCAACAGGAAATCTCGGCCTGAACAGGATGGCAAGGTGGTTTGCCTGCTTAACAATGGCTAGATGTAAGGTTTGGACCGAGTTGCCATTGAGTTGGCATTTATACAGTGCAAAGAGTTCCTTGTTAACTTGCGGAACTCATTGCCACAAGAGGTGATGAGGATTGGTATGAGAATTTTTATATGCGTAAAATCCCCACCATGAAAGGACAGGATGAAAAAAGTGGTGGAGTTGGCAAAACGAATTATTTTAATTCAAGAGAAGAATTTCTTCTACTTTGGTTTCCATATGGAAACCGCTTCTGGGTTTTTGTACTCGAAACTGGGGGAAAAAAACCCCAATAAAACTCTTAATTTTAGATCTGAATGACTTAAAACGATCTTTTTAACAGAAATTACAGATATTCCTCGACTTACAACCATCATGGAAACTTAAGATATTTCCGGTGCTAAGCAAGGCGATGGTTAAGTAAGTGGCTGTGCCCAATTTTATAACCTTCTTTTTGACAGGGTGGAATCACTGCAGTCCTTAAACAAATCATGTGGTCCTTAAGCAAATCCAGCCTCTCCCATTCAGTTTTCTTGTTGGATGCTGGATAGGAAGGTTGCAAATGGTGATCACGTGATCCCAGGATGTCATAACTGTCATAAATACATGCCAGTTGCCAAGCAACAAGACGTTGACCATGTCACCATGAGAATGCTATGGGCCAAAAGTCACTTTTTTCAGTGCTGTTGTAAATTTGAACGATCACTAAAGAAACCAACGTGCCTACCGTCCCTGTCCTATTGTTTCTTTTATTTTTTATTTTTTATTTTTCTTATATGTATCCATGTATTCATAACTATGTTTTTTACTTATACCTATTATCTTGTAAGCACTTGACAAAAATAAATAAATAAAAATAAATAAATAAATAAAAATCGTTGTAGGTCGAGGACTATCTGTATTTAGAAATGTAAAGCCAAAGGTTGAGGGTGTAATTCTTTTAGTTTTCTACTATACAAATAAAGCTGGACGTCCCTTCCTTCTTTCCCTCCACCTCTCCAATCTTCCTTCTTTCCTTCCTTCCTTGTTTTTGCACCTTTCTTTTAATTTTGCTAAATTTTCTTTTTCTTTCTTTTTTTTCTATTTCTTTTTCAAAACCCTTCCCTTCTTTTCTTCCCTCCCTCCCTCCTTCTCCCCTCCAACCTTTCTTCTTTCCCTTCCTCCTTCCTTCCTTTTGTACCTTTTAATTTTGCTAAATTTTCTTCTTTTTCTTTTTTCTTTTTTTTTCAAAATGTTTCCTTCCTTCCTTCCTTCCTTCCTTCCTTCCTTCCTTCCTTCCTTCCTTTCCTATTTTGCACCTCTCTTTTTCTCTTTTTTAACTTTCCTAAACTTGGTTCATACTGTCATTTTACCTTACCATAAACTTGACTAAAACTTTCCTGGGGTGGGATGGGAAAGGCCAGGCGAGGCAGCTCCAACCCTTGTTGGTGAGCGCCTCAGAGGGAGCCAAAATTGATCCGGAGAACATCAGCCTGATCTATTCGTTATTGGGGCTATTTTTCTGTTCCCAGCAGAAGCCCTAAAATGATTTTGGGGGTTGTACTGCCGTAGGCATCGACACCTGGCCATTTACGTAGCTCCCCTCGCCTCCTGGGGTGCCTTTTTCCAAATTGGGGTGAAGGAACCTTAAAAGCAATGGTTCCGCTGCATTCATCGCGATTGTGCAAAAGGAGAGGGAGAGAGAGAAATATCAGGCGTGAGGTGTCTTCCACCCTCCCGAAAACTTGCTGCGTCTCGCTTTCCAGGAAGACGGCATTCCATAGTTTTGAGCAGTAGCAGCAGCAGAAGGAAGGGCTGGTCCAAAGGATGGTGTTGCCAATTGCAACCTCGTTAAGGAGTTCATTTTAATTAAGTTCCAGCTCTAATTAGAGCTTAGGAACGAGCGAGTCAGATAGCTACGAGCTTGGGTGAGGGCCTCAAACACGCACATCCCAAAATAAACCGGGGGTGAGCTACCAAAACGCCCTCCTGTAGCAGAAATAGCTTTATTATTTATTTTTATTTTAAAAAAAGATTTATTGTTGGAACTCATCATCCAAGGTTCCCTTCAGCCTGTTTCTGGAAAGGGGGGAGCGGAAGAAAAAGGAAAAGAAAGCAGGAAAGAAAAAATGTTTAAAAATGATATTGGGTAATCTCGGATCAACTTAAGTGGAAGAGAGAGAGAGAGGAAAAAAAAATGAGATTTTAATTCCAGTATCCTTGGCAAGTTGCTAGGTGGAGCATCCGAGGTTGGGTGGCAAAAATTGGTGATGTTGGTTTTTTTTTTTTGGCAAACCGCATTTTCCTAAGAACTTAATTACAGCTGGATGGATCAGGCCAGGTTTCCTTGATTAACCATGGTTTCTTGGGAAAACCCGTCCAGGATAGAAATGAATCAGAAGAATTGTTTACCGACCGTTTTTTGGGGTGAACCGGCAGCTTGGTTGGCAATTAAGATTGTTTGGTTGATGGCCGAGGAGTGGATTTAAATGCCTCCTGGCTGCCCACTCCCCTTCGAAGTATTAAAGAGGGTGTGTGTTTGTGTGTGTGCTTACACCGATGGTGTAGTACAGACACCTTTTAAAGCGGGCATTTGATTTTATCGGTAGCGATACAGGGGATCACGCTATATCGGGTAAGTTCTGTTTCATCAAATATTCTGGCGCTGATAAACTGGGAGACGATTAAAAAAAAAAAGTTTGCAATTAAATGAACCTGAGCTTAGGAGGGTGTTCCCGCTGAACTGAATTCCGGGGATTCGGAGGAAAGCATAATTAAAAAAAATATATTAGATGGATTGGTTAATATTAAAGATAAAGGATAAAGAGGATACTCTCTACTACAACGTCCTACCTGTCAACGACTATTTCAGTTTCAACCACAATAATAACACACGGGCAAACAATAGACGCAAACTCAAAATAAACCGCTCCAAACTCGATTGCAGAAAATACGGCTTCAGCCACAGAGTGGCCAATGCCTGGAACTCCCTACCTGACTGTGATGACCCAGGGTAGGATACAAAATAAACACAGTCACAAAAAAACAGGTGAAGCCCCTTTTATTCCTTCACTTGGCTTCCTAGCTCCAAATATCCTTGACTGGAGACAAAAAAACCTCCCACACAAGGAGGAGGAAATGCTGTTTAAATGAAAAATAACACAAACCAGGCAAGATAAAGGCTGGAGAATGTCCACAGATATCAGAACACACGTTGGGAAGGATGCCAAACTCAGAGAGGAACCATAAACTAGAGATATTTCCATGCTTTGTTTCCAGCGCTTGCCCATACGCATGTCTGTCCTCTATCCAGTTGTCACAGCTGCAGCCCATGAAGAGGATCAAGGCCCTCTCCTCCCCAGTAGACCACGTCTCTCCCTGATCCTCTCCTCCCTGCGTGCCCTAGGATGGAGAGGGGATGGGCCTGGGTCCTCCTCTGTCTGCTCAGCCGGCCTCTGCCCTTCCCCAGCCTCCTCCACAACCTCCGGAGCCACACTTCCACTCCCTGCCGGCTGTTCCTCCTCTCCCTCAGTCAGTCCCCAACAGGGGCATGACACTGACTGTTGTTACATCCTCAACACCCTCCCCCAAAAAAAACTTTAATCTTAAATTGTCTTCCATGGACCTCACCCCATTCCTAAGAGGTCTGTAAGGGGGCTTGCATAAGCGCACCAGCGTGCCTACCGTCCCTGTCCATTTATTCATACTCATTTATCATGTATATACTCATACCCGTTTATACTTATACGTTTATACGTTATCTTCATACTTATACTTGTTTTCTCATACACGCTTGACAAACTCAACTAAATAAATGAAATTAAATAGATACAGGATATTTTCGTAACACGGGATTTGTTTTACAAATGTCTAGACAGCAGAGGTAAAAGTCAGAAGTTGGACAGATGCAATATTATACAAGTTAATATTGTCATTATCATCGATGTCACCTATGGTTAGATTGACCCAGGCGTTATGCTTTTTATTAAACACTTACGGATGTTGAAGAAAAACGTACAAAGAAAATCAACAGAACTAATAACTATAATAGTAATTTATACCGGAACAAGAGAGAACACCAAATGAAGAAGGAAAACAAGAAGAGGAGGAAGAGGAAGAGGAGGAAGAAGAAATTTGCTTTTTTCATCTTTAAAGTCGCACTTTTAACACAAAGGAGAAGTCACTGAACACGCAACATGCACATCGTATATTCTTACCACAGTTCATTTAATGACCATTCCAAGTTGCCACAGGACTGAAAAAAAGGGACTTATGGCCGTTTTTCACACAACATACGGGGTAGTGTCCCCTGGTCGCGTGATCAAAATTCAGGCGCTTGCCACCTGGCCTGTGCTTATGACAGTTGTGGTGTCCCCTTCTGATAAGCAAAGCCAACGGAGAAGCCAGGGTCACCTAACAACCGTGCGGCTAACATGACCACTGCAAGTTGACCACTTAAGAGCCATGGTGAAGATGTAAAATGCGGGGGGTTTCACTTAACAACCGTTTCACTTGGCAACAGAAATATTGGGCTTGACTGTGGTCGTTAGGTCAAGGGCTACCTGTGGAATCCCACAGTAAGGCTGGAAGGGAAAGGAAGGAAGGAAGGAAAGAAAGAGAAAGAGAGAAAGAAAGGAAGGAAAAAGAGGAAGGAAGGAAAGAGAAAGGAAGGAAGAAAGAAAGAAAGAAAGAAAGAAAGAAAGAAAGAAAGAAAGAAAGAAAGAAAGAAAGAAAGGAAAGAGAGAGAGGAAGGAAGGAAGGAAAGAGAGAGGAAGGAAGGAAAGAGGAAGGAAGGAAGGAAAGAGAGGAAGGAAGGAAGGAAGAAAAGAAAGGAAGGAAAGAGAGAGGAAGGAAAGAGAGGAAGGAAGGAAAGAGAGAGAGGAAGGAAAGAGAGAAAGAGAAAGGAAGGGAAGAGAGAAAGAGAGGAAGGAAGGAGAGAAAGGAAGGAGAGAGAGAGAGAGAAAGAGAAAAGAAGGAAAGAAAAAGAAAGGAAGGAAAGAGAGAAAGAGAGAAGAAGGAAGGAAGAGAAAGAAGGAAACAGAAATGAAATAAAATAAACTTCCTTCCAGCTTTCTTTACAGCTACCCTATCACTTCCTCCCTCTTTCCCAGAGGTGTTTTCTCGTGCCTCACACAACTCAAGGCTGCGACAACTGTAATGTCACACTTGTTGCACACTTCCTCCTGTTCCTTGGGTCAATGGGAGATGCGGATTTTCTCTTGTTCCTTAAGCTATTCTGGGGGACTTCAAATAATATTTCAGGACCTCTCAGGGAACATTTTCAGACCTAATCCAAATTAATCCGGGCTAATCCTTTTTAGCAACTCCGTGGAGCTTGTCATTACTATTGTCATGTATATTACTATCATCCCGATGTAGTGAATGGAAAAATCAAAAAGAGCCACGTGGTTGAAATGATGTCTTCCTTTTGGAGATTGTTCTCCTTTATAAAAGAAGGGAAAAAAAGAAAAGCTATGAAGGTGGTGGAGAAAATGGATGAGAAATTCCCGGTTTTCCAGATGTTGTTGAACCCTGGATCCCAGCAAGGCTAAACCACGGAGTAAATATTGAAAGATGATGGGTTTGCAAACACCTGAGGTCCTGTCTTGTTTACTCACATTGCTTTCATAGGTCTGCAGGCTTTCCACTCATCTCTGCTCTAAGGTGAAGACTCACCTAGTTGGTGAGTCCGAGGTGATAAAATGTGTGTGTGTGTAAGGAGAGGATGTGCAGGGGCAAAAATATCCTGTAGGAAGTTGGAATGATTAAACTTGCTATCTCTGATCCTCTTTCCCCAAGAAAGGCAGAAGCTGTGCTAGAAATATGGGAAGAGAAAGACACGTTGTAAAATCTTATCAGGAATTTATTTGGGGGCTTCTTGTAGCCAATTTGGTTTAGTGGTTATGATGCCAGCTAGAAACTAGGAGGCAATGAGTTCTAGTCCCGCCTTAGGTATGAAAGGCAGCTGGGTGACTTTGGGCCAATCACCAGGAGATGGTGAGTTCTAGTTCTGCCTTAGACACGAAAGCTGACTGGGTGACTTTGGGCCAATCACCAGGAGATGGTGAGTTCTAGTTCTGCCTTAGACATGAAAGCAGACTGGGTGACTTTGGGCCAATCACTAGGAGACAGTGAATTCTAGTCCAGCCTTAGGCATGAAAGTTGGCTGGGTGATTTTGGGCCAATCACCAGGAGATGGTGAGTTATAGTCCTGCCTTAGGTATGAAAGACAGCTGGGTGACTTTGGGCCAATCACCAGGAGACGGTGAGTTCTAGTCCCGCCTTAGACGTGAAAGCTGACTGGGTGACTTTGGGCCAATCACCAGGAGATGGTGAGTTCTAGTCCTGCCTTAGGTATGAAAGACAGCTGGGTGACTTTGGGCCAATCACCAGGAGACTGGGAGTTCTAGTCCCGCCTTAGGCATGAAAGGCAGAAAGGAAGAAATATTTTGATACGTTTTCTGCCTTGAGTTATTCGTAAAAATAATAAAAAAATAGGATATTAAAAATATAAAATAATCAAATAATCAAATGCTAAAATATTAAAATGCTAAAATAAAATAATACTAAGATAAAATAATACTAAAATACAAAAAACAATAAATACTAAAATAACATGCATAAAATACTAAAATAAAATACTAAAATAAATAAAATAAAATAAATGAAATAAAATAAATAAAATAAAAAGATAATAAAATAATAAAATAAAAACAACACCTGGCATTTTCGTGCACCTTAAACGCTTGGAATGAACGAAAGAATGAGTTGCACAGCGAGCCATCCAGAAATAGATCTATTCAAGTAAGGATAAGAAAATAAAACTCTAGGCTATACGTTGAGGGTTAACTCGTCAAAAACCGTCTCTGCGGCTCAGTGGACGGACTGAACGAAAGCTTTGCGTTCCACCTGCATACAGTATTTCTCAGGGAGCCCGGCGGCCCTGCAGAGAGAGAAAGGAGGAGGAGAAATTTCACCAATGGCTGAAACAAGGGCCTAGTCCTCATGGAGGGACAATACGCAAGGTAGCCCTCGACTTAAGGCTGGCCACTTTGTGACCGTTGAGATGGATGACGGACCCAATGAAAGGTACCACATACAGTTCCGGAGAGGCACCATCCTGAGTAGCAGCCGCCAACTGGCTGGGGGTGGGGTGGGTGGGTTGGACTGGATGACCTCCAAGGTCCCTTCCCTCTGCGTTTAAACCTGAATGTTCCCATTGTCTCCGGGAGTCGATCGCGCTTACCGCAGCTCGTCCAGCTTCCTTCTCTTGATCTCGTTCAGGCGGTCGCTGCGCCGCCGGGCCTCCTCCTTCAGGCGCTTGCCCTCTTCGAAGATGGCGATGCGCTCCTGCACCTGCTTTTGCTGGTGTTCCCGCACCTGGCGCCGGAGCTCATCCGCGTGGGTCATCTGGAGGGCCACCCGGCGCTCGTGCTCCTTTCGCTCCTTCTCGATCTGCTCCCGCTGGATCCTGGTGGCGGGAGGGGGAGGAGAGAGAGAAGCGGCGGGCGCTAAAGGACAGCCTGGCAGCGAGCGAGGACTTAAAGAGAAGGTGGGCGTGGCTTTGGTGGGCGTGGCAGGGGAAAGATATACTGCCCAAATCCCCCTTCCCTCCTCAGCCCACTAACCTGCTTTCCAGCTCTGTTCTCCTGTGAAGGGCAACCAAGGAAAAGCCAGCCAATCAGCTGGGACTCAATGGGAGGCGGAGAATAGATATGGGGGCGGTGCCAGTCAGAGGCGGGATTGGCCAGTTCTCCAAACGACTCAAAATTTCCGCTACCGGTTCTCCAGGACTGGCTGAAAACCACCTCTGGTCTGCCCAGGGGACGGAGAACCTCCACTTATGGCCACAAGGGAGCCCAGGATGACTGTTCCCAAGTGAGTGTGGCCCAGTTTACGACCTTCATTGCCACGGTTGTTAAGTGAATCACTGCGGTTGTTAAGTCAGTAACGTTAAGTGAATCTGGCTTCCCCGTGGACTTGGCTCTTCGGTCGGTCGCCAAAGGGGATCATGTGATCCCGGGACCCTCTAACTGTCATAAACCTGAGTTGCCAAGCCTCTGATATTTCGTCCCTGTGACTATGGGGGAAGCTGCAATGGTCGTAAGTGTGAAAAACGGCTGTAGGTCGCTTTTTCTCAGTGTCGTGGTAACTTTGGTTATTAAAATGAACGGTTTTTAAGTCGATAACTACCCATAATTTTTGGAGGGGAAAAGGGAGACCTTCTCTGCCTCCCCCCCTCCCCCAGTTGGTTGAACCCAATGCCCTGGGAGGATCTACGGGCTTATTTTTACAACCTTTCATCATAGAAGGGAAAAATCAATCTTATTCAACCTGCTGATCATCCATTTCGTCATCGGTGACTCTTGCCAGTCTGCCTGGTTTGAGGATCTAACTGAATTCCCCCCCACAATCCGAAACTGATGTGTGACAACTAATTCATCGCGATACCAACGGGTGGGACCCAATATTTGCACAGGGTAATTTCACCCCCCCGCGAGGCAGTGCCACCGGTGGCGGGAAAGGGGAACTGCAGCTCATAGGATTTAGCCCAAATTAGCAATAGCACTTACACTTATATGCCGCTTCCCAGTGCTTTTACGGCTCTCTCCAAGCGGTTTACAGAGCCAGTCTCTTGCCCCCAAGAGTCCTCGTTTTACCCACCTCGGAAGGACGGAAGGCTGAGTCAACCTGGAGCCTGGTGAGATTTGAACTGCCAAATTGCAGGCAGCCGGCAGTCAGCAGAAGTAGCCTGAAGTACTGCCCTCTAACCACTGCAGCACCGTGGCTCATTAAGAGCACATAAATTTATATTTTTGGCCCTAAAAAGCAAGCGTAGTTCTGCTATCCTTGAACAGTTAAGTTTGCTTCAGGGCAGACGAAGACGGATGCAAAATTCCCATTTCACAAATGATTATCCGTCCTCTGAAACGATCTGCCGAGATTGGGGTTTATCAAATTTTAAGGGGTGAGGACTTCAACTCCCAGAATTCCCCAGCCTTCTAAAAATGCGTCTAGTATCATGTTTCTCAACCTTATCAACTCTAAGATGTGTGGATTTCAACTCCCAGAATTCCTTAGCTAATATGTCTGGGGAATTCTGGGAGTTGAAGTTAAGACGTGCATATTTCAACTCCCAGAATTCCCTAGATAACCTGGGGAATTCTCTAGCTAACACATCTGGGGAATTCTGGGAATTGAAGTCCAGCCTTCTTAAAATGCATCTAGCTTCATGTTTCTCAACTTTAGCAACTTTAAGATGTGTGGATTTCAACTCCCAGAATTCTCTAGCTAACATGTCTGGGGAATTCTGGGAGTTGAAGTTACGATGCGCATATTTCAACTCCCAGAATTCTCTAGCTAACATGTCTGGGGAATTCTGGGAGTTGAAGTTACGATGTGCATATTTCAACTCCCAGAATTTTCTAGCTAACATGTCTGGGGAATTCTGGAAGTTGAAGTCCAACCTTTTAAAAATGTTTCTAATATCATGTTTCTTAGCAACTCTAAGATGTATGGATTTCAATGCCCAGAATTCCCCAACCAGTACGATTATCTGAGGAATTCTGGGAGTTGAAGTCCACACTTCTTAAAGTTACAGAGGTCAAGAAACGCTAAAATTAGACAAATCCTTTCCTCCTCCTCAGGGTTTATTCCCACCAGGGCCAAAGGAAAAAAAATTACAGCAAGGTGACCCAGTCCCCCACCTGACAATCCTTTCGAATTCTGCCCGGTCGCGCTGCACCTGGATGGCCAAACTGTGCTCCTTCTGCGCCACCTGCTCCAACCGGCTCTGCTTCAACATGGCTTCCGTCTGCAGCTTCTTCTGCACAGCGTCCTTTTCCTTCCGCCGCCACTCGCGCTCGGTGGCCTCCTGGTTGCGCTTGGCCCTCAGGGCGTGCTGGAGGGGCAGAGAATAAGAGAAGGACAGGGTTGGAAGGAACCTCGGAGGTCATCCAGTCCAACCCCTTGCACAAGCAGGAGACCCTATACCATTTCAAACAAGTGTCTGTCCAGTCTCTTCTTAAAAAAAACCTCCAGCGATGGAACAGCACCCACAATTCCTGGTGGCAAGCTGTTCCCCTGGTTAATTGTCCTCACTGTTAGGAAGTTTCTCCTGAATTCCAGCTCATTTTTCTCCTTATTTGGTTTCCATCGGTTGCGCCCACCCAGCAACCGGGCAGAGAACCCGTCGCTAAAACTTTTAGAAGCCCACCCCTGCCCCCTTTGGGTGGTCAAGAGTGGGCAATCGAGGGGGAAGACCCCCCCAATATCAAACCGTACCTGTTCGGCTTGGTGATCCTGGGCTTTTTCCTGCAGGGCCCGCAGACGGGCGGTCTCCATTTCCTTCTCCCGGCGGGTCTTCTCCTGCTCGGCCTCGAATTCGGCCTCCCGTGCCTGCATTCAGGGAGAAAGGAGCAACAGAGTTAACCGATTAGAGATAAAGCGGAGTTGGAAGGGGCCTTGTAGGTCATCTAGTCCAACCCGCCCCTCCGCCCACTCTGATCTCCCACTCAGGAAAATTCTCCTTCGTTCCAGGATGGGATTTCTCTTTAACGGTCGTTCCACCTGTTGCTAACTGTCCTGACCTCAGGTGTTTGGGAGAAAACGTTGAACCCCTTCGTGGGCTTGGGGGCGGGGGGGCAGTTGGACTACAATGCCCAGAACTCCCCATCTCCCAAAGCAAATTCTGGGAGTTCTCGTCCCAACGCAACCCTAGAGCGCCAAGTGGGGTGAGCCTTCTCCCCACTCACGAGACTGCAGCAAATGAGGGCTGTTTGGATCATCCCCCACCCAAGACTCGGACTGCAAAATAATTGTCTAAGTCTCCAAAGATGACACTCCGGGCCACATTGGAAGGGCCCTTGGAGGTCTTCTAGTCCAACCCCCTGCTCGAGCAGGAGAAAAATCTGCCGGTTTCGTTTTTCACCTCAGCACCTTTGGGGGGGGGGGGGACCAACTTCATCCTTTTGTGGGAAGGGAATTCCTCCCCTGGGAGCCACTCCGTGCGTGTGTGTGTGTGTGTGTGTGTGTGTGTCTTTTGGGGGCATGGTTCATTGGGAGAAGCCGTCGACGTCTGGGAGGGCTGGGCGGCTTCCGGCGACTCACACACCGTACCATTTTCTGTCGCTGGTACTCCAACACCCGCATGTCGGCCAACCTCTCCTGGTTCAGCTTCTCCTCTTTGCGTCTCTGGTTTTCGTCGTTGATGTTCCGGATCTCGGCCTGGATCCTCAAGCGTTCCAACCTACGGCGTTCCATTTCCTAGAGAAGATTAGAAAGGAAGGAAGGAAGGAAGGGAGGAAAGAAGAAAGAGAAAGGAAGAAAGAAAAAGGAAGAAAGAGAAAGAAAGAAGGCAGGCAGGCAGGCAGGCAAGCAAGAGAGAGAGAGAGAAAGGGAGAAAGGAAAGAAGGAAGGAAGGAAGGAAGGAAGGAAGGAAGGAAGGGAGAAAGAAGGCAGGCAGGCAAGCAAGAAAGAGAAAGAAAGAAAGACAGAGAAAGAAAGAAAGAAAGAAAGAAAGAAAGAAAGAAAGGAAGGAAGGAAGGAAGGAAGGAAGGAAGGAAGGAAGGGAAGGAGGAAGGAGAAAGAAGGCAGGCAGGCAAGCAAGAAAGAGAAAGAGAGAAAGAAAGAAAGAAAGAAAGAAAGAAAGAAAGAAAGAAAGAAAGAAAGAAAGAAAGAAAGGAAGGAAGGAAGGAAGGGAGAAAGAAGGCAGGCAGGAAAGCAAGAAAGAGAAAGAAAGAAAGACAGACAGACAGAGAGAAAGAAAGAAAGAAAGAAAGAAAGAAAGAAAGAAAGAAAGAAGGAAAGAATGAAGGAAGGAAGGAAGAAGGAAGAGAAAGAAAGAAAAAGGAAGGAAGAGATGGAAGAAAGAGAGAGACAGAAGGCAGGCAAGCAAGCAAGCAAGCCAGAAAGAAAGAAAGAAAGAAAGAAGAAAGGAAGAAAAAAGAAGGAAGGAAGAGAAAGAAGGAAGAGAAAGAAAGAAAAAGGAAGGAAGGAAGGAAGGAAGAGAAGAAAGGAAGAGAGAGAAAGAAGGCAGGCAGGCAGGCAGGCAAGCAAGCAAGAAAGAAAGAAGGAAAGAAAGAAACAAAGAAAAAGAAAGACAGACAGACCTCATGACAGGTCCTCGTCTGTCCTAAAGTCTCTTATCATCTGGCGATGCCATTTCCCTCGAAAATTCAGACAAACCGTGCAATGACAGGTTTACGAGTTTTCTTTCCACCTGGCCTGAAAAAATCGACAACAACCCACAATCTGGAGTTCCATCTCAGCCTGCTTCATAAGGGTTTGCCTGCTTGCTTCTAACTTTGCTTGAGAGCACCCTTGTTTATTGACACATTTATTTGTCTCCCGCTGTCGGTATGTGCTCCTTTCAAAATCCAAGAAAGAAATACTCAGACTCCATGGTTCAGAGCAAAGTTCTTCTTTTACTGGAAGATGAAAAGGAAGCTACAAATGGAATTCGAAAGTGAGAATTTGGCGCCAGAGATCACACATACAAAGAAATGGAATTGTTCCCACCCCCAAAGTTCAGAAGTCTCTGCCAATTAAAAGTTCCGAATATGATCATGTGAGCATCTTCAGGTAGTGATGAGGCCTCTGTCCGTTGACCTTGACATATTTTGATAAGACCTCGCAGCTGCGCAAAAGGATAGAGGCTAGGAAAGAAATGGAAAATTGGATAGAAGAAATCCCCCCTTCTTCTGCCCACACTAAAAGAATGCAAAACACCTCCAGCTCTCTTCCCCCACAATTACCCCTCCCCCGTTGCTAATGACAGCCGAAAGAAGTAAGCCTAGTAGTAGAGATACTAAGGGAGAAATAAAGGATGATAGTTGGGGTGCCCAAGAGATCTTGAGGCTGACATTCGGACCCCCTAGAAAAAGGACATTAGTCCCTGTAAGAGAGAATAAAAGGATATGTTAAGCATTGCATACATTCTTATGGTTTATCAGGATACTTAGTATAAAATTTCTTTAGCAGGTCAGGAGCCCTAACGTCTTTTTCGTTCACCCACTCAGCATGAGAGGGGGAAATGTTTCCAGGCTACAAGATATTGTAGGCGACCCCTCCTTTTTCGAGAGTCTAAAATCTCTTTAACTTCAAAATGTTGTTCACCCTCAATCAACAATGGGACGGGGGATCAGTCTGGGTCGGTCTCAATGTACAGGTGTGTTCGGGTTTTAGCAGGCTGACATGGAAAACAGGATGAATGCGACGAAGAGTCTTTGGTAGCGTCAATTGAACTGTCACGGGATTCATTGAGTTGTAGTTGAGATATCCAGTCATCCAATGACTGGATATTGGGTTTCTCGCGAGGAAGTTCAGGTATGGGTACAAAATCTTGTCCCGTGGCCACTTTGAACGGGGTAAAACCAGTGCTGCTGTGAACGGAGTTGTTATACGCTACTTCGCAAAAGGTAGCAGGTCCACCCAGTTGTCTTGCTGATAATTTATGTAACATCGGAGATATTGCTCTAGCACCCGTTAGTCCTCTCGCAGGCCCCATTAGTTTGGGGGTGGTGGGCGGAGCTTAACCCTTGGGTGGAGCCTATCAACTTCAAAATTCCTCCAGAAGTTCGAGGTAAATTGAACTCCTCGATCTGATATTATACGTTCAGGAACACCATGCAGTCTGTAGACGTGTATAATGAACAGTTTGGCTAACGACTTCGCCGAGGGAATCTTGGTGCAAGGTATGAAATGTGCCTGTTTGGAAAACAAGTCGGTCACCACCCAGATCACCGTGTGCCCAGCACTCTCAGGTAAATCTACTATAAAGTCCATAGAGATTTCCTTCCAAGGGGCAGTTGGCCTGGCCACATTTTGCAACAGACCTGGCGGCTTACCGGGAGGTCTCTTAGCTGAGGCGCAAACTGGGCAGCTTGCTACATAAGTTTCAATGTCTTTTTCAAAGAGGGCCACCAGAACTGCCGTTTCACTAGGTGTAAGGTCTTCACGAAACCAAAGTGACCCGCTGCCTTGGAATCATGAGTTTGTTGTAATACTTGGCTCCTCAGTGTTTTAGGTACATACAGCTTCGCTCCCATCCAGGCTAACCCATCTCTAACAGTGCAGTTATTTGCATTTGCCTGGAACCATTCATCTGTTTTCAAAGCTTCTTTAAATTGTTCGATCAAATCATTGGACAGATCTGCCTCTTGTTTCTTCTTTTTCGCCCTGGTGACCACTGGTGCTGCCAGCTGTGTGGTGGGCACAATCGGACTTATCACTTCTTTTCGAACACTGTTGTATTGTGGCATCCTAGATAAAGCATCCGCCATAAAATTCTTTCCTCCTGGGATGTACTTCAGAAAGAAATTGAATCGTTTGAAGTACTGGGCCCACCTAACTTGCTTAGGAGATAGTTTCCGAGGCGTTTTTAAGGCCTCCAGGTTTTTATGATCAGTCCAAACCTCAAATGGGTACCTCGCGCCTTCCAGAAAATGCCTCCAGGTCATTAGAGCCCAGCAGACTGCAAAAGCTTCTTTCTCCCAGATAGCCCATCTACGTTCAGTGTCAGTTAATTTACGGGATGTGTAGGCACACGGTTGTAGTGTCCCTTCTCGTTTAATTGAAGTAAGACCGCTCCTACCGCTACATCACTTGCATCAGCTTGGATCACGAAGGGACATCCATGTCCGGATGCTTTAGCACTGGCTCGGCAGCAAATAGTCTTTTAGCTTCTCAAAAGCGGCTTGGCACTCCATAGACCAATTCAACGGCTGGCTAGGCTTTGGCTTCGCTTCTCCCTTTGTTTTTAGGAGGTTGGTGATAGGCATGGCTATTTTAGCAAAACATGGGATGAATTGCCGGTAAAAGTTAGCAAATCCAAGGAAACTTTGAAGTTGTTTTCGGGTTCTTGGTGGGGCCCACTCTAATACGGCTCGTACCTTCTCCGGGTCCATCTCAAGACCCTCGGGTGAGATACGATATCCCAGGTAGTCAATCTTTTCTTGATGGAACTCACATTTGGACAATTTGGCGTACAATTTGGCAGCGCGCAATTTGTGCAGCACGGACCGTACCAGTTTCACATGTTGGTCTCTGGTCTCCGAGTAGATAAGGATATCGTCAAGGTAGACCAAAACCCCTTGTATAAATGTTCGTGGAGCACTTGGTTGATCAATTGCATGAAGACAGCTGGTGCCCCCTGTAGGCCAAACGGGAGAACATTGAATTGGAAGCAACCTATTGGGCAATTGAATGCAGTTTTCCACTCGCTCCCTCTTTAATTCGGATTCGGTAATAGGCCTCCCTCAAGTCCAGTTTCGTGAAGATCTTCCCCTTGGCCAGGTGAGCCAACATGTCCTTCATTAGAGGGAGGGGGTACACATTTTCCACGGATACCGCGTTCAAATTTCGGTAGTCCACCACCAAGCGCTTGGAGCCATCTTTCTTCTCGCGGAACATCACAGGGGCCGCCACTCGAGGTCTGGCAGGTTGGATGAACCTCGTTTCAAATTCTTGTCGATAAACGATCTCAATTCCTCTAACTCCTTTGGGGTCATCAATACATCTTTGGTTTCGGTAGTGTCACCCCGGTAGAAATTCAATGCTGCAATCGGTTGACCGATGGGGAGGGAGCTCATCGGAGGCCTCTTCGCTAAAAACTTCTCTTAGGTCCCAGTACTCTTTCGGGATTTTCTCCTCCCCTTCTATGCGTTCGGCCCTGTGGAAGCTGTCTCAGCAGGGGTTTGGGGCTTGGGATGGGGATTCTCCCCGGTTTAAGGGGGTTTGCTCCTCCTCCCTGGAGGTTGGTCAGTACGAATCCGTATCCACCCCTTTCTCCAGTTTACTTGGGGATTCCATTTCAAGCCAGGGCAATCCCAAGATTAGGGAGTGTTCCATCCCGGGAGCCACAATAAAGCACAAGGTCTCGCTGTGGGTTCCCATGGTCATCTCTAAGGGCTCCGTTATAAACCGTGCAGGGCAACCCCCGTTTCAGACCCATCTAATTGGTAAAAGGATATGGGCGTTTTCAAATTTCTCAGTCCAATGCCCATGCCTTTAACTACTTTCATGCTAATTAGGCACCTCAGTGCACCCGAGTCCAATAAGGCCAGCATTTCCCCTCAGTACCCGAGGTGGGCACCTTAATTTAATTGGAATGGTAAGGGGGCCCCGTTAGGACTTACCGAGACGTCATCTTCCGAGTCTGGTCTCACTCTCGCCGGGAGGAGTCGGGGTCCCAGCTCTTTTTCCGCTGGGGAGTGACTTCTACAACCTCCCCTATTGTTAGTCGGCTTCGCGAGGCCTGGTTGGGGAGGATTCAGGCTTCCTTCCAGGGCCCCGCTCCTTTTTTTGGATCTGGTTTGACTCGACAATCCGCACTTGGTGGCCTTCCTTCCCAACGGAAACAGGCAGTGGATTTGGCCCTTGTCATCACCCCTCCTTCCGGGGCTTAGGGATCTCTCGGAGCCGAGGAGGGAGCATGGTGCTCCATGCGGAGCCTCCTCTGCCTACTTCGGGCTAGATCTATTTCACCTCTTCCGCTAACAGGTACCACAACTGCAAGTCATGGGGATCCCTTCTGGAGATGCACATGTGGTATACCTCTTCATTTAGGCCATCTTTGTAGGCTTCTATTAGAGCTTCCTGGGACCAGCCTCGAATGCGATATGCCAGCTGTCTGAACTCTTGGGTGTAGTCAGCAACTGATCTTCCCCTGAGTTATGGTTTTCATCCTGATCCTGGCCCTTCTCTCTGCCAGAGGGTCTTCAAACCTCCTCCTCAAGGCAGTCATAAAAACATCAAGGCTTCGCAGTTGGGGAGTTATCATTATACAGAGTCACCACCCAGTCAGCTGCCATCCTCCAGGGTTCTGGTAACACATCTTACTTTGGCTGCTTCAGAGGTGAACTCCTTTCATATTCTGCCATATAGCTTCCAACCTGCACCAGGAAAACCCCAAGTCCTTGGGATTTCCTCCAAACTTCACATCTAAGGAGGGCGGGTGGCGTCTTCTAGGCATTACCCCTGCTGCTGGGGCTCCCAGACGGGAGCTGGTGGTTGCGCCGGCGTGGGATGGGCCAGGGGGTGGTGGCAGCCCGACTTCCCCAGGCTGAACTCGCTCTCTCTTCCCCTCATATGTTGGAGCCCTGCCGGGTTTCTCAGAAGCATCCTTAAAGCTTTTCCCGGCTTGATCCAGCCTGCATTCCATCTCCTCCCCCTGCCACAGCCGTTCCTCGCACCTCTTCGACTTACAGTGATTCCAGGAGGGGGGTCTTCTGGATCTTTCCATCCAACTCCTAACGACCATCTGGGCATCTCGGTTGGAGTTTCTTCCAGTGTAAGGTCAGCTAACAAATCGGTGGCTGGCATCTCTGGTAACAGCATTTGCTGCCCCCACAGCTCCCTGCTCATCCTCCTCGCTGGCTGGAGATGACATGATGTGAAACCCCTCGGAAGAAAAATTGGTGTTTTCTCCGGGTGGGCTGATGGGGACTTTCGGAATAATGTCGGTATGTGCTCCTTTCAAAATCCAAGAAAGAAATACTCAGACTCCATGGTTCAGAGCAAAGTTCTTCTTTACTGGAAGATGAAAAGGAAGCTACAAATGGAATTCGAAAGTGAGAATTTGGCGCAGATCACACATACAAAGAAATGGAATTGTTCCCACCCCCAAAGTTCAGAAGTCTCTGCCAATTAAAAGTTCCGAATATGATCATGTGAGCATCTTCAGGTAGTGATGAGGCCTCTGTCCGTTGACCTTGACATATTTTGATAAGACCTCGCAGCTGCGCAAAAGGATAGAGGCTAGGAAAGAAGTGGAAAATTGGATAGAAGAAATCCCCCCTTCTTCTGCCCACACTAAAGAATGCAAAACACCTCCAGCTCTCTTCCCCCACAATTACCTCCTCCCCCGTTGCTAATGACAGCCGAAAGAAGTAAGCCTAGTAGTAGAGATACTAAGGGAGAAATAAAGGATGATAGTTGGGGTGCCCGAAGAGATCTTGAGGCTGACACCCGCCTTTATTATATTTACAAATAACTCGAGGTGGCGAACGTATCCATACAGCTTCTTCCTCCTATTTTATCCATATAGCTTCTCCCACCTATTTTCCTCACAACAACCCTGTGAGGTGGGCTGGGCTGAGAAAAAGGGACTGGCCCGACGTCACCCAGCGGGCTTTCATGCCTAAAACAGTGCTAGAACTCACCGTCTCCCAGGGATTGGCCCAAAGTCACCCAGCGGGGCTAGAACTCTTTCCTCTCCCCATTTGCTTCTGGGCCTCACCCTCTCATCTTCAAACTGCAGCCGTTCCAGGTACTCCAGCATGTCCTGGGCCTCTTGGTCACGTTGCTCAGCCTTCATGGCTCGCATTTCCTCGTTCTTCTCGATCTGTTCGATGAGGTGGCGCCTTCCCCTAGACGAGACGAGAGAGGGAAGCGGGGAGCTTCAGGGAAGCCGCCTGCCAACTCCCAGATTTCCCCAGCTAATGGGCTCTGAGATGTCTGGACTTCCACTCCCAGAATCCCCCAGCCTGCATGCTTTAAGAGGGGTAAACGTTCACTCCCAGAATTCCCCATCTGCAAGCTTTAAAATAGGTGGACTTCAACTCCCAGAATCCTCCAGCCAGCATGCTTTAAGATGGGTGGACTTCCACTCCCAGAATTCCCCATCCGCATGCTTTAAAATAGGTGGACTTCAACTCCCAGAATTCCCCATCCGCATGCTTTAAGATAGGTGGACTTCAACTCCCAGAATTCCCCATCTGCAAGCTTTAAAATAGGTGGACTTCCACTCCCAGAATTCCCACGCCAGCCTACTTTAAAGACATCTGCACCCAGCATGCCAGCTGGGGAATTCTGGGCGCTGAAGTCCACCCCCTCTTAATGTTGGCCAGTTTGACACAGACTCTTCTAGAGGCTGCAGTCCTCTTGACTTTCTCGGTGAGAGATTTCACCTCACGCCTGACGTTTCCTCCCCAGTCCTTGCAGTACGATATGGCGGGACGTGGAGCTATTTTTTTAATTATTTTTTGAAACATGGGATGAAATAAAGATTTAAACCGCTTTGAGAGGGCTGAAAAAGCACCGTAAAGTGGTATATAAGCCTAAGCGCTACCGCTACGGCTATTGATTGGCAGGCCTGCGCCGGATCCTGGCTAGAAAGAGGAGCAAGGTTGCTTCCTTCACCTGTACAGTTCTTCTTTCCTCTTCCGTTCCAGCTCATCCTGCATCTCATTGGCCTTCTGTCTCTCGACCTCCATCAGGTGGTCTACTCTCATCTCCTCCCCATTCATCTCCTTGTCAATCTGCTTCTTCTCCAGGATTTGAGCATCCCGGATGGCGTGGCACTTGGCTTCGAGGATAATCTGCGCCGAGAGAGAGGGTAGCACCTTAACTTACAACGGTTCGCTTAGTGACCAGAGTTACAGTGGCACTGAAAAAGGGGACTTTTCCCCCCCCCCAAGCTTTGCAGCATCCCCACGAACGCGTGGGATCAAAATTCAGACATTGGACTGGATGACCTTGCAAGGCCCCTTCCTCCTGCCCACCTCGCCGAGGGTTTTGATCTCGTCTTCCTGCTCCATCCGGAGGTTGTTCGCCCGGTCCAAGAGGTACTGAGCTCGTTTCTTGGCCTCCTCTTCCAGGTCGTTGAGCTTCTCGTTTTTCTTCCGTAGGATCTCCTTCAGCTTCATGGATTTCTTGCGCTCGTTCACGGCCACCTGTGGGTGAGGAGACGGGGAAGCTGCTTGGGTGCGCCCCCTTGAACTTGGGGTTCGCAGCCTGGAACTCATACCAGGGAAAACGCCTCCACCTTCCTTTTGGGTGGGCGGACCTGCCCTGTTCCAAGGAAATCCTTCTTGCCAGGGTCATAATCGACAAGATCGACAATGAAGTCAGACTGAGAGCAAGAGGTGGCGTTCAATGATGCACCAAAATTGATTAGGGGAAAAAAAGAACTGGGAAAATTATGTTTCTTCATCACTGGCACCTACCTTATCTTGGAAGACAAAACTCAACCAAAACTCGCCCCAAAGAGGGGCTTTGAGAGGAATGGATCGATCTATCTATCTATCTATCTATCTATCTATCTATCTATCTATCCATCCATCTATCTCCTTTGAGAGGGATGGACCCATCTATTTTCCTCCTCATCTGTCCTTTAATCTATCTCTTAATCTATGTCTATTTATCCATCTCATTCTGTCCGATAGTGATGGATAGAGATAGATTAAGAGATAGTTTAAAAGATAGATGAGGAGATAGATAGATGATAGATAGAAATGGATAAATAGACATAGATTAAGAGATAAATAGATGAGGGATATAGATATAAAGAGATAAAGAGGTACACAGATTAATAGATGGATAAATATAGATGGATAGACAGACATACAAGAGAGAAATGGATAGAGATATTAGGTAGGTAGGTAGGTGGGTAAATAGATGATAGGCAATAGATAGACAATAGATAAATAGGTAGGTAGATATAGAAAGAAAGAAAAAAAGAAAGAAAGAAAAAGAAAGATAGATAGATAGATAGATAGATAGATAGATAGATAGATAGATAGATAGATAGATAGATAGATAGATAGATAGATAGATAGATAGATAGATAGATAGATAGATAGATAGATAGATAGATAGATAGGCAGGAAGGCAGGCAGGCAGGCAGGCAGGCAGGCAGGCAGAGACATAGAGAGACAGATGTAGAAGTAAAGAAAAAAGAAGAAGAAGGGAACACAATTCAACAAATCTTATTTAGATGGGACGTATCTGAAGCTCAACCAGGAATATCGGCCAATGCGAAATATTATTCATCTGCCAAATTACTGCTTATTGGTGGCAGGACACCATACTTTAGTTTACTTTAATTGCCTCCTCATTGAAAAACACGATAATCACCACCTTCTTTCTTATTTAACTTGCCGTCAAAGTTGTTTCCACTTCACTACAGTCTGGAATAAACAAACATTCATACCGACGCTACAATGAGTGATGATTGAGCGCGGAGGAATGCGGCGGAGAGGAACATCAAGCCGCTTGGGAATAACCTGCCAATTAGCTTCCTGACAGCTCAGAGGTTTAGAAAATGGGAAACGGGAGAGGCCCAAAACAGGCTTTGTTCCTTGGCGAAAGAAAGAAAGAAAGAAAGAAAGAAAGAAAGAAAGAAAGAAAGAAAGAAAGAAAGAAAGAAAGAAAGAAAGAAAAAGAAAGAAAGAAAGAAAGAAAGAAAGAAGGGAGGAAGGAAAGAAGAAGGAAGGAAGGAAGGAAGAAAGAAGAAAAAGAAAGAAAGAAAGAAAGAAAGAAAGAAAGAAGGAAGGAAGGAAAGAAGGAAGGAAGGAAGGAAGGAAGGAAGGAAGGAAGGAAGGAAGGAGGAAGGAAGGAAGGAAGGAAGGAAGAAGAAAGAAAGAAAGAAAGAAGGAAGGAAGGAAGGAAGGAAGGAAGGAAGGGAGGAAGGAAAGAAGAAGGAAGGAAGGAAGGAAGAAAGAAGGAAGAAAAAGAAAGAAAGAAAGAAAGAAGAAAGGAAAGAAGGAAGGAAGGAAGGAAGGAAGGAAAGAAGAAGGAAGGAAGGAAAGAAAGAAAAAGAAAGAAAGAAAGAAAGAAAGAAAGAAAGAAAGAAAGAAAGAAAGAAAGAAAGAAAGAAAGAAAGAAAGCCAGCCAGCCTTGGGGAGGTCTTGGGGAGTGAAGGAAAAGGTGGGGGTCTCTGTGGGTTTGGAGATGTTAAACAACTCAGAGTGACTGACTCCAGATGACAATCACTTAACTATGACAGCCACTTAAAAGGTAATACAATCCCAGGTTGCATCAACAGAAGCATAGAATCAAAATCACGTGAAGTATTAATATTGCTTTATAAACCCTTAGTAAGGCCAGGGATGGAATAACGCATCCAGTTTTTGCTCACCATAATACAGAAAAGAGGTTGAGACTGGGAAAAAAAAGGTGCAGAGAAGAGCAGCTAGGATGATTGAAGGCCGGGGGACGGACGGACGGACGGGGACATATGAATTGGGTAGGAAGAGTCTAGAGAAAAGAAGGACCGGGGGGAGGGGAAACGACACGGGGGGACGGGACGGGACAGCAGTTTTTCTGGTATTTGAGGGGCTGCCACAAAAAAGGGAGGTCAAATTATTCTCCAAAGCCCCTGAAGGCAGGACAAGAAACAATGGATGGAAACTAATCAAGGAGAGAAGCAACCTGGAATTAATTATACATTTCCTGAGAGTGAGGACAATTAACCAGTGGAACTGCTCGCCACCAGAAGTTGTGGCTGCTCCATCACTGGAGGCTTTCAAGAAGAGTTTGGATAACTCTGGGAATGGAAGAGGGTCTCCTGTCCAAGCAGGGGGTTGGACTAAATGACCTTCAGTCTCCCTTCCGACTCCTGTTATATTGCTATCCTGTTAATTAAAGAAAGATCCAACCTGGAGCTAAGGAGAAAATTTTCCTGACAGTGAGGACAATTAACCAGTGGAACTACTCGCCACCAGAAGTTGTAAGGGCTCCATCACTGGAGGCTCTTAAGAAGAGATTGGACAGCCTCTTGTCCGGAATGGGATAGACTCTCCTGCTTCAGCGGGGGGCTGGACTAGAAGACCTCCAAGGTCCCTTCCAGATCTATTCTGACTGATTGACTCCAAAAAGGGGCAAGTCCCTTTGAAGGAGCTTTGGGGCCACCATCACTGCAACCTCAGCTATATGTGTAGTCCTGAACTTAACAGCAGTTCATTTCATGACCACTCAAGAGTTACAACGGCGCTGAAAAGAGCGATTTATGACGGTTTTTCACACTTAGCAGCACCCTCACGGTCCAGGGGATCCAACGTCAGATGCTTGGCAACGGGTTCGTACTTATGGCCGTTGCCCTTTTACGACCTTCTGACAAGGAAAAATCAATGGGGGGAGCCAGAATCGCTTTCACAACCGCGCGACTGATCTAACAACTGCAGGGATTCGCTTGACAATCGTGTGGCAAGGAAGGTTGCAAAGCTCACTTAAACGAACGCCTCGCTGAGCGACAGAAAGATTGGCCTGGATCGCAGTTGTAAGTCAAGGACTGCCTGTGGTTGGTTCTTGGGGAAGTTTTGAGGAGCTTTCTGTGTAAGCCTCATTTTTTCGGAGGCGAGTCAAAAAAAAAAAAAAGATCTTTGGTTGGGCTGCTCAGAAAGAGAAAATGCAGAGCAACAGAGTTGGAAGGGCACCTCAGAGATCTTCTAGTCCAACCCCCCTGGGGTGATTTTTTTTTTTTTTTAACAGACTTACAATGGTGGCTTCTCGCTCTGCCCTGGCGACCGCTTGCTGGGCCTCCTGTTCCTCCTTCGTCAGGACTCGAGAGGACTCCTTAATCCGCCGAAAATCCTCAGGGCTGATGATCAGAGATTCTCCGGAGGGATCCACCGTGGGGACGCTGGGGGGGGGGGCAAGGGATGGTGGGGGGGATGGAGAAAGCCAGAATCAGCCAAGCATTGCAACTAGGAGGGACAAAATCCATCAAATATAGGTTGTCCTTACCTTACGACCACAACTGAGCCCAAAATTTACATTACGCGAGACAGTTATTAAATGCATTTTGCTATTTCACTACCTCTCTTGCCACTGCTGTTAAGTGAATCACTGCAGTTGTTAAATTGGCAACCTGGTTGTTAAGTGAATCTGGCTTGCTCGTCGGAAGGGTGCCAAAGGGGACCACGTGACACCCTCCTGGGAGACGCTGCGACCGTCATAAATATGAGCCAGTGGCTAAGCCTCCGAGGATAAATCACATTAACCACGGGGAATGCTTCGACAGCCATTAAGCGCGGGGGAAAAAACGGTCGTAGCTCACTCCTTTTCGGCAACGTCGTAGCTTTGAACGGTCACTAAAGTGATCTGTCATAAGTTGAGGACTCCTTTTGTTTTCTCCAGGGTGGACCTTCTCATTTAACATTTCGCCCTCAGCATCTCTCAATCCAGAGATGCTCGGGGTTGAGCAGTCAGAAACAGGCAGGGAGTCCTCGACCTTACAACCGCTTGTCAGAAGGCCGTTGGAAATGGCTGAAAAAACGGGACGTAACAGGTGATCGGGGCAATTAATTTCCCCAACCAGCCATAGTGTCAGGGCTCCGGCAGTGACACCCTCCCCCCCCATTTAAATCCTGAGTCTCGAGCCAAACTTCCAAAACTTAAAGAGGATTTATTAGGGGTAACCATGCCAGCACTGCCTGGGTGTAGCCGACTCTGAGGCACATCGTTCATTGTCACCCTTGACCCTGGTTTTTCCCCCCACCCCCTGGGTGCATCGTAATTCATATCCTCCGATGGGACACCTCCATAGCCCAGAGTCATCGATCGTGCACTCCAGTTAGAATTTTGCGCTGCAGAAACTTCGGTCACCCAGAAGCTATCTTTTGAAAACATTTATGGAATGCAAGCTGCCTACTGCTCCCCTTTCTGTTGGCCACTCTACAAGATCACAGAAGTATTTTATGAGTTGACACGTAGGAGAAACTGAGGCTGTTGTGGAAGGCTGAGCCCACGGGCTGAACTTAAGCCTGCTGATGGTGCTCCAGGTGTTGAGGGAGGAGGGAGCACGGGGCCTCACCTGGCGGCCGGTTTTCTGCCGCAGGTGTGCAAATCCTCTTCCTCTTGCCTCAAGGGACACATTTGGCTGCTTCTTCCCCCGTCCCCTGCGGCACCTTTATTTACATTTAATTTCCTAACTGCCAACTGACTTCACGTGGGCCAGACGTGGATATCCTAATGTGGCCAGAGGCTGCCAAATACCCGAGGTCTCTTGTATTTCCTTCCTTTTTGTTATTGCAAGCCACTTAGGGCAGCCCGCACAGTGAGACCGGCGGCAAATAAATTTAGCAGATAAATAAATATCGGTGGCGGTGCCAGGGCGATGGGTCGGCTAAGTGCTTCCTAGAAGGAGCTGTAGAAAGGAGATCTCAACAGGACTTTATTTTTTCTTTTGAAGACGTTTCGCTTCTTATCCAAGAAGCTTCTTCAGCTCTGGCAGGATGGTGAGAGAATGGAAGGATTTATACTCCTTGCAGACAGCTGGTCGTTTGCATCCTTTTTAGAGGGTCCTTGAGGCCGCTGGGAGGTTTATCTGTGTCCTTGGGGGTCACTTGAGTGATGCAAATGGTTCCTGCAGTCTGCCATTTTTCCTCTGGAAATCCATTCCTCCTCCCACGCCCTTCAAAGCCCCAAATTATATAGCTAAAAGTCTGTAGAGATTCTCAGTCATCCTTTTAGCTATACAATTCCATAGGAAAAAGGGCAGACTACTGTCTGCAAGGAGTATCACTCCTTCCGTTCCCCACCATCCTGTTAGAGCGGAAGAAGCTTCCTGGACGAGAAGCGAAATGTCTTCAAAAGAAGGAAACACAAGAAAGTCCAATTGCCTCCTGAGGGAAAAAAGCACCTTTGGGACAATCGGGATCTGGATGGCGGAGAATCTCTACGGGAAGAGGAGCAAAGCCAGAGTTGGAAGTCGGGGGTACAAGATGCCGGGTGGACTTACACCAGGTCCCGAATGAGGTCTCGAGTAATAATCCGGATGGTCTCGGGCTTGCGGCCCCATCCCAGGGGCTTCCCTCTTGCAGAACTCGCATCATGAAGGATCACAACGGGGCTCCCAGGGCGGGAGAGTTGCACGTTCTAGAAAGGAGGGAAAGGTGCTCAGAACGTCTTCGGAAATTCATGGGGAGGGATCGGAAAACAGGCGTAATGATACTTTTTATTATATTTACCAAGAACTCGAGCCGGCGAACATATCCAACGCACTTTCCTCCTCCTATTTTCCTCACAACAACAACAACCCCTGTGAGGTGGGGCTGGGCTGAGAAAAAGGGATTGGACTACCCAAGGTCACCCAGTGGGCTTTCATGCCTAAGGGGGACTAGAACTCACTGTCTCCCGGTGATTTGCCCAAAATCACCCAATCAGCTTTTGTGCCTAAACCAGTACTAGAACTCACAGTCTCCTGGTGATTGGCCCAAAGTCACCCAATCAGCTTTCATGCCTAAACCAGTACTAGAACTCACCGTCTCCCGGTGATTGGTCCAAAGTCACCCAATCAGCTTTCGTGCCTAAACTAGTATTAGAATTCACAGTCTCCTGGTGATTGGCCCAAAATCACCCAATCAGCTTTTGTGCCTAAACCAGTAGTAGAACTCACCGTCTCCCGGTGATTTGCCCAAAATCACCCAATCAGCTTTCATGCCTAAACCAGTACTAGAACTCACTGTCTCCCAGTGATTGGTCCAAAGTCACCCAATCAGCTTTGTGCCTAAACTAGTACTAGAATTCACAGTCTCCTGGTGATTGGCCCAAAGTCACCCAATCAGCTGCTAAACCAGTACTAGAACTCACTGTCTCTGATTTGCCCAAATCCCAATCTTTGCCTAAACCAGTACTAGAACTCACTGTCTCCGTGATTTGCCAAATCTTCTGGTTAGTCTCTGATTGGCCCAAAGTCACCCAATCAGCTTTTGTGCCTAAACCAGTACTAGAATTCACAGTCCTCTGGTGATTGGCCCAAAATCACCCAATCAGCTTTTGTGCCTAAACTAGTACTAGAGCTCACCCTCTCCTGGCAATTGGCCCAAAGTCAGCCAGTTTTCATATCTAAGGTGGGACTAGGACTCACCCTAGAATTCATGGGGAGGGATTTTAAAAATGTGTTTAACTGTCATTCACAATTTCATTCGCATCTCTTCCAGCTCTTATTCCATTCTAAGACCTCGGATCCCGGCACCTTCTTTGCCCTCACCTTGGAAAGCCCAAAGAGGCTCTCGTCGACTTCCGAACTCGCAGCCTTGGTCCGGTAACGGGTGCGAGAATGAGACCTGGATCTGGCTGAGGAAGCGTTGGACGAGCTGCCCAACGAACACACACTGCTCGGCTGCGGGGAAGGAAGAACGAACGTGTGAATACAAAGACACGTGTTCGAAAGACCCATGGATCCGAGTTGCTCGGTGAGTCTTCTTAAAAGCGTGACCCACGACTGAGGCCAGAATTTCTACTGCTAATCAAGACAGTTGTTAAGTGAATCCCGCTAAAAATTTTTTGCAACTCACTGCAGTTGTTAAGTGAATTATGCAGTCGTAAAGCAAATCCGCCTTCTCCCACTGCTTGTTGGAAGCTGGAAAGCTCCCGAATGGTGATCATATGACTCCAGGATGCCACAATCTTTATAAATACATTTCATTTGCTCAATGCCTGAATTTTGATCGTGCAACTGTGGGAACTCCGCTGCATCGGTCATAAGGGTGAGGATTGGTTGTAAGTCACTCCCCCCCGCCCCAAGTATTATTATTAATAGTATTTGTGGTCTGTTCCCAACCCAAGGAAATCAGAACTGGCAGTTCTTTAGAAGGTGTTGCCTTTATTTGTATTACCTTCTTCCCAAGAATCAAAGATGTTGCGTTTGCACAAACAGGATATCTGTGGATATTTTGCAACTGGCAGATGGAAATATTGTCCATACACAGATTTTCTAAGTGCCATCCAATTGTTTTTTTCATTTTTAGTTTTCATTTTGATATGGTACTTAGTGTGCCACTAGATAACCATTAGGGTTTATGAGATAATATTTCAGTTTCGATGATCGGATCTTGATGCTTTCTGATCCCGTCCCCTTACTCCCCTGATATTTCTATATCAATTATTCACACTTTCTTCTTTTTAACCAGAGTTATCTCTGCCATGTTATGAGTTATTATTAGCGTGTTACGTGAGGCTCTTTTGTTAGCTTATGATAAAATGTATGGTGTGAATCCAGAAAAATCTGGGAATCCTTGGATGCAGGCTAAGGGATGGGTAGGTGAATGCAACCCTTAAATCTTGTATTAACCAAATGTTCTTTTCTTTTCTGCAAATTGGCTCTGCCACCAAGAAATAAACCAATTCATCTTTATTTCTCTTATGAAGGCAACTAGCCAGTGTTTGGCTGGCTTGGTTACCCCTGTGGGGAATGCTTCCTGCCACAGCAGATCTGCAAAGCATTTAAAACATCAAAGTTAAATTAAATTAAATTATGAAATTAAATTATGAAATTAAACTAAATTATGAAAATAAATTAAATTATGAAATTAAATTAAACCAAATTCACCCAGAGTTACCCTGTGGTAGGATGGCTGGCTAATAAAATGAATGAACGAGTGAGTGAGTGAAGGAAGGAGGAAGGAAAAGGGAGGGAGGGAAAGAGGGAGGAAGAAGGAAGGAAGGAAGAAGGGAGGAAAGGGGGAGGAAGAAAGGAAAGAAAGAAAGAAAACTATCTGAAATATCAAAGAATTAAAGCACCCTGCTGCTAATAACCCATTCATTTCTATTTATGATCTTTGCCCAACGCAAAAGTTTGGGGCTAAGACGGGCGTTAAAAAAACCCATAAAATTCATTTCAAAATAATTTTAAAAAGCGGCAATGATTTGGTACTAAGGAATGGGCAGGGGGTCTCTGAGCATGTGCAGAGGGGCTTGGGCGGCTTTCCTTAACAACGGCCCTCCTGGGATAGGCACGGGTTGAACGGTACCCCGTCGTCGGATGAGCCGATCAGCCCGGCGTTTCTCGGGCGAAGAGGGGGAAATGAAGCTCCGTCGGGTCTCACCATCTCCGCTACTGCCGCCGCCTCCGCCGCCGCCCGGCTCCGCGTGTTTACCGGTCGCCATGGCAACGGCGCTCTCAGGCGCCATGACGACGGGGAGACTAGTCGCGTGGCGGAAGTGACGTATTTCCCTTCTTTCTTTCCAACCCCCCCTCTTTTTTTTTTTCCTCAGACGTTGCTCCCCTCGGCCGCGGCCTCGCTCGCTCTCGGCCCGAGCGGGACCGGAGTGAAAAGCGAGCGCACCGGTGACGGGGTCTCTCGAGTTGTCAAAAAACCGCCGTTTCTCCCGTCGGGCCGAAATTCGTCTTTAACGGCATTTCCGTCTCCGAAACGGCATTTCGAGTCCGCATAGATCTACTAATGGTAGAGAGACGCATCGCCTGCTCGGGAGGCGGAGTTTCCGAGATGTTTCTTTTCTCGCCAACGCCACGTGGGTGTTTACATTCGAGGCGACTAAGAGGTGAGTGTATATAATACAGGCAGCGCTTCTCTGCATTGCATATGCATGTCTAAAAATGCTTGTATAAATGCGTGTAAGAATAATAAACAGATGAGCATCAATGGGGATTAATCCCTTTTTATTATACCTGTATAAATATGTATACGTTTACATACAAATGTTAATCCAACGTAATCCAATTCAAATCTAGATGATCCTTCCCTATTCCGCTGTTTTATCTAAATGCTTTTATCTGCTTTTATCCTGCTTTTTAAAAATGTATGTATAGTTTTCATTCCCCCTTCCTTTTCTCTTTTTTCCTTAGTTTCTACCTTTTACTGGTTTATGTAATTTCGGTGTACTGAAAAATTCTAGGTTTTAATTATACATATATATGTATTGCACTGACTCCACCTCGAATTAAGGGATTATAGGATGGTAAAAGGAGAGCTATGTCTGTGGGTGTGTAATATTGTTAATACACGCACACACACACACACACACACAGAGATGCCTCTAAGCGAGATGGGTGGCATAAAAATTTAATAAATAAATTAGAATTTTTCAATGCAGTAAAATCTATGTACAAAAAAGAAAGATAAAGAGAAAAAGAATGAACGACAATATGTTATGTCTTCTGACCTTCTTTCTATCCAGTACTGTAATTATCATTCTTTTTTCAATCTCTTTGTCCCTTTTTAATCCTCACACCCAGAAACAATCAATTTTCAATCAATTCTCTTCTTTCAACGAAAAGCCCTTATAATTAATTATCTGGTGTGAATGCAGCCTGTGCATTATTTCGTTTCCTCACAGTTTTGCCTGTATTCATGAGAAGTTGCGATTGAAAACAAAACAAAGCATTATTATTTTAAACTTTATGCACTGGCGCTTGCAGTGGCAGGAATTTTTTACTGCAGCTCAGCTCCCAGCCTGCCAGGCTCTTCTTGTTATTATTATTATCATCAACATTACAAAACGTGGATTGTGTCGAAAGATTTGATTTCACAAATAAACGCCATGAGTAGAATTGGACAGCGATGGTGAAATTCAGGAAAGCAGTGGCGGTTTGCACCGGGTTGGGTGAACTGGTTGCAAGGATTTGGCGTGGGACACGGAATCGGTAGTAAGTTCTGGCTGGCCACGTCCCTGACCTGGTTGCCCTCCCACCCGATGCTCGCTCACCCCACCTGCCTGACATTCGCATAAAGTATCTCTTTCTTCCCCCCCCCCCGACAATCAGTTGTACGTATGATCAGCTGTGCCGGGATTCCCTTGTTGAGGTCCAGGAAGGCAAAAAATCGCTCAGGATGCCCACCTGCTCCATTTTTTGCCTTCCTGAGCATCAGGGGAGCCTTATTTCTCCACACAGTTGAGAAAGTCCAGAAATATTTCACAAGAAGAATTCTCCACTCCTCTACTCGTTGCAGAAGACCTTATGCCACCAGACTTGAAATTTTAGACCTAGAAAACCTAGAACTACGCCGCCTCTGGTCCAATCTAAGTATAGTATATAAAATCATACATTGCAATGTCCTACCTGTCAATGAATATTTCAGCTTCAACCATAACAACACAAGAGCAAACAATACATACAAACTCAAGGTTAATTGCACCAAACTTGATTGCAGGAAATACGACTTCAGCAACAGAGTGGTCAATGTCTGGAATACTCTACCTGACTCTGTGGTTTCTTCCCCAAACCCCAAAAACTCTAACCTTAGTCTTTCTACTATTGACCTCACCCCTTTCCTAAGAGGTCTGTAGGGGGCGTGCATAAGTGCACCAACGTGCCTACCTTCCCTGTCCTATCGTTTCTCTTATTTTTCTTACATGTACCCATTTATTCATAACTATGTTTTTACTTATACCTATTATCTTGTAAGCAATTGACAAACTAAATAAAATAAATAAATTATGGGAGCAAAACCGCCCCCACCCCCCAGGCTCCTTCTGAGGCCCAGAGGCCCAAAGGCTGCAAAAAGGTAGTTGCTGCAAAAAAAAAAAAAATAAAAAGCCACACCTACCCAGTCACATGGCCACGCCCACCAAGCCACACCCACAGAACCTTTAGTAAAAAAAAATTGAATCCCACCACTGCAGGAAAGGCATTCTGGCTGCAAAAAAACAAATCTGTTGAGTGTTTTGTCTTCGTGCCTGGAAATGCAGGTAGTCCTCCTTACCATTCGTTTAGGGACCGTTTGAAGTTACGACGGTACTGGAGAAAGCGATTTATGACCATTTTCCACACAGCCCACAGGGTCACGTGATGAAAATTCAGCAACTGGCATGTACAGATAGTCCTCAACTTACAAGGGTTCATCTAATGACCGTTCGAAGTTACAACGGCACTCAAAAAAAGTGTTTTTTTTTTTTCACATTTATGACGGTTGCAGCATCCCCATGGTCTTTTCATTTACATTCGGATGGTTGACAACCGGTTTATATTTATGACCGTGATTTATATTTATGTCACGTGATCCCTTTTTGCGACCTTCTGACAAGCAAAGTCAAGGGGGAAAGCCAGATTCACCTAACAACGGTATTACTAATTTAACAACTGCAATGATTCGCTTAACAAAAGTGGTAAGAAAAGCTGTAAAAATGGGACAAAGCTCACTCAACAAATTTCTCCCATAGCCACCAAGATGCTGGGCTCAAGGGTGGTCGTAAGTCGAGGACTACCTGCATTTATGATGGTTGCAGGGTCCCAGGATCGCACGATCCCCTTTTGCGACCTGTCAATGGGGAAGCCAGATTGACTTAATGGTGTTACTAAATTGATAGCTGCAGTGATTCACGTAACAACTGTGGCAAGAAAGGCCATAAAACGGAGGCACTTAAGAACTGTCTTCCCTTAGCAACAGACATTTTAGGGCTCTGCTGTGGTCGTAAGTTCGAGGACTGCCTGTAGAAGGTCTGTTTTGGAGGAAATGTGTTGGTATCTATACCGATGGTGCCCTATCAGTGGGACGGCATCTTTTTCACAGAGGCCCTGGGGTGAGAAAAACTTTAGGGATGAAACTGGGGAAAAAATTCCTTCTGGGTGATACTACAAAAATGGTTATTAAACAAAGGAAAGTTTGCTCAAGAATCTATCTATCTATCTATCTATCTATCTATCTATCTATCTATCTATCTATCTATCTATCTATCTATCTATCTATCTATCTATCTATCTACTATCTATCTATATGAAAACTTTGTGTAAGAGATGAATGTACCCCAAGAAATGAGGGTTCAGGAGAACTCATTTTAATTAACTCTAAAAACTAATGTTTAGAACTATTAAAAGAGAAGATTTGCAGCTCAGCTTTGAACTTGCCTTTCTCTGAGCTTGCACAATACGTGGCCAGACTTAACTGTAGTTTCAACTGGGCTACCGAGCACCCTACAGCTAAATCCAAAAATGCTAGTAAATTGTGCAAAAAGACACTGCTGTGCACCGGAGACAAATTCCTTGTGTGTCCGAGAACACTTGACCAGTAAAGAATTCTATCCCATTCCGTTCTACATGGTACTCAGACAGATCTGCTATCCACGGGTACATAGAGATAAATAAGAATTTCTCATCCTTCAGTAGAGACAATAAACAAGCTAAAAAGGAAACAAAACACCAGGCCGCATCCTTCATTAGCAATCAACAGCCAGATAAGAAGGGCTTAATACCAGACAAATAATCAAGCAATTAACAATACCCTAATCAAAGAACTATCAACTCCAACAAACAAACAAGCAGTAAATGACAGTCTAATCAAGAAACTACCAAGGAAAAGCACCACACCTCCCATCAACACATCCAAGCTATTGTATATAAACAAACCCCCTCCCTTCTCGCACTGAAGATGTTAGCTAGTTGGGTCATGAAATGTCTGGAAGAAAATAAGAGAAAATTAGAGAGCATCAAGGATTCCAGTCCTCCTCCTCCTCCTCCTCCTCCTCCTCCTCCTCCTCCTCCTCCTCCTCCTCTCAGCAAACCCTTCTAGTTCTGATGTCGTTACTTAGGTCATGAAATGTCTGCAAGAAGATAAGAGAAAATCAGAGAGCATCAAGGACCCCATAGTCACCCTCCTCTTCTTCCTCCTCTTCCATTCAGCAAACTCCACCCTCTTCTAATACTGATGTTGTTACCTAGTTAGGTAATGAAACGTCTGCAAGAAAATAATCAAGTTCAGAGAGTACAAAGGGCCCCACAGTTTTAGTACTAATAAGGAAACTTGTACTTAGTCCAACAAATAATGCAATTTAGTTAAAACAGCACCGAATAGATAAGTCGCGTGAATTATATAGATAACACTTATTATGTACTGGGGCCAAGGTGTATTTCAGTCACAGCTCACTATGAAACAGCTGATGTTGGTAAAACTTATAGGAGGCTGCTATGGAAATGCCACTATTAATGATACCCATGTGCAAAGGGAAATTTTCCACTTGTATAGAAAGGGACACAAAGCAATTGTGTGAAATTCACTTCAGGTCATCTTTGACTTTATTCTGTTTTTTTTTTAATTTCAATCCTTCCCCAATCATCTCAGGCCAGCCTTGTTTTATTATGGCAAGAATACTCAAGCCGTTTACAGCTAAGGCCATTTTCCTGGCATTCACCCCACAAAACCTCTGGCTGGAACCCCTGTTTTGATGTCTGACTGCAATCCCTCTTTACTTTTTGATCAGAAATCTCCAGTTTTTCGGCCATGAGGTGGCACCAGAATTCATCGGCTGTGTTTTCCTTTTCAACAAACAGCCGCTCTGGAGTTCACTAAAAAGTAAAGAAATATCTCGGGATATCTTGTTTTCTAATTTAAGACGAAGCTTGCATCCTCCTCTCTGCACAGCCCTGCAGTCAAATATTTTCTTTTTCATTTTTTCCTTTTCTCCTCATATTCTCCAGCTCACTAATCTTGTCTGGTGTGTCTAATCCAAGATAAATCTTGGAATGCATGAAACAGCTGCAGGAAGGGGCATTGGCTGGCTGGCATCTGCTTTGGTGCCCTGCCCTACCGAATTGGTTCTCGGGCGAACCCTAGCTACAGAAAAAATGTTGTTGTTCTTCAGTCATTAAGTCGGGTTTGACACCTCGCGATCCGGTGGTCCCTAAACCGTTGTCTCCCAGGGTGTGTCGGGATTCACATTCCTTGCGTCACGACGACGCTACCTAACCGTCTTAACAGATACTTAACAGATTAACAGAGTTGGAAGGGACCTTGTAGAGTCATCTAGTCCAACCTCCTGCCCAAGCAGGATGTGATGACCCAGGGTGGGATACAAAATAAACACAGTCACAAAAACAGGTGAAGCCCCTTTTATTCCTTCACTTTGCTTCCAAGCTCCGAATATCTTTGATGGAAGACAAAAAACTCCCCCACAAGTAGTTATGAAAAGGAGGAAATCCCGTTTAAACTAAAAATGCCTATAAATTATAGAGAGGGAAAACAACGCAAACCACACTGAAGCAGTTCAGGGAACCAGACAAAGATAAGGGCTGGAGGACGTCCACAGATATCGGAACACACACTGGGAAGGACGCCAAACTCAGAGAGGAACCATAAACTAGAGATATTTCCATGCTTTGTTTCCAGCACTGGCCCATACGCATGTCCGTCCTCTTATCCAGTTGTCACAGCTGCAGCCCATGAAGAGGATCAAGGCCCTCTCCTCCCCCATAGACCACGTTTTACCCTGATCCTCTCCTCCCTGCGTGCCCTAGGATGGAGAGGGGATGGGCCTGGGTCCTCCTCTGACTGCCCAGCCGGCCTCTGCCCTTCCCCAGCCTCCTCTACAGCCTCCGGAGCCACACTTCCACTCCCTGTCGGCTGTTCCTCCTCTCCCTCGGCTGTTCCTCCTCTTCCTGGATCTTTTCCAACAACTTCTCTCTTTTCATTAGGTGCCCAAAGCCTTTGAGCTTCAGCTTCAGGATCCGTCCTTTCCAAGGCACCCTCAGGGTTGATTTCCATTGGGGTCAGACTGATTGGCTCTCCTTGCAATCCAAGGGACTTCCGAAGGCTTCCCCAGCACCAGAACCCCAAAAGCAGTTACAGGCCGTCCTCAACTTACGATCACAATTCGGCCCAAGATTTCTGTTGCTAAGCGAGATGGCTGTTAAGTGAGCTTGGCCCCACTTTACAGCCTTTCTTGCCACTGTCGTTCAGTGAATCGCTGCAGTTGTTAATTTAGTCGCACGGTTCTTCAGCGAATCTGGCTTCCCCGATGATTTTGCTTGTCCAGAAGGGTCACAAAAGGGGACTGTGTGACGCTGCAACTGTCATAAATGTGAGTCGGTGGTCAAGCGCCTGAATTTTGATCACGTGCCTGCGGTGATGCTGCAATGGTTGTAAATGTGAAAAATGGTCATTTTTTTCACGCATTCCCGCTCCCCCCGCCCCATTTTTTCTTCCTTTGTCTTCGGTTTTTTTCTGCCTAACTCTTCTCCACCCGGGAATTGCTTCCGGATTAATCTTGGTTCTCTGAATTGGTGGAGTTGGCATCGCCCAACGGAAATGTTCTTGAACGGCACTTAGGTAGCCTCCCGTTCGCACCGCCTGGCTTTTCTACAGCTTGCCCAACCAGATCATTTTCGGACTTTAAGTAGTTGCTTAAGTATAAATAGTTGTTGACGTTGCTTGGTTGGCTTGTTGAGGGCCCAGGATATGTTGTAAACCTGGAAATGCCTTAATTCAGGAACCAGGTAGAAATATATTAAGCAAACCCACTTGTTCATTTTCCAACCAGTAATAAAGCCCCAATATTTTTCTTATCGTGGCCTGCTTGGAAGACATTCTGAAACGCTAGAAAAGGTATCATTCTGGAGAGATGGGGACTCATGGTAGAAGAAAGGTGGTTTAAAAAGCTGGTTTAAAAAGCTGGTTTAAAAACAAGAATCGAAGCTTCCCGACCTCTCTACCTGCCGAGATTCTCCCAAATCAAAGTGCCCGCATCTATTGCACTTTTTCCACAGATGTTCTTTTAAATTGGGGTCCCCAAACTTGGCAACTTTAAGACTTGCAGATTTCAACTCCCAGAATTCTGCGAGTTGAAGTCCAAAACTCTTAAAGTTGCCAAGTTTGGGGACCCCTGTTTTACATTGACAGACTTGAACATTGGGCGCAATCAAACAAAATGAAATTCAATGGTGAAAAAAGCAAGGTTCTACATTCAGGCAAGAAAAATCAAATGCACAGGTACAGTATAGGTGGTACAGTATATGTAGTAGTAACTGTGAGAGGGATCTCGGAGTCCTAGTGGACAACCATTTAAATACGAGCCAGCCGTGTGCAACAGCTGCCCAAAAAGCCAACACAGTTCTAGGCTGCATAAACGGAGGGATAGAATCAGGATCACCTGAAGTGTTAATACCACTTTATAATACCTTGGTAATAAGGCCACACTTGGAACACAGCATTCAGTTTTGGTCGCCACTATGTAAAAAAGATCTTGAGACTCTTGAAAAGAGTGCAGAGAAGAACAACTAAGAGGATTAGGGGGCTGGAGGATAAAATAGATGAAGAACGGTTGCAGGAACTGGGCATGTCTGGTTTAATAAAAAGAAGGTCTAGGGGCGACATGATAGCAGTCTTCCAATGTCTCAGGGGCTGCCCCAAAGAAGAGGGAGTCAAGCTATTCTCCAAAGCACCTGAAGGCAGGACAAGAAGCAACGGATGGAAACTGAGCAAGGAGAGAAGAAACCCAGAACTAAGGAGGAATTTCCTGACAGTGAGAACAATTGACCAGTGGAACAACTTGCCTCCAGAAGTTGCGAATGCTCCAACACTGGAAGTTTTTAAAAAGATGTTGGATAACCCTTTGTCTGAAGTGGGATAGGGTTTCCTGCCTAAGCAGAGGGTTGGACTAGAAGACCTCCAAGGGCCCCTCCAACACTGTCATTCTATTCTCTTCTAAAATTTCCAAATAGCCTGGGGTGGCCTGGTGGTATCTCATCCAAGACGAACCCTCTTTACATCCTTCTTCATTCTGGCCATCTTTCTGTGCCTAACAAAGTTCCTGTCTCACTTGGGGAATTAATTTCGTCCTGGCCACCTCCAGCTCTGCTGCCTCTTCCCACTGCCTCAGTTCACCGCCTTTCCTGAAGTAGCTGCCAAGACGCCCAACAATTCTCGCCTAGCCAAGTTCGGTGCAGAGATGGTGAAACCATGCTAGCCTGTCTTGGGAAATCTGCCTGCTACATTGCACGCACCTTCTCACAGCAGCTAGTCACAGCCACTCTATTTCCAAAGAGTTGTCATTTTAGCTCTTTGGAAACAGGGTCTCTTTTTGGCCTATCATCTTCGTTTAATGACCTCATAATCCCTTGCGGGGTGGACAACTGAATGGAGCTAAGTGTTTACTGGCCAGGTGCCCTTCCTGTTGCCAGTGCAGAGTTACATTCAGCGGATATATTCTCATCGTGCCTAGAGAGAGAAATACCTGCCTCTGCCTTAGGATCGTATTTCTAGCCTATCCCATCTCCTAAAGATGCTGGCTCATAGGACGGGGAAATAAAATGTATTATTATTATTATTATTATGTTTCATTGTACAATCAGCCAAATGTTTGGGTCTGGCATTTTTGTCCAGCTATTGAGTCTTTCCCAAGGACCTGGGATAGGCAGATGTGACTGTTTGATGAAGTTAGAGATAGCATCGCAGGATGTCAGCTATCTGAGTCAAGCTGCCTTTTGCAATTGACCGATAGGGATTTTATCAATGCCCATGGTGTACAATTATTATGATTACGATATGTTGCACAGTCAGCTGTGGGTTTGACATTTTTGTCCTGTATCAAGAACCTGGAGTAGGCAGATCTCATTGGGCAGTGTGAAAGGTCTCTTCGTGTGACGTAAACACTTCCAAATCAAGCTGCCTTTTGCAATTGACCGACGGGGATTTTGTCAACGCCGATATAATTCCTATTCTTCTTACTTGCAATATTAGAATTGGTTCGCTGGGCTGAATTTGACTTGGGACCAGGGGCACGAGAATGCAACAATCCATGTGCAGAGAGCTGCTGAACACAGAACGTAGCATCCTAGGCCTGGAAGGGACCTTGGAGGTCTTCTAGTCCAACCCCTGCTCCAGGCAGGGGTTTTAAAAAGGGTTTTGCAGTCTGTTTTTTAAAGTGCTCCCCACAATTCTGGGAGTTGAGCTATTTTGTTGACCAATTGTTCTAAATTAAATATATACAGCTAAATATACAGGTGGTCCTTGACTTACAACAGTTCATTTAGTGACCGTTCAAAGTTACAACGGGACTGAGAAAAGCGACTTAGGGCCGTTTTTCACACTTACGGCCGTTGCAGCATCCTCACGGTCAGCTGATCCAAACTCAGGTGCTTGGCAAGTGACTCTCATTTATGACAGTTGCAATGTCCTGGGGTCGAGTGATCCCCTTTGGCGACCTTCTGCCTAAGCAAAGATTTACTTCGCAATTGTGAAGTGTGCACCTCGTACAACGAAATCAAGCACCATCTTCAGTGCACATTGAAAATAAAACACAAACGCACATCCTTCACCCTTCACACATTGAACCGGAAACCCCCAACACCGCACCAAGACTGCACTCTGCAGCAGAATGCAAAAGAGTTACTGCCCTGGGGTAGAAGCTGTTTTTCAGCCTATTTGTCCTTGTTTTTATGATTATCCTGTACCGTCTGCCAGATGATAATAGTTCAAAAAAAGGGTGTCCAGGATGAGATGGATCTTTGAGGATGTTTTGAACTTTCTTAAGGCAGCGGGAGCTCTAAAGCTCTTCCAAAGAGGAGAGAGGGCAACCCAGGATCCTCTGGGCCATGACATTCACCCTCTGGAGCGCTGTCCTATCTGCCCCCGTGCAATTGGCAAACCCTACAGAGGTGCAGTGAGTTAAGATACTCTCTCTGGTGCAGCGGTAGAAGGTCACCAGCAGTTTTCCACTCTGTTGTTGTTTCCTGGGAACCCTCAAGTAGTATAATCTCTGCTGGGCCCTTTTGACCAGGGCTGCAATGTGGGCCCCCCAGGTCAGGTCCTCTTTTAGGGTAACTGAACAACGTGCAGCGATTCACTTAACACTGGTGGCAAGAAAGGTCATAAAACGGGGGCAAAACTCCTTGAAACGTCTCGCTTAGCAACAGAAACCTTGGCTTCAATTGTGGTCGTAAGTCGAGGACTACCTGTAGACCTGCCTCTGAGCTGCTGGCAGGGAAGGATGAACAGCCTAAAGCCAGATATAAAGCAAGGTTATCCCCCCTCCCTCCCTCCCTCCCCCCCCTCCCTGCCCCCCCAAACACAAACAGATTTCTGTTTATTTAATGAACCACGAATGTGGGTTAATTCATTTTCTTTCTTCCTCAACGGGGGAGAAAAAAATGCAAATAAAAGAGAAGCAAAAAAAAAGGGGGTGGTAGTTAGAGAACATTGTTCTATAATCTCCTGATTTATTTGCCAGCTTTTTCAGCTACTTGAAATGACAAATCAAGTCCGGCTCGATAACCGGCTTGGTCAGTTGGTGGCTGGGCTCCCCTGTTTTTTTTCCTTTTTTGGCAACCAACCTCGAGCGGCATATTTGGCCTCGATGCAGTATTAGCAAGGTGGCGCTTAAGAGAGGGTTCAAGGGCAGGAATCCAGGTACAAACTGTAAAAATAGGGCAACAGAGTTCTGCTCCAACCTTGCAGAACGAGGACAGGCAGGCCCACTCTGTTTTTTTTTTTCCTCAAAGCACGGGAGTCCAAGCTGCCCCTCTGCAATTTCGGAGCCCTTGCCAGTGTGATGTTAACCCCCCCCCTGCCCCCCCCCGTCCCCAAAAAGGATTTTTCTATGTCCGTGTTTTAGAACAGGGGTCTCCAACCTTGGCCGCTTTAAGACGTGTGGACTTCAACGCCTAGAATTCCTCAGCTGGCAAAGCTTGAAGTCCACACGTCTTAAAGGGGCCAAGGTTGGAGACCCCTGGTTTAGGGAATTTAAAGAGGGCCAAGGGACTGCAGGGTGGGGGGGAACGTCATCGGCGCCTTCCAATATTTGAGGGGGGCTGTCACAGGGAAGAGGGGGCCAAGAAGCAGCGGATGGAAACTTAGCCAGGAGAGAGCCAAGGTAGAATTAAGGAGATTGGGAATAATCAACTGCCTGCAGATGATGTGGGTTCTCCCATCAGTGGGGGGTTTTAAGAAGAAAACTGGACAGCCGTTTGTCTGAAATGGGATAGTCTCTCCTGCTGGAGCAGAGGTTCGGACTAGAACCGCGGTCACCAACCAGTGGACTGGGGACCACTCGTGGTCCGTGAGAAAACGTTGGTGGTTCACAGAGAAATGTCACCCCCAAAGCAATTAATCCAGGCTGTGTGGGAACAAGAGGCTTAACGTCACTTGCATTGTGAACAACACGAGGTAGTAAGAGGAGGGGAGAAAGGGTGGGGGTGGGGGGGACTTGCCCCCCATGCGCCTGGCCTGGCCACCTGTCTGCTTCTTTCCACTTCTTTCTTCTTCTGTTTTTGGCTGCATGCAAGGAAAGCAGCAAAAGTCTTTCTTTATCTCCCCCGAACTCCGCCAGAAATGAGTCTTTGGGACCCTGTGAGGCCTCCTGCTCCAAGAGGCTGCGCTGGCATGACAAGTCTCACCAAGACTCATTCCTGGCGGAGTTTGGGGGAGAGAAAGAAAGACTTCTGCTGCTTCTGCTGTTTTCCTTGCATGAAGCCAAAAGTCTCTCTCTCTCTCTCTCTTCCCCCCGAGAACGGATCTGGAGACGGTATCCTGCAATCCCAAATAAAGAACGATCGATCTGTCGGAAATCGGGGTGGGGTATTTTCCTGCAGACTTTTTGGGGGATTTTTCCCAGGGTCTCTGGTCCGCGGGATTTAAAATGATGAGTTTGGTGGTCCCTGAGGTCCAAAAGGTTGGCGATCCCTGGACTAGAAGACCTCCCTTCTGACTCCATTATTCTGTTACTGTTAAATTCAAAGAGGGACAAAAAACTAGGGGGAAGTAACTTGATAGCAGTGTTCCCATATTTAAGGGGCTGCCCCAAAGAAGAGGGGGGTCAGCCTATTTTTGAAAGCCCCTGAAGGCAGGACAAGAAGCAACGGATGGAAACTGATCCAGGAGAGAAGTGAGCTGGAACGAAGGAGAAATTTCCTGACCGTGAGAACATTTAATCCATGGAACTTGCCTCTCGGAGTTGTGGGTGCCTCCGATCTTGGAGGTTTCCCAAAAGACATTGGACGACCCCTTTGTCCGGAATGGAGTCAGGTCTCCTGCTCGAGCAGGAGGTTGGACTAGATGACCTCCAAGGTCCCTTTCAAGCCTGAGACTCTACGTGGAAAGCGAAAAACTCAAAAGACGTTTGAACTGTCTTGAGGACAGTTGGTTCTTCCTTAAGCACCTGGATTAGGGCCCGGCTACCTTTCGTTTGTTTTTGTTCCTACTCCTTCGTCCAGACAGGTCCCAGGTCTACTCAGCCCCAACTATACGCTCGTACAACTTCCCCCTTGTATGAATAGCCGGAAGTGACTCGTGCAGCTTTGCTCTCTGTCCTGGTTTTCTGTCTCTGAAACCGACGGGGTGGCCCTCTCTCTCATCAGTGGTTGGTCCCTTCCCGAGATTAATGAGCTGGACGTGGTTGCTTTTAATTGAGTTTTCTTTTTTTTTAATTGGGAAAAACTAAGCCGTACGCCAAGGGCATCTTGCTTTGGAGCGCTAATTTAACGCCGAGCTGAAATAGAGCAATTTCCCTGTGTCTTTTGCCATCCAGAATATGCCTTCAGGACTATATGACTAGCCACTAGGGCGTGCACCCCCGTGTTTAAAACGGAGGAAACTTTGATCCAAGTGCAAAGCCTGGCCCAGCCAATACGCGCACGCACACACACACACACACACACGCACACCCCAAAGCACAAACAAAGGCGGGACAAACCTGTCCCAAATTATGATAATCGCCCCACCAAACACTCGGGTGTAACCTTCCACATAACTGTTTGCTCACCGGATCGTTCCTTCTCGCATTCCCACCTGGTTTATAATTCCTCCGCCGCCTTCTTCTTCTGACGAAGAACTTTGCAAAGCACGCCGGCGAGGATCAAAGGAGGGAAGGCTTCCGTCCAGCCTCCCAATTTAATATCCCTGCTAATTAGGGTCAGCGGCCAGATGCCTTAGCCGAGGATTGTGCTGAGTAGGGAACATAGCTGAGGTGGAACTCACTGCCACTTGAGGCGGGCCTTGTGGACAGCGCCGAATCCAAACAGCATCCAATTAGAAGAAAAGTTGTGGTTAGAGGAACATTGTTCACTCCATCTTGATAGGTTTTTTTTTTAATTTTTTTTTAAAGGCATTTTTATTTAAGTTTCATTTTGAGGTACGTGTGCAGAGAAAAGAAAAGTTAGAAAAATAGAAAAAAGAAAGAAAAAAGGGCAGAGAAGGGGAAATACAGTATATATCTTTCTTTCTTTCTTTCTTTCTTTCTTTCTTTCTTTCTTTCTTTCTTCCTTCCTTTCTTTCTTTCTTTCTTTCTTTCTTTCTTTCTTTCCTTCCTTCCTTCCTTCCTTCTCTTTCTTTCTTTCTTTCTTTCTTTTTCTTTCTTTCTTTCTTTCTTTCTTTCTTTCTTTCTTTCTTTCTTTCTTTCTTTCTTTCTTTCTTTCTTTCTTTTCGTCCAAGAAGCTTCTTCGGCTCTGACTCCATAGACATCTAGGAAGGATAGTTTAACCATCTTTGGCTTGTCTCTGGATCTTTTTGGATTCACTGATCGGACAGCCGTTTGTCCGGAACGGTATAGGTCTTGTACTCGAGCGGGGGATTGGACTAGATGACCTCCAAGGTCCCTTCCAACCTTGATACACGTCCTTGTTCACGACTGTGGCTCCGTGGTACCTGAAGTGGAACATCCAGATTCAGCCACAGTTCTATCAACCTTGTGAACTCTCAAACTTCCTCTTTCCGCTATGTATTCAAGATGGACAGTGATTAATATTTATATGTATGTATTTATATGTTCGGGTGTAGGTATAAACATCTGTATGTATATAGCGTATCTGTGTGTGTGTTATTTTGAGAGCAGGCAGCAGAATTTTATTTTTAATGGGTGCCAGAGTCCCACAGGGGGGGAAAAAAAGGACAAATAAAGGTTATTCTATGCTATGTTCTTCTTCCACAAAAGAAGGTCATGCAGGAGAAGATTGTATTTTCCAGGAACCAAAGGTCACAGGCTAGATGGAAGTGCCCATTAATCTTGGCTTCAGCCACCCGGAGTTACCTTACGATAATATGGGCGGCCAATAAATTTGATAAATTAAAAAAAAAACCTTCACTTCCTGGTTGAGGACAATGGACATATATGTACAAATAGGGAACAGCTGAGATAACTCAGAAATGGTGTAGGGTCTCCTGCTTGGGTGGGTGGGTGGGGGGGTGAGACTAGATAACCTGCAAGGTCCCTTCGAACTCTGTTAATCTGTTAAAAGCCTTGGGAGGAAGACAATGGCCCCTCCTTCCTTCCTATTGACTCTAGTATGGAGGCTTTACACACATATATGCGTGCACATGACTTCACGTGTTTGTTCAGTACCTGAAGAAAAAAAAAACTCTGGAAAGTTAAAATTTGCTCTTGTGGGAATCTTTAGAAGCAGGTTGCACAATATAGTTGCAACTTTTAGCAGCTGAACTTGCCAAATAGCCTTAATTTTGCCCATTTTGGGGGTTCACGCAATGCATTGAATTTTCACAACCAGCTTGGTTGAGTGGCGAAGGTTAGAAACCAGGTGCCTGGGAGTTCTAGGTCTGCCTGAAAGATGAAAGCTGCCTTGGGTACTCTTGGCCAGTCATCGTGAGATGGGGAGTTCTAGCCCCACCTTAGACATGAACGCCGACCGGGTGACTCTGGGCCGATCACCAGGAGACTGGGAGTTCTAGTCCCACTGTAGGTGTGAAAGCTGACTGGGTGAGTTTGAGCCCATCACCAGGAGACGGGGAGTTCTAATCCTGCTTTTGGAATGAAAGCCCACTGGGTGACTTTGGGCCAATCACCCGTAGATGGTGAGTTTTAGTTCTGCTTTTGGCATGAAAGCAAAATGGGTGAGTTTGGCCACTCACCAGGAGACGGGGAGTTCTAATCCTGCTTTTGGCATGAAAGCCGACTGGGTGAGTTTGGGCCGCTCACCAGGAGACGGGGAATTCTAGCCCCACCTTAAGCATGAAAGTCAGCTGGGCGACTTTGGCCTAGTCCCTCCTTCTCTCTTTCAGCCCAACCTCACAGGGTTGTCGTGGGGAAAAAAAAAATAGCAGGAGAAAGGCATCATGAGATACGTTCACCACCTGGAGTTGCTCGTAAAGTAATACAGCCGGGAACAATTTTTTAAAATAATTCGCCCCCAGACCCGTTTGTAGATTCGTCCCCCTTCGCGAAGGGCAGAAAAAGCAGCTTTGCACGGATTTGTAGGTTTAACAGGAAAAGGAAAAACCTTTAACCTGGTTACGCAAGTACAGCCAGGGTAGACATATTGCAACAGGTTGGCAGAGCGTGATGGGAACAGAAATTAATTGGCAATCGGGAGCCTTCAGATTAAGCGCCGGGAGCGGGGGGGCCGGGGGGAGAAGTTTGGATGGCGCCTTTATTAAACAAGTATTATGCATGGCTAATAAATATATCAGGCCAGTGATTGATTCGGCTCCCGCTGAGAGGCCTTCTGGGTCAAAAACAGGGCTGAATCAATGCCAGCCAGTTGGGGAATCTAATCTGGGCGCCGAAAAGCAGCAGCCTGACTGACAAAAAGTCTTACAGCCCTTTAATGACTGTTCCGAAGTTATGCCGACACTGAAAGAAAGTGGACTTAAGGCCATTTTTCACACTTACGCCCATTGTAGCCTCCTCGGCAGCGGCCCCTCGATCAACATCCAAACGTTTGGCCATCGTCCTGTATTTACGGCGGTTGCAGTGATCCCTTTTTGCGTCCTCCTGACAAGCAGTCTCAAGGGGGAACCCAGATTCGTTTTGTTCATCGTGCTAGTAACTTTTCAAGGACGTAAAACGGGGCAAAAACTCATTCAACTGCCCTGCTTCGCAACAAAAAAATAATTGGGCTCAATTGTGGTTGTACACTGAGGGGCGTCTGTAGATGCTCCTTCCTGAAAGGCACAATTGCCTAGCAAAAAAAATCAGCATCGGAGCCGGAAGGGACCTTGGAGGTCTTCTAGTCCAGCCCCCTACCGAAGCAGGAGACCCTATACCATTTCAGACAAGTGACCGTCTAGTCTCCTCTTAAAAACAAGTTTGTGCATGTCTGCACACGCACAGACTTCAAGTCATTTGGTCAATGAGGACGGTTTTAAAAAAACAACCACCCCCCTTGGCTTTTAGATCTCAACCATCTAGGCTTATGAAGCCTTTGTGAAGGCTTCCAATTGTTTTCCTGCAGGCATTAGGCAAAGCCCCCCCAAACATTTCCCAGACACCCCCCCCCCCCACTTCCCTCCCTTGTGTATCCTGTTTTCCAATTGATTGTTTCCATAGAAGTATTTTAAAACAGGAAGCTGCCGCAGTTGCAAATCAAATCGCCAGACTTTAGCAATGTCGTTTCTTGCACGAAGGGCCGGACGGGTTGCACAGGGGATGGCAAAAATTAAATCACCACCACCACCCCGAGACGAATTTCATCAGGAGGGGTTCCCCCCCCCCGTGTGCTCTTAACCCCCCCACCCCACCCACCATCGCCTCTGCCTGACCCTGTTAGCAAACTGGGATTTGCGTAGGCTTTCAAGCCTCTGCCTGGCTGGGTGTCAGCCTTCAAGGTTTCTTTCCTTTGCTTTTCATCTTTCGGCTGTCGTAAGTAATGGGGGTGGGAAGAGGTGAAATAGTTATGGGAAGCGAGCTGGAGGTTTCAGAATAAACTGTATAAGTCGTTGGGGGAAGCTTCTTGTTTATGCTTTCTCATGCTATGTGCAAGCACACCTCTTTATCAAAATATGTCAACGGGCAAATGCCACATCACCACCTGAAGATGCCCACATGACATTATATACACCTTTTAATTGGATGGACGGCTTGAATTATTGTGGGTGGGACCGTTGCCATCAACTTTGCATATGTGATTTACGCGCTCATTTTCTCAAGATTCGGAATTCCTTTGATGATGCTACCACTTGATTTCCACTAAAAGATATATTTTCTCTAATTAATGGAGTCTTAACTATTTCTTGGATTTTTTGAATGGAGCACCAGCTGACGTTATTCTGAATCTCAGTTTATCAGCCCGCCCGGAGAATTAATATTTTTCTTCCGAGGGGGTCTGAAAACAATGTCTAAATCCAGCCGGCAACCAAGAAGACCTGGGGGCGGTGGGGAAGGCCCACTAGATGTTGCTGGGAAGGGTAGTCGAAGGACGCCATGGGAAGGTCCCCAAAGCTCTATCTGAGCGGCAGATCCAAAGACAAGCAAACGTAGGCTCATAAACAAAAGAATTGAGCAATCTTTATTTCTTTATCAAGAGCCTTGAGGCAGAATACTTTCCACGCCCGTTTCAAAGGTCACTTCTGGCTTTGCCACAAAACACCCGAAGGCCAAGACCAAAACACCTGGGCCGAACGGTGGAGGGTGAATACAGGCAAGGCAGCACCATGGATCTGGGTACCCCAAGGCTGGTCTTCCCCCCTCTTCTCCTCCTTGACTGATTTAAGGATTTTTTTTTTTTTTGCAAGATAAACAGATGACAGCAGACTCAGCTGCACGGTTGTGTCCCCTCTTAACACCCCCCTCCTCAAAAAGATGAACCCAGATAGGGGTCTTCCAACAACCCAGATCCCCAGGGGTTACTTTTGGGAGAAAGGAATGAATCACCTATTTTTTTTTTCAGATTGGGGTGGGCGTGAGTGCAGGACCCTCAAAAATTCACCCCAAATGAAGAAACGCAGGAGTGCAGCTCACCATCTAAAGAGCATCTAATGGGTATTTTGGAATGAAGCAAAACAAGTCCCCTGAAACTTTAGATAAGACTTTCTTTTTTAGAAAATAATTTTGGTCCAGAAGAAAAGTGCGACCCTGGGTTTTGGTTCCAAAGAAAGTGCCTTTAAAGGCCTTTTTCGGAGGTTTGGAGAAAAGCAGGCAAGATGAGAGAAGAATTGGTCCCGAATGGATGGAAAAGGGTGTGTGGGGAGAATATATATATATATATCTCAAGATTTGGGCATCCTTGGAGAAATGAAGGGTCGTGAAGACGATGGAAAGGCAGGGGAGAAAGTAATTCTCGGCTGAGGCAGGAAAAGCAGGAATGGGGAGATACGACCGAATAAACCCTAGAGGAATTTTTGTTGTCATATTTAAAAAAGGGTAAAAAGGAATCTGGAGGAAAAAAAAAAAAGGAAGAATCCCAAAGGATTGTTTCTTGGAAAAGAAACTCGGAAAGTTCTCTGGAAAAAACAAAAAGAACAGAAAAGAAAGGAAGATATTGGAGGAGGCGAAGGGGAAGGCCAGGATGGCCGGGATCTCAAAGGATCTGGCGGGGCATCCCGTAGCCCGTCATGCCCGCCTGGGAAGCCCCTCGGTTCGTCCCCATCTGCAGCCCGATGACGTTCTGTCCCTCTCGGAGTTGGTTGTCCGAAAAGGCTCGGCGGTTCTCCTGCGATTTCCTAAGCAACACAAACAGGGGAAAAAAAAGAAAAGAGTCTTAACGAAGACAGCGAAATTCCCAGGTTGGAAGGCGATGCTGGCTTAATGGTAGTTTAAGGAAGAAACCCCAAGGGGAAAGGCGGGCACCTCAAGGGACAGCAATACGGGGGGTCCTCGACTTACGACCCTTCGTTGAGTGACGGGCTGAAGTGACGACGTCACTGAAAAAAGAGTTCTATGATATTTTTCACGCTTCAGCAGCCATCGCAGCATCCCGGTCACGTGATCAAAATTTGGATGCCGGGCAGCAGGTATGTACAGGTTGTCCTGGACTTACAGCTACAACGGAGCCCAACATTTATGTTGTTAAGTGGGATGTTTGTTAAGTGAGGTTTGCCCCATTTTATGACTTTTCTTGCCTGCGTTGTTAAGTGGATCGCCGCAGCAGGTAAATTGTAACACGGTTGTTAAGCGAATCTGGATTCCCCATTGATTTCGCTTGGCAAAAAGCTCAGCAAAGCGGGGGAAATCACGTGACATTGGTGACCCAAGCAACAGTCATAAGTATGAACCCGTTGCCAAGCGTCCTGAGATTCTGATCATGTGACCAGGGGGATACTGCGACGGTTGTAAGTGAGGAAAAATGGTCGTAAGTGAGGAAGAGTGAGGAAAAATAAGTCCCTTTCCTTCCAGTGCTGTTCATTGTAACTTTGAATGGCCACTAAATGAACTGTTTTAACTCAAGGACTGACTGCATCTATGACAATTGAACTCTCCCGGGGAGATGGAATCGCTATTTGCAAACTTCTTCCCAGCTATCTTCCAAGAAGCCCAGTCCATGGGGGAAGCCAGATTCACTTAATGACCGTACGATTCCCTTAACGACTGCAGTGATTAACGTCTGGGCAACAGTGGCTGTGAAGTGGGACAAAACTCACTCAACGACGACTCAACTGTGGTCGTAAGTGGAGGGCTACCTGTGCAATTCAAGATGCTGGTTGTCACCTTCGAAGCCCTACCTGGCTTGGGGCCAGTTACATCCCCCCCACCCACCCGAGAGGGGGGGCAGGGGAGGTTGGGGCCCCCTCTCTTTACGATGCTCTATTTGGTGGAATCCGGAAGAAGGGCCTTCTTCGTGGTGGCTCCCTTCCCACGACATCTTTCCTGATCAGTGGTGGGACTCAGATTTGTTTTACTATCGGTTCTGTGGGCATGCCATGGCTTGGTGGGCGTGGCAGGGTGAAGGATACTGCAAAAAACCCCTCCCCACCCCACTAGCCTGCTTTCCAGCTCCGTTCTCCTGCGCAGGACAACCAAAGGAGACCCAGCCAATCAGCTGGGACTCAATGGGAGGCGGAGAATAGATGGGGTTGGCGGGGCCAGTCAAAGACGGCATTGGCCGGTTCTCTGAACTACTCAAAATTTACACAGCTGGTTCTCCAGAACCGGTCCGAACTGGCTGAATAGCAATAGCACCTAGGCTTATAGCACTTGATAGTGCTTCGCAGCCCTCTCTAAGCAGTTGACAGAGTCAGCTTATTGCACCCAACCATCTGGCTCCTCGTTTTACCCACCTCGGGAGGACGGGAAGCTGAGTCAACCTGGAGCCTGGTGGGATTTGAAGGGCCAAATTGTAGGCAGCCGGCAGTCAGCAGAAGCAGCTTGCAGTACCGCACTCTAACCACTGTGCCACAGAGGCTCCTATTGAATACCACCTCTATTCCGGATTAGGAAGACCTGGTTCTGCCAACAGGCCTGGGGGACCCTCCCCAGGGAGATTGTGGCTGGTGTGCACCCACTCATTGTGGCTGGTGTGATTGTTGTCGTCAAAGAGTAAGGTTTAATTGGGGCGTTGATTCCGCAAGCCGCCCAGAATCATCCTGAGCGCAGTCATATCCATTCTCTTGATAAAATATAATAAAATACCCCAGGCAGACCCTGGTGCCCACGCTTGGCTTTCCAATCAATACAGAAACCTGGCTGACAAGCCCACTTACTTGGGGAACCAGTTGGGGTCTCCCACGAAGAAGCCATCGTCTTTGGAGACTGCCAAACCGCCCAGGTTCATCAGGGTCCTCTGAACGCAGGCCATGTTCTTCCCTGCAGGGTGGAAAGAGGTCAGGAAGGGTTTTCCAGCGTCGCTTCCAGTCCATTGTCCCAAAAGTGCGTTTTTTCACGAGGCAACTGGGTTTTCTTTGTTTTTTTTTTCTTTGAAGACGTTTCGTTTTTTTATCCAAGAAGCTTCTTCAGCTCTGATTTAGATGTCGGGGAAATGGAAGGGTTTATACACTCCTTGCAGACAGCTGGTCATTTGCCTCCTTTTAGAGGGTCGTTGAGGCCACTTGGAGGCTTATCTGTATCCTCAGGGTCACCTGAGTGGTTCCAGCAGATCCAAGAAGGCTCCCCACCCTATTTGCACCACTCAGGTGACCCTAAGGACACAGATGAACCTCCAAGTGGCCTCAACAACCCTCTGAAAGGATGCAAATGACCAGCTGCCTGCAAGGAATATCAATCCTTCCATTCTCCACCATCCAGTCAGAACTGAAGAAGCTTCTTGGATGAGAAGCAAAACCTCTTCAAACAAAGAACAAGAAAGGTCCAGTTGTCCCCTGAAAAAACGCCGCTGGGGCAAGCACGACGGAGTCTCTACACGACTGGATCTCTACAGACTTCCAGTCCACTGGACTTCAAATCCTAACCTCATTCTCACAATCGCTTGCATTCTGCAGAAGGATTCAAAAACCTTGAACCTTTTTCTCACATTCGGCCCTTCGCACAGCTTTCCAAGAATACCAAGGACTGATCTGTATATTATATAGGCAGTCCTCAACTTATGACCACGATGGTGCCCAAAATTTCTGTCGCTAAGCGAGGCAGGCGAGTGTGGCTCCACGTCACAACCTTTCTCCCCACAGTCATTCACTTGACAACTGCTGCAGGAAAAGTCATAAACCGGGTCAAAAAAACTCACTGAGCAACTGGTCTTGCTTAGCAATTTGGCCATTTTCGGTTCAATTATCGTGGTAAAACGAGGACTATCACTATTGGCCTCTGCCCATTCTGTCCCCAGTTCTCAGATTTCCCAGTGAAAGGAAAAAGAGAAATTTAGTTTCTAGCCATTCCTTAAAAACAAAACAAGTGCTTCGTTTCCCCGTAAGTGTTGCAACATAAAATCCAAACAGCATTGTAGTTTTGAAAACATTCATTAAAATCAGATACCTTTTGAAAACAAACAAAAACAAGTGAGCATCAAAACATTTAATGCTACAAAAATGACTTTGGGTCGAAACTTGACAGTATGCAACTAAGAGAAAACTGCAAATAGGCCAGTTTTTAGCAGGCTGCCTCATCTCCCTTAAATGCACAGAAAAAAGAAAGAGAAGAATTTGCAAAATAAAGATACCCCACGATAGCTCAAATAGACTTTGCATGAAACAGTGTTTCTCAACCTTCACTGCTTTAAGATGTGTGGACCCAGAAGTCCCCAGCCAGCATATTTTAATATTTCTGGACTTCCATTCCCAGAATTCCCCAGCCAGAATGCTTTTAAGATGGGTGGACTTCAACTCCCAGAATTCCCTAGCCACTGCCATGGAATAGAACTCTGCGATTCCTAGAAATGTGCCCTTTTAACGGTATAAATCATCCATCAGTTTGAAATAGCTGCTCCAAATATCACAAAGGAAGATCCACCGATGTAAATTCAACCTCTCTTTATCTGGCAGCCATTTTGTGTGTGTGTTTGGGATAACTTACAAAAACAACAACTAATTTCTGGTTTCTTTTTCTTTTTTCCTGGTTTCTGATGACTACAGAGAGCGGGACAGCAAAGCACCCTTAAAAAAAAAAAACCCTTTTAAAACTCTTTTAAAAATTTTATCTTTTTTAAAAGAAGCAGAGAATTCAACCTCTCATTGCCCAACTTGGGACTTATGGATAGGATAGAATATAGACTAACAGAGTTGGAAGGGACCTTGGAGGTCTTCTAGACCAACCCCCTGCCTAGGCAGGAAACCCTACACCATTTCAGACAAACGGTTATCCACATCTTTTTAAAAACTTCCAATGTTGGAGCATTTACAGCTTCTGGAGGCAAGTTGTTCCACTGATTCATTGTTGTCACTGTCAGGAAATTTCTCTTCAGTTCTAAGTTGCTTCTCTCCTTGGTTAGTTTCCCCCCATTGCTCCTTGTCCTGCCCTCAGGTGCTCTGGAGAATAGCTTGACTCCCTCTTCTTTGGGGCAGCCCCTGAGATATTGGAAGACTGCTAGCTATCATGTCATCCTTAGCCCTTCTTTTCATCACACTAGACATGCCCAGTTCCAGCAACCATCCTTCATATGTTTTAGCCTCCGGTCCCCTAAAGACAAAATAGTGTAAATAGCAGGTGGGTTTTCTAAGTCCAGCCAGCTTGTTGCTAGAAGCACCAATGCTTGATGGCCTCGGCTCTTTCTTTTTGAAACATACCTTCCCACAAATCCACCGTTTGGAAAATGTCCGACGCCAGGATGCCGTATTTCTCGGCCGCATGTAAGAATTGAGAAATCTGCTCCATTTGTTTGAAGGCCATGGTGAAAGACTGGATCTTGGCCACGGGCCCCTGGCCCTTCGGATACAGGCTGTTGATGAGCCGGCAGAGTACCTAAGGAGAACAGGAAGCACCGCACATTTAATTTCCTCATTCCCCTTGCGGATTGTCTTAACTTCTCTGTCCAAGGGTCAAAAACCAGATCGAGTTGGTCTCCTTGAGCCAAAAAACCAGATGCATAATACTCTGGGGGGTGATTTATGGCAGATTTGAGGTCTCTGCCATAAAGCTTTACAAAATGATTAGTCAAATGGTCATTTTGTGTGTGTGTCTAAATATCAAGTTGCTAGTCCCTTTTAAAAAAAAGAGGCATCAAAAAATCTCTTCTCTACTAAGTGATGAGTCAAATGGTGATTTTGTGTCTAAATGTCAAGGGAGAAGTTGCTAATCCCTATTAGAAAAGTGTGAATCTAAAAAAACAACCCTCTTTTTCTCCAGTAAATGATCAGTCAAATGGTGGTTTTGTGTCTGAATGCCAAAGAATAAGTTGCTTATTAGCGTGGCTCTAAAAATCTGCTCTGCTTTATGGCTTGCACTAACGCTTCCATAATAGTAGCCTAGCCTTTTTTTTTTTAATGATTTATTTAAAAAGCCCACAAGAGAGTTTCAAACTATTTATATTTGCATCAACATCTGGAGTCCTTTCCATGCCTCTCCCCGGACTTTATATAACTAATTTAACAAGAGCTGTTAGAACTTATTTTTTAATGCAAATTCTTCCCTTTAGGCCTTACAATTTTCCCAACGTGGGTGGGCTTCATTCATGTACTTTCTTTTCTTTTTTTTTTTTTTGCTTTAAATCTTCCACCCTTTCGCCAACTCCACGGTGGATTTGACTAAAATAATTTTTCAAGAGCCAGTTCTGCTTCATCCAATACAGTGAGAGCAAGCAGAGGGAAAAGAATAGAGGCAACGTAGCAATAATAATAATAATAATAATAATAATAATAATAATAATAATAATAATAATAATAATTTCTCACCGTGCCATCTTTCAGCCATTTCTGGAAATTGTCTTTGCCCGGTTCAGGCTCCCCGATGTCTGGCCCACACTGGGCCTTGATCCACTGGATGAGAATCTGTTCCAGCTCAGGATCATACTGTCGGTCGATCTTTTGCTGAACCTCCCGACTGAGTCCGTAAGCAGGGCCTCGGTTTGCCATGACGGTAAAGGTGGTTGGGTGATGGATTTCCAAAAATGTGATCTGGGAGAGAGAGAGAGAGAGAGAGAGAGAGAGACGAAGACAATCTTAGGATTAAATGATTGGATATTCCAGAATTTATTAAGGTGCAAGACAGGGCATCTCAATCGCAGCAACTTTAAGATGGGTGGATGTCAACTCCCAAAATTCCCAGCCAATGTATTTTAAGATAGGTGAATTTCAACCCCCCAGGATTCCCCAGCCAGCGTGCTTTATGAGGAATGGACTTCAACTCCCAGAATTCCCCTCCAATATACTTTAAGATAGATGGGTGGACTTCAATTCCCAGAATTCCCCAGCCAGCCTGCTTTAAGAGGAGTGGATTTCAATACCCAGAATTCCCCTCCAATATGCTTTAAGATAGATGGGTGGACTTCAATTCCCAGGATTCCCCAGCCAGCCTGCTTTAAGAGGAGTGGACTTCAACACCCAGAATTCCCCAGCCAATGTAGTTTAAAATAGGTGGACTTCAACACCCATAATTCCCCAGCCAGACTACAACTCCCTGATTTACATCCATGCTGGCTGGGGAATTCTGGGAGTCGAAGTCCACGGATCTTTAAAGCTGCCAGTTTTTGACATTCCCGGTGTAAATCCAAGGATGTCAATCAAAGCACAGCAAAGAAAACGCAAGTGTGCAAAGTAAAAACTTGCCACGGGACCAGTGACTCTTGATCTTTTGCTGATTTCGTGGTCCGTGGAGGAAGGAACCCGGGTGAAGAAAAAGCTGTTTTGCTTCAGAAGACACCCTGGGTCTCTCTCAATCACCTGTCCTGATGTGCTATGACGGTATCCTAAATCTTAGCACAGCAGCCGGACATCAGGCGAGAACAGCGCTCTGTACGCGCTTCGGGTCCTCCTTCTGACACCATCCAGATTGGCATCAGGAGCCCAGGGGATTAAGGGAGACGCTTCCCACCAAAGCCGGTGGAAAAAAAAAAAAAAACCCCCGCTATGGTCCGGATTCCTATCTCTGCAGGATTGGCAACACCTCAGCTTTCTTACTCAGCAGAGACGGGTGGGGCAAACCTTCCGATGAGACTTGAAACCGGATCCTCTGAGTCACTTCTGCCCCCTGATCACAAACAGCCGATCCGGATCCAGCTGGAGAAATGAAGCCCGGCCTGTTCTCTTATCCAAGCCTTGGATCGGCTCCTCCTGGGGGTGGGGTGGTGGTGGGCAGGGGGGTTGCGCCCACCTGCCTGCCAGCCACGAGGCCAGGAATTGTGAGTACAGGTGGTCCTTGACTTAGGACCACAACGGAGCGGCCAAATTTCCATTGTTAAGCAAGAGGGTTGTTAAGTGAGACTTGGCCAATTTTATGTTTTTTTGGTGGGGGGAGTTAGTCTAGAGTTAGTCTAGAGAAAAGACGGACTGGGGGGGACATGATAGCAGTCTTCCAGTATTTGGGGGACTGTCACAAAGAAGAGGGGGGGTCAACTTACTCTACAAAGCCCCAGAAGGGAAGACAAGGAATAATGAATGGAAACTAATCCAGGAGAGAAGCCATCAGTGAGAACTCTTAAATCTGTGGAATGGAGGTTGTGGCTGTTCTATCACTGGAGGTTTTTAAGAAGAGACTGGACAGCCCCTCGTCTGGACTGGTCTCCCCTGCTTGAGTAGGGGGGGTTGGACTAGAAGACCTCCAAAGGTCTCTCCCAGCTCTATTCTGACTGAATCCTGAGATTTCTCATTTGAAGTGCCCGTCTTACAAGCCGTTGGAATAAGAGGCCCTCAGGGGCCTGGCACACCCCTAATTGTCTGTGCCCTCCTTCTCTCCCCACCCACCCTGGCAGGACAAAATGGATGCCAAAGCTCAAAGCTGGGTTACTATCAGCCTTACTTGGGGCAAATCAAGGATATTTTCCTGTGACCGGAGGGAACACCCGTTCATGGCTCCTCTCGGCCCCTCCTTCCTTCCTCAGTCCAATTCTTACATCATGAGCCCCTGTGGCTTTGTTTAAAATTTTTCCTCTGTATCCAGTTCCAAATCTGATAAAATGGGGAGCCAAGTTTCTCACAGGGTAGGAAAGCCGTCTAAAGGCAGAGATGCTTCGGCTAATTGTCTTTAAAAAAAGGCACACAGGTAATCTTTCTAGCGCTCTTGGGTAGGTGAGCGGGTACAAGGTCTGAGATACCTCTCCGTGGGTGGATTTCTCACCAGACAGTTCCCGTGGGAGTTGCAGACAGACTGGCAACCCCTGATCAATAAGATCAGGCCGCGGGAATCTTTCCAACATTTTTCTCTGGCGCCCCCATCAAGGCACAGGTGAGGGACAGTGGGAGGGAGGCAGAAAAATCAGCTATTAGCCTTAGACAGGGACGTTGGCTGGGTGGTCTTGGACCAATCACCAGGAGATGGTGAGTTCTAGTCCCACCTTAGGTAAGAAAGCCGTCTGGGTGACTTTGGGCCAATCAGCAGGAGATGGTGAGTTCTAGTCCCGCCTTAGCCATGAAAGGTAGCTGGGTGACTTTGGGCCAATCACCAGGAGACGGTGAGTTCTAGTCCCGCCTTAGGCATGAAAGGTAGCTGGGTGACTTTGGGCCAATCACCAGGAGACAGTAAGTTCTAGTCCCCTACCCATGAAAGGTAGCTGGGTGACTTTGGACCAATCACCAGAGATGGTGAGTTCTAGTCCCCTTAGCCATGAAAGTGGTTGGGTGACTTTGGGCCAATCACCAGGAGATTGAGTTCTAATCCCACCCTAGGCATGGAAGTCAACTGGGTGACTTAGGGCCATTCACCAGGAGACGGTGAGTTCTAGTCCCACCTTAGGTAAGAAAGCCGTCTGGGTGACTTTGGGCCAATCACCAGGAGATGGTGAGTTCTAGTCCCGCCTTAGGCATGAAAGTTGGTTGGGGGACTTTGGGCCAATCACCAGGAGACGGTGAGTTCTAGTCCCGCCTTAGGCATGAATGCCAGCTGGATGACTTTGGCCCAGTCCCTCTCTCAGCCCAATCCACCTCACAGGGTTGTTGTCAGAAAAATAGGAAGAGGGTGATTGGTCCAAGACCACCCAGCCAATGTCCCTGTCTAAGGCTAATAGCTGATTTTTCTGCCTCCCACCCACTGTCCCTCACCTGTGCCTGGATGGGGACGCCAGAGAAAAATGTTGGAAAGATTCCCGCGGCCTGATCTTATTGATCAGGGGCTGCCAGTCTGTCTGCAACTCCCACGGGAACTGTCTGGTGAGAAATCCACCCACGGAGAGGTATCTCGGACCTTGTACCCGCTCACCTACCCAAGAGCGTTAGAAAGATAGGTAGGTGTGTACGTTCATAGCCTTGCATTATTTGTCAAAAAGAATAAAGGCAGGATACAAACAAGCAAAGCAAGTTAATAACATCAACTTATCTGCGAGGACACACTATCCTTTAGACAAATGTTTCTGAAACTTTCAACTGGGTGGATTTCATGTCCCGGAATTGGGTGGGGGGGAAAATGGATTTTTTTTTTTAAAAAAAGAATCTCTTCAAGCGAGCAACTTGCAGGGAGGAGAAAAGAGGAGAGAGTCACACAAAAGTTTTGCATTAAAGGGAAACGGAAATATTGCAGGGACGGAGAAAGGCTAACTCCTCTGGCCAAGATGCACCGTGGGCTTTTAAAAACTTTTTTTAAATGCAGGTCGGTTCCCACAGCCATGCCAACTTTCCAGGGCCCCCTCCTCAGGGGCCTCCCCAGACTCCCCGCTGGCATCCATTGTCCCTTCCTCAGACAACACTAGAGTCTTTGTTTCTGGCCCAAACCAGGAGAGGCCCCCTCCTCTTCTCTTGCAAGAGAGGCCCCGCTCAAAGCACCATTTTTGTTGCCCTGGGCTGATTTGTCCTTTTGATATCCCGAAAAGTAACTCTTTCCCCCACCCCACCCTTCAAACTGAGATCAAACCAGGCAACGGCTGAATGATGAGAATCAATTATAATTATGAATTAATTATACGCGGTATCGTAGGGCTGGAAGAAACCTCAGCGATCCTCTAGTCTAGACCTACAGTCTATTTTTGAAAAACCTCCAGTGAGGGAGCACCCACAAATTCTGGAGGTTACTTATTTATTTATTTGTCAAGCAAGTATTAGGTAACAGGTAGAAGCACGGCTATGAGTACACGAGATGGATATGACCAAAAAAGAAACAATAGGACAGGGACGGTAGGCACGTTGGTGCGCTTAGGCACGCTCCCTACAGGCCTCTTAGGAAAGGGGTGAGGTCCATAGTAGACAGTCTAAAGTTTTGGGGGTTTGGGGAAGAAACCACCGAGTTTCTCCGTGTCATTCTCCCTGACAGAAGATTTCTCCTTAATTCTAGGTTGGATCTTCCCTTGATAAGTTTCCACCCGTTGCTTCTTGTCTTACTCTCTAGTGCTTTGGAGAATAGGTTGAGCCGCTGCTTCTTTGGGGCAGCCCCTCAACTCCCAAAAGACGGTTATCATGTTACCCCCCCCCTCATTCTTCTCTTAGCTCCGTCAATTTGTTCATCGTGCAATTTAGTCTCCAGACCCTTAAATCACCTTCGTTGTTCTTCCCTGCACTCTTTCTAGAGCAAGGGTTCTTCAAAGTTGGCAAGTTTAAGACTTGTGGACTTCCAACTCCCAGAATTCCTGAGCTAACATGACTGGAGGAGGAGGAATTCTGGGAGATGAAGTCCACAAGTCTTAAAGCCGTCAAGTTTGAAGACCCCTGTTTTCTAGAGTCTGCTCTTTTTGTCTCGTGGTAACCCAAACTGGGTGTGCAATTATTCCAAGTGTAGCCTCATCAGCGTAGTGTAAAAGTGGCACTAACGCTCGATGCGATCTTGATTCCGTCCCTCTGTTGATGCAGCCTGGAATCGCATTGGCTTTTTTGGCCTCTGCAGCACACGGTTGGCTGGCTCATACTCCACGGGTTGTTGGCCTAACTAGGACACGTTTTCTGGAGCTTTTCCTGGTCAAAATAGCAACATTTCCAATCCCAAGTCCTGAAAAGGGAGTATGTACATTCTCACATCCAGATGGGAAGTCCCAGAATCCCTAGCAAGTTGGCTGGCCGAAATGGGCTGCAACCAGAGGTGGCATTCAGCCAGTTCTGACAGGTTCTGGAGAACTGATAGCAGAAATATTGAGTAGTTTGGAGAACTGGACAATCCCGCCTCTGACTGGCCCCGCCCCCATATCATTTCTCCGCCTCCTGAGTCCCAGCTGATTGGCTGGGTCTTCTTTGGTTGCCCAGCAAAGGAGAACAGAGCTGGAAAGCAGGTTAGTGGGGTGGGGAGGTAATGGGGACTTCGCAGTATCCTTCCCTTGTCACGCTTACCAAGCCACGCCCACAGAACCAGTAGTAAAAAAATTTTTGAATCCCACCACTAGCTGCAACTCCCAGAATCCCCTTGTGTGTTGGATAGGCCAACTGGGTTTGCACGTTCAGGTTACTTCAAAGGGGAAAAGAAGGCCAGCAAATACTATCCAAGTCCTATGAAGCTATGATTTGCTTAATGATGGTTTAATGAACAAGATCCAGTAGCCAACATGCTTTAACCAAGTCAGGGGAAGACTTAGCAAGCACATTTACCCAGCAGACTAAGTTTCCTTTATTATTATTGTTGTTGTTGTTGTTGTTGTTATTAATGTTGGCTTAGTGGGCCGTGTAAACCCAGAACGTGGCTGAGTTTTGTGGCCAGTTTCATTGGGCCACCACAATCAAGGTGGGAAAAGAAAACAGAACAAGCCACGTTGCGCGCTGAAGGAACAAGACGGCTTCAAGATTTGATTCTGCAACGAGAGGAAAGTGTAGCGAACAGACCCAAGTCGGTGCAAAGGAAGTTAGAAGGAGAAAATTGACAGTTTCCTGGAAGGAGGAAGAGGAGGAGGAGGAAGAATGAGAAAGGGGTGATTTGGGGGGTTGCAAAGTTGCAATATTGTCCCCATCCAACTACAGATAGTCCTCAACTTAAAAACAGTTCATTCAAAGATAGAACGGCGCTGGGAAATGTGACTTGTGAGTGTTTTTCACACTTACAACTGTTGCAGGCGTCCCCGTGGTCACGTGATCAACATCCAGGCGCTTGGCACGCGACTCGCATCTATGATGGTCTCAGTATCTCAAGGTGACACGATCCCCCCCCCCTTTTTTTTGCAATCAAAGTCAGTGGGTTTACTTAACAACTGGGTTACCACATTATCAACTGCACGGATTCACTTAACGAGGCTGCCAAGAAAAGGCCGTAGGATCGGGCAAACCTCGCTGGGCAAATGCCTCACACTTAACAACAGTTGAAATTTGGGAGCTTGATCGTGGCCATAAACCGAGGACTAGCAGTAGCCCAGCAAGAAGAGCCTCCTCAACGGAGGGAGATTGAGTCCCGGAGCAACACAACAAGAAGGACATTACCAAAAAAAAAAAAAGAGGAATATGGCCAGAAGCAGAACCTAAGATATGAAACAGGAAACTAAGAATTATGAGCAAAGTGGAGACCGGAGAGGGAGGGGAGGAGGAACTCAACCAGAAACGGAGCAGTGTGCAAAACAGGATGTGTGTGTACGTAGCCCCGGAGGTGAGAGATCACAACTGGTAGCTGAAAAGCAACCCACAGACCTGCTCCTCCCTCCCCCCCCCCTCCATCGTTGACAAACGTAAGCCAAGCCTCCAAATACAGTTGCAGTATATCTGTCTTTGACAGCAATCCTCTGCAGCCCAACGAGACAAACACGGACTCCAGAGGGTGATTAGGACTGCAGAAAGAACAATGGCTACCAACCTGCCTTCCATCGAGGACCTGTAGGTTGCAGGAGTCAAAAAGAGGGCTGGAAAATATCTATAGACCCCTCACATCCTGGACATAAACTGTTTCAACTCCTTCCCTCAAATTGTACCCCTATGACTATTATCATTAAGTGTTGTACCTGATGATTCCTGACTCTGGACGAATGTCTCTTTTCTTTTATGTACACTGAGAGTATTTGCACCAAGACAAATTCCTCTTCGTTCCATCACACTTGGCGAATAAAGAATTCTATTCTATTCTACAGTATATTCTATTCTATTCTATATCCTATATCTTATATCTTATATCCTATATCCTATATCTTATATCCTATATCCTATCCTATCCTATCCTACTCTACTCTATTCTACTCTATACTTTACTCTACTCTACTCTACTCTACTCTACTCTACTCTACTCTACTCTACTCTACTCTATTCTATTCTACAATATATTCCATTCCATTCCATCCCATCCCATCGCATTGTGTTAAACCACGATGGGCTCTGCTTTGGTTTTGAACTGGCCTGTGGTTTGAAAAAAAACAAAAAGACCAGATTTTAGGGGCTTTAGCAGGGTGCAACCCAAACCACAGCTTTTCTGGAGAAACCTTGATTTGCATAAATCTGGAAGGGAAAAAAAAATATATTTCTTTTTCTCCCAGGCAGAGAAACTTCAACCACATTATGGCTGTTATGCAAAATAGACAGTTTGGCAGTTCTTGGCTGGTGCTTTGGCATCGGGCCGAAGTTTGGAAATCACCTGGAACTAAACCACCCTCTTGTGTTTGGCTTCTGCGTGGAAGCTGCGAATGTTTACTAGTCTTCTCAAAGTCAAGGAGGCTCAGAAACCAGGAAAGTGCCTTAAAAAGTGCCATCCTGCTGGTAGAACTCTGCATTTTTGAGAATGAAAATATAGGTAGTCCTCGAATTATGACCACTGTTGCAACTTGAATGTCCATTGCTAAGCAACCCCACTTAGCACTCAATACCCCTCTATAAAGCCTCAGTAAAGCCACAGCTTAGAGTACTGCATCCAATTTTGGACACCACACTATGAAAAAGGATGTTGAGACTCTGGAAAGAGTGCAGGGAAGAAAACTCAAGATGATGAGGGGACTGGAGGTTAAAACATATGAAGAACTGTTACAGGAACATGGCTAGTCCAGTGAAGAGAAGGACCGGGGAGACAGGAGAGCATCTTCCAATATTTGAGGGGCTGCCCCAGAGAGGAGGAGGAAGGGGGTCAAGCTATTCTCCAAAGCACCCAAAGGCCAGACAAGGAAGAATGGATGGAAACTGATAAAGGAGAGATTCAACCTGGAAATAAAGATAAATTTTCTGACAGGGAGGACAATCAACCAACGGAACACAAGTTGCCTTTGGAAATTGTTGGGGTTTCATCCCTGGAAGCTTTCAAGAAGAGACTGGATTGCCATCTGTCAGAAATGGTGTAGTGTCTGCTTGGGCTGGGGTGGTGGTGGTGGACTAGATGACCTAACAAGGCCCTTTACAACTCTGTTATTTCTACAGTGTGTGGCAGCAAGCCAAAAAAGCCAACGCAATCCTAAATTGCATCAACAAGAGGGATACAATCAAGATCAAGTGAGGTATTGGTGCCACTCTATAAATCCTTAGTAAGACCACACCTAGAGTACCGCATCCATTTTTGGTCACCACACTAAAGAAAGGATGTTTAGATTCTAGAAAGAATGCAGAGAAGAGCAACCAGGATGATTAGGGGACTGGATGCTAAAACATACGATGGACAGTTACAGGAACTGGGCAGGGCTGGTCTAGGGAAGAGAAGGACCAGGGGAGACAGGATAGCAGTCTTCCAATATTTGAGGGGCTGCCACAGAGCACCTGAATTTTGATCACATCATCTTGGCGATGGCTGCAAAGGTTGCGCTGAAAATCAGTTGTAAATCCCATTTCTCAGTGCCTTTGAAACTTTGCACGATCACTAAACGAGCTGTTGTAAATTGAGGACTCCATGTACATGGTTGTACTGAATTAAGGAAATTTCCCAGTGCTAATCAATCGGGGTCCGCTAATCCCATCCCAGTTGGCTTTCCCCCCAAAAACACTGCAACCAGGATCCAGGGTTTAGCAAACCGAGTTAAATTCAGGAAGGAAGGAAAGGAAGTTTGAATCTGCAGAAAGTTTGAAGATTCTCATTCAGGGCGTGGCGGGTCATTAATAATTGAAGAACCAACACACCAAGTGCAGCATTGCACTTGAGGCTTGGGTAGCTATTAGCAAGGTGACCTCAGATGGTTCAAAATGTGGCATTATGGGGTGGGGGGTGGGTGGGGAGAAGGAGCTGACGTTGGTTAACACCCCAAAACCGCACCAGTGGCACAGGAAGGAGTGGAGTAGAGAGATGTGGAAGTCAGAAGCCGCAATGGTTGGCGAGAAACTTCCTGAGTTTTAAAAAAAATATTACAAGGTCTTGTTGTAGCAACAGGATTTTTATTTATTTTTCCGCAGAGTTTTCGGGATGGTCAACGGTCCAAGTCCAGCCACCGATTTCCGTTTCGCTAGCCAGAGAGATGCATTGGGGGAAGTTCACAGGCAGGGCACAAGTTGCAAATAAACATTTTTCCATTGGCTTGCTGAGCTCCCCACCTCCGCCCCCCGGTAATTGCAGGTAGACTGTGCCTAAGCCGGGAGGTTCCATCGCCAAAGAGCTTCAGCGAAACCTAACTTTAGAAGGAACCTTATTTTAATCCAGCCGCAGTTTTTTGACCTACCTAGGAACTTCTGTTGTGGCCATTGGTGATCGCGTGTGACTTTAGGGTGCCGCAATTTGGGGATGCAAGATGAAAAAAGAAATTCAAATGCAAAATTTGGGGATGCAAACCCCACCCCCCCAAAAAAAAAACTGGGAATGCTGCAATGGTCAGAAATGTGAGGGCTTATTTATTTTATCAATCGCTGGATGGAAAAATAGGAAAATGAAATATATTACAATATAAATATAATAGTAAATATAATACAATAGTAATGATATGTTATAATTGATTATTATGGAACGAATTATAATATGAATCAGAACTGGTAAAAAACTGAGATTTGCTATAAAAGGATAATGTGAACCTGCAATTGAGTCTGATGATGATGAAGTAATAATATAACATGACATGAAAAGTTGATTAATATAACTTGAATATAAATTTAAATTTAAGAGGGAAAGACTATAGATATTGTGCACAGGACATACGTACCAACTGACACATTGTACAATTGAAAGAAGGTTTAAATTGTTGTTTTATGTTTATGTTTGTTGTCAAAAAATAAATGTTTACCAAAAAAAAAGAAAGAAAAAAATGTGAGGACCTGTCGAAGTCCCCTCTTTAAGTGCTGTTGTCACTTCGAATGTTTGATGAATGATTGGTCATAAATTGAGGGCTACCTGTATTCTACCTGTATAATTTCCATCTCTAGTTTGCCTCTGCTGGGTCACAGGAAGGAAGCTACAGGTAATCCTTGACTTACAACCGTTTGTTTAGTGACTGTTCCAAAGTTACAACAGCCCCGAAAAAGAAACGACATGACCCTTTTTCACACTTACGACCACTGTAGCATCCCTCTTGGCTACACAATTAAAAATCAGAGGGGCCAGATCCACTTAACTGCCAGCCCTTGTGGCTTTTAACCCATTCCTGAAAGCACAGAAGGCGGTGAGAATGAACGCAGCAGCCTACCTGGGCAGATTGGGAGAACAAAACAAAGCAGCAAACTAGATAAGGAAGCAGGAAGGATTAAAGCCACACCCAGTTTTTCTCAGCTTTGCAGCTCAAAAGATTTAAAAGAAAGGTCAGGATTGACTGGTGTGTGTGTGTGTGTGTGTGTGTGTGTGTGTGTGTGTGTGTGTGTGTGTGTGTGTAGGTGTAAAATAAACCCTTCCATGCCCGAAAGGAGAGAGACAAAGCTAGCAAGCCTGCCTCCTCTCCAGCTCTTCCCCAAAAAACAATTTCTCTTCTTTGATTTTGCTTTTCCGATCATCTTTCGGCCAACTTATCCAAACCTCAGCCGCCTTAAGATGGGTGGACTTCAACTCCCAGAATTCCCCTGTGACCCCATCCCCAGGGGCAGTGCAACTGCCATAAATAAACGTTTAGTCCCCGACTTGTGCCACTTTATTTAGTGACCATTCAAAGTTAACAACGGCGCCGGAAATGTGACTTATCAGCGTCTTTCACAGTTACGGCCGTTATAGCATCCCCACGATCGCGTGGTTGAAATTTGGACGCTTGGCCACTGGTTCATACTTAACGATGGTTGCATCGTCCCCGGAGGTCACGCGATCCCCTTTTGCGACCTTCTGAAAAGGTCTCCGATCCACTTAACGACCGGATTACTAACGTTAACCCCTCGCAGTGATTCACCGCAGCAAGAATTCAGTATCAACTGCCAGTGATTCCCTTAACAACTGCAGGTCGTAAAAAAGGGTTGAGGGTGAGGGCAAAACTCCCTTATAGCAAATGTCTTGCTCAGCGACAGAAATGTTGGGCTCCACTGTGGTTGTAAGGCGAGGAGTGCCTATAACATGCCAGTTGCCAAGTGTCCCAAATTTTGATAATGTGACTGGGGGGCACGCGAGCCCCAGCCAAACTTACTTGCACTGCGCATGCTGATTTTCGGCCCGTTCGAGGCCTTTATCGGCCTCCCAGAGGCTCGAGGGAAGCCTCTGCAGCCTTTGTAGGCCGAAAAACAGGCCTGTTTCATCACTTCCTGTATTTCTGGAAATAGCGGAAGTGACGAAACCGGCCAATTTTTCGTCCTACGAGGGCTGCAGAAGCTTCCCTCCAGCCTCTGGGAGGCCGAAAAAGGCCCGAAAATCACCGGGGAGGCGCGTATATGCGTGATGCAAGGGAGGGGGGCAGCGGGAGGGGAGGGGAAGATCGCATGTGCATGCTCAAGGGGTGCGGGGGAGCCCCGCGCGCATTGCCTTCTGGGTGCTGGCACACGAGTGCGTGAGCGCGCATGCAATTTTTTGACACAGAAGCCCAAAAAGGTTAGCCAGCCCCTGGTATAGAATGTGAAGGAGGTGTGTTTATGTTTATTTTCATAGTCATAATGTGCACTGAAGATTGTATGAGACAATAAAATAAAGGGTGAAAAACCCGTCATAAATCCGCCTTTTTTTCCAGTGCCGTTGTAACTTCAGTCACTAAACGAACCATCCCTCATGGTCACACATACCTGTACTTTTCTGTCTCCCTGTACTTTTTCTGTCTACTTGTATTTTTCTAGTTGTACAGTTCAGGTAGAGAGCAACTGTTTTATTATACGCTTAGAAAGACACACACACACACACAAAACCCCATCGGCCTTAGAAAGTTGATCTTGTTTATCTTTGAAAAGTTTACTCAGCCACCACCACCCTACCTCCTAACCACAACGATGCAGAAATGCAGAAGGCAAACAGAAAGTGCCGTCACACCTATTGTGGGTCAACACAACAACAACAAAAAAAATTCAGTTCAGGATTTCTGTGTCCGACGTCAAAAGCAGAATGAGAATATTGGCCCAGATCTCTTTTCGGAGAGAGATGCCTCTTGCAAACGTGACTTAGGAAGGAATTGAACCGACTCACAGAATAATGGAGTCAGAAGGGACCTTGGAGGTCTTCTAGTCCAACCCGCTGCTCAGGCAGGAAACAACCATTTCAGACCAATGGTGTCCAGTCTCTTCTTAAAAATCCATCCCTCAGTTGATGCAGTCAGGGTCGCCCTGGACTTACGACCACATTCGAGACTGCAATTCTGTTATTAAGCGAGACACATAGGATCAAAGGCCTTTGGCCCCCTTTCAACGACCTTTCTTGCCGCCGTTGCTAAGTGAATCACCGCGGTTTTTAAGTTAGTAACCCGGTTGTTAAATGCATCTGGCTTCCCCATTGATTTTGCTGGTCAGGAGGTCGCAAAAAGGGCAGCGGGTGACCCCGGGACATTGCCACCGTCATAAATACAAGCCAGTTGCCAAGCCTCTGTTGATCACATGACCCCAGGGATCTGCAGCGGTGCTAAGTGTGGAAAAACCGCCGCAAGTCACTTTTTCCAATGCCATTGTAACTTTGGTCACTAAGTGAACCGTCATAAATCGAGGACTGCCTATAAAGAATAGCAGCCTGAATCCTGCAGGAATATTTCTACAGATCCTGACCTCTTCTGTTTTGGCAAGAAAGCTTGAGGGTCAGCTATCCTTTTAAATTTCGCATAATGCCCTTTGCTGATGTAGTTTTGCTCCAGGGCATTCTGGGAATTCAAGCTTGCTTTCAGAAAAGTTGGGAGCTTCATCCCTGGAAGGAAGAGACCGGACTGCCACTCTGTCAGAAATGGTGTAGGGCCTCCCGCTTGGGCAGGGGGTTGGACTAGATGACCTACAAGGTCCCTTCCGACTCTGATTATCTGTTATCTGTTAACATGGGCGTGGGGCTCTTTAACAAAAGCCCAACTTTTCATGGCTTACATGGCAGTAATTATAGAAAGGGGAGGGGAGGAACCCCAGCCGCAGCACAACCCAAACCATGTGGGTTTGTTCAGTAAGCCACAATTAAACAAATCACAGTTTGACTGCGTGAAAATGCAGCGGGCGAATTCCCCCCTCTTACAAACCGAGGTGGTTTTCAACCACCCTGCGCAGGGAAGGAGGGGGAAGGGGAAATTCCTTCATTTCAGTTTCATATTATTGTCTTGAAAGTTTGCACAATACCAGGCAGATATTTATTTAAATTAACTTCGGGCTTTATTGGAGCCTTTTTTCTCGGGTTGGAAGGACTCCGATCCCAGGAATTGCATGTCAGCAAAAATGTGTTTTTGTGCCTTTCTCGAGGTCGAAAGTTTTATTATTTTGCTCTCAAGCCGTAGTGAGGAAGGAATTTCATTTTTTGCATCCAAAAAAATAAAAAATGACAGGGCCTCCAAAGATAAGTAAGTATATTACTGGCATGGTTTCTAATACAGCTAGATTTGCAAGACTTCGTTTAGTGACCGTTCCAAGTTATGACAGCACTGAAAAATGTGACTTATGGCCATTTTTCACCGTTTCGAACTTTGTAACGTCCCCAAGATCAGATGGTGGGCAGCTGGTTTCATATTTATGACTGTTGCTGTATCCCAAGGTTACATGATCCCCATTTGTGACCAGATTCACTTAACAACCGGGTTACTAACTTAACAACTGCAGTGACTCACTTCACGGTAAGAAAGTCGTAAAACGGGGCACTTAACAAAGGTCTCGCTTAGCGACAAGCTTTCGAGAAGAGACTGGACTGCCATCTGTCAGAAATGGTGTAGGGTCTCCTGCTTGGGCAGGGGGTTGGACTAGATGACCTACAAGGTCCCTTCCAACTCTCACTTAACAGAAATCTGTCTCACTTAACAAATATCTCGCTTAACAACAGAAATTTGAGGCTCAAATTTTTGGTCGTAAGCCGAGGAGTACCTGCAGACCGCAAGGAGGTCTGAATTAGCTCTCCCCTCTCTGTTTCTTGAAAATTAAAAGTTGAAAAGATTGGAACGTTGATTAAATTCTCAATCTGCATTTCTCCTGCTGAGGATTCCTTTAGAAAGGGGGAAGTTCAGCCTAAATAATTTAAAAATTTGGTATTGGAGCCCTATAAGATACTCTCTCTTGCAGCCTCTTAAATGCTTCAGGTTTATGCATATACAGGCAGTCCTCAACTTACGACTGCAATTGGGACCCTAATTTCCATTGCTAAGCGAAGTAATTGTTAAGTGAGGCCTGCCTGGTTTTACAATCCTTTTTTGCCAAGGTTGTTAAGTCCATCACACACTTAAGCATCGTCCTATTGTGCCAAAAAAAAAAAGCATAAAAGCTTTGTCAGTCATATTAGAAGCCAAGGCAGCAAATACAGGATGTTCTCCCTACTGGGTGCAGCTCCACCTATGGAACTCCCCGCCACAAGATGGCAATTTTGGACAGCTTAAAAAGGCTTCCCTGTAGCATGCCTGCTCCCTTCAAAACAGCCATTTAGGAGAAACTGGATGCAGAAATTGAGAACCTGCAGCATGGTAAGGCAGGTTTGCCCTTAGCAGACCCCCTCTCAAAATAATAAAAGGGATAATAAAATGTAAACCCTGCTGTTGGTTTACCCGTTAACTATCTTTCCTCATATTTAATAGATAGGGGACAGGTTAAATTGGTGAGAAGTTTATAAAAAGTAGGCCTGCTTTGCAACGAGTTGGTGGGGGAAGAACTATTACTGCAATATATTTATCAGTCTAGGGGGGACAATATATGTGTTTTTGTCTCTCATCTTTTATAATGCACTTTTTCAATGTTTCGTTCTGCTTTTGCAATTTCCTTTTTATTTGAACTTTCTAAAATAAATTATTGGGGGCGGGGGAAGAACAATATAACAGGTACATCTCCACTGTCTCAGCTTCTAAGGTTACGACAACCCTTGTGGGGCAGACAGCACCCTCCCCAAGCGTAGCTGAGCCCCCCCCAGTCAGCCACAGCAGGGTGTTGCCCCCAATGAATGACGCACCGGCAGCCAGGGACAATCCCAGCCTCCTCCTTCAACCCCCTTGTTTCTCGACCCGTAGAGACAAGCCAGGGTGCAAATCGGTTGGGTCAGCTTTTCCTTCCACCCCCGAGCAAGTTTACGCAGAAACCTGGTTTCGTCATTCCCCGCATTCCAGACTCCGCCAGAGATCAGCCGAGGACGAGCCGAGCCTCGGTGGAAAGAGCCAGAATTATTACAGGGGGAGAAAAACTGCCCTGGGAAAGCGTCCAAATTGTCTGCTTGCCAGAAGTGTCCAGTGGCAGCAGCCTTCACAGGCCGGGCTTTGGGGGCCCATAAATAACGAGAAATTACACCGTTCTCACCCTTTTCAAGCATCCAAGCAAAACCGCATTCTCCTTACTCCCGTTTCCTGGTTTATGGAGCTGTTCCTAAGCCTCAGATTGCTAAATTCCCCCTGTTGCTTTGCAAACTACTTTCTGTAGCTTTGCAAACTATTTTCTTCTTGCAAACTGTAGCTTTGCAAACTATTTTCTGTAGCTTTCAAAACTACTTTCTGTAGCTTTGCAAACTATTTTCTTCTTGCAAACTGTAGCTTTGCAAACTATTTTCTGTAGCTTTGCAAACTACTTTCTGTAGCTTTGCAAACTATTTTCTTCTTACAAACTGTAGCTTTGCAAACTATTTTCGGTAGCTTTGCAAACTTTTTTCTTCTTACAAACAACAGTGTGCCACTTTTAAAGGCCTGTGGACTTCCAACTCCCAGAATTCTCCCAGCCGGCTTGGCCTGACCATCTGGGGGATTCTGGGAGTTGAAGTCCACAGGTCTTCAAGTTGCCAAGGTTGGGCACCCCTGTTCTATCTTATGCCCGGTCGGTCTGTAAGGCCAACTGACCAGCAAATACAGAGGATAGGGATGATGATGCGTCAATAGAAGCATTATTCCTATTTTAAAAAAAATTAATTCTACTCTTGAGGGCCTTTGAAGGAGCGTGCTAAGCGATTTAGGCTGATGGCGGTGAGGAGGTTGGTAGCTGTACATCTCTGTTCACCAATCACAAGGCCAGAGCCAGGGAAAAGGTTGGGTGGGAGTAATGCACACCTGGGCGGAGAATTCAGAGATCCTAGCCACTCACCCCCAAAGGCAAGGGGCAAGACAGCTGACCACCATTGAAGAGGCAGGTAGCAGTTTCAAAAGAAAAGCTGGGTGTTTCACTCGATCATAGCTTGTTGGGCAACCCTTTAAGTGCAGAAACCAACATTGCCTGGAGGTTGCCCCAGATGTTCAATCAGCCATAACACTTGGGGTGCAAAGGCAGGTTTTTTTTGGGGGGGGGGGGGAGTGTCAAAAGGCAGCAACTCAGCTGCGGCCCCGGAACAGTGACCAAAGAATGCCTGCAAACATCCAGACAGCCACCAGAGGCCGCCAAAACCCTATCTTTATGCGGGCCACCTAGTGGCTGTCAGGAGAATCGCATCCCCGCTCTTAATGGCTAACTTCTAAACCGGCTTTTCTTTGCCAACGAGACGCAGAAGATCTTGGCAAAAAGGGGGTCGAGACCTTCCCCAAAAGCTCAGGACTACAAATACCATCATCCCTTTAGCGGCAACCTGGGAGTTTCGGTCCCAAGAGAGAAGGCAACGCTCCAAAAGCAAACAGAAATGGGAGAGAAAAGGAAAGAGAGAGTGGTGGGGGAGGATGGAAAGAGAAAGAAAGAAAGAAAGAGAAAGGAAGGCGAAAGGGTGGGGGAAGAGGAGAAAGGACGGGACATCGAGCGAGGCGGAGAAGGGCGTGGGAACCCTGGAGGTCATCCACGCGGCCAGCCCAGACGCGGAGGTTTCGCAAAGCCACGTGCGAAAAGGAGAAGGCTTCTCACCGCTCCGCGTGGAAGAGATGGAGAAAGAAAGAAAAAAACACCCCACAGGCGTGGGCTATTTCCAGAGGGGTACCCCCCCACCCCAAGATCACCTGGGGGTCCCCCTTTCTCCCCCCCTCCAACGACTTACCTTCCTCCGCGTAGAGTAGCTGCGAGCGCCGCCGGATTAAGCAGAGCCGCGCCTTACTCTCGCCTCCCACGCCCGGCCGCTTGGCTTTTAAGGCTGATGTCAGCGCTCCGCCGAGGGGTGGCGGCGACGCCTCCCCCGGGGGCAGGAAAAAGGAAAAAAAAAAAGGAAAGGAAAGAAAAAAGAGAGAGAGAGAGAGAAAAAAGAAGAAGAAGAAGAGAAACTCAAGGGGAAGAACTGGGAGAGGCCTTAAAGGCGCAAAGAGCCAATTCGGAGTCGATCTTGAGTAGCGCCGGCAACTCCGGTCCGTGGAGGGAAAGCCTTTAAGAGCTTACTCCGGAGTAAGCAGCAGGAGAGAGCGGCCCCCCGGTTCCTGAGTTAAAGGGAGGAGTATCCAAAAGGACACCCTTTTGTCTCAAATAGTATTGGGTTCCCTGTCTGGAGAAGGGGGTTGGACTAGAAGACCTCCAAGATCCCTGATCTTTTGTTAAAAGCTCCCGCAATTGCTGAACTACGATTCCCAGCATCCCTCACGGTGTGGGGGGCTTATTCCAAGGGAGTTGGGACAAGGTATAGGTCAACTACATCTGGAAGGGGGGCATTGACACCCCCAAGACTCAACAAACTACTTTGCCCCCCCCTTTTCTCTGGCCAAATCGATTCCTTCCCCCTCTCAATCTTCTAGTCCATAAAGTGGCACCATTCGGCTCCAATACCTGGGATTCCGTTTTGTAGCCTGAAGTTATGCAACCACCGTTGTTGCCTCAATAGAAGATAAAACTGAGTTGTTAAGTGAGAGAGTTGGAAGGGGTCTTGCAGGTCATCTAGTCCAACCCTTCCCACCCAAGCAGGAGACCCTACACCATTTTGGACAGAGGGCAGTCCGGTCTTTCCTCCGAAGCCTGTCGCTAAGTGAGACATTTGTTAAGTGCCCTATTTTACGACATTCTTACCACAGGGAAACCCTCGATGGGGCTCGACTCTCCGGCCACGGATCAGGTCAACTCCACCATCCCTTTGTCCGGGAGAGACTAGACAGGCATTTGCCCAGAATGGTTACGGAGTCTGCTGCTTGAACAGTGTGGGGGTTGGACTAGAAGGCCTCCAAGGCCCCAACGTTTTGGTGGCTCCGTGAGTTAATGTGTTTTGCCCCATTTTATAGAACTTTACTCGCCACCGTTGTTAAGTGAATCGCTCTTGTTAAGTTAGTAGCAGGGTTGTAATATGAATTTGGCTTCCCCCACTGACTTTGCTTGTTAGAAGGGGAATCACACCACCACGGGACACTGCAACCGTCGTAAACGCGAGTCAGTTGCCCGATATCCGAATTTGGATTACGTAACCATGGGGATGCTGCAACAGTCATAAATGTGAAGTTATCATATGTCATTTTTTTTCAGTGAGCTAACTTCGGTCCCCAAACAAATGGTTGTAAGTCAGGGACTACATGTTCTACTAGCTCGATGCCCGTTAAAGGAACATTTTATTTATATCCCACTAGCTGGATACCTGTGTTTCGCTACGAAACTATGTGTTCGGGCTTAGTTTTTGGAGAGGAAAATAAGGAGCGGGGTGGGGAATTCTCCCTCTGCCTCCCAGCACCCATCAGTATTCATCTGGCTAGCCTCCTCCTGTCAGTGTGAGAGTTGAAGGCTGTTTGGAAACTGAAAGAGTATTTGCTGTGTGAGCAAGAAGGGGACAGCAAGGATCCTGGGCGTGGCTTAGCTCAACTGTTCTGTACTAAAGCTGCTTAGCGCTGTGAAACTAAAACTGAAACTCCTCTGCTTGTGTTTTGCATTTGGAACATTTCAGGGTGAGGAGGGGGACTCCTTAGCATCAGAGCATGTTGTTGTTATTATTATTATTATTATTAATAATAATAATAATATAGGAAATGCTAATGCTCTGATGGTCATTTTGAAAAACCCTTTCTTAGTGAGCACCTAGAAGCCAAGAGGAAGATACGTGCCAAATGTCAAGTTTGTAGGCTTTACTGGAAATTTTGTGATGATGTGTGAGTGGTATTTCACACACACACACACACACACACACACACACACACACACACGATAACTTCTAGAGAGGTTGGTCTTTTTCATCTCTAGCACAAACCTCTCCCTTACCCACCCGCCTCTGCCTTCCAATTTCTCTCATTTTGTTCTAATTCTATTTTTAATTCAGATCTTTTTTTGAAAAAGTCTTTTTTGACTCAAGCTCAAATCCCATGGGCCTATCTGAATAGCGTGCGCTTGGCCTCTGTGCTTATTCGCCAGAATAAAACGATTCCCTTCCCAGAAGGAATTCTTGGTGGTGTCCTTTCCAATCCATAAATTAGCCGCCAGCTCTCAAATGGCCATAGTTTTACCAGATTTACCAATTTGGAGGCCTTTCACAGGTCGGACAAAAGAAAGGGGTACCTCTTCAGTTTTGGGCTGGACTGTGGAATCATTGGATAACCTATTTCCTGAGTGTGTGACCATACACAAAACCACAATGGAAAACCCGAAGGCCAGGCAATTTAAAAATGCAATTTAATAAATGCAGTTTATTCGATTTTTCTCCTGAGCCGATTGGAAGTGCCTCGCACAACAACGGCGAGAAATCCTCTCTGCACAAAAAAATAGAGATAACTTTAATTCCCACAATGGATGACCAGTTGGCAAAGCTGATGGGAGCTAAATTGTTTGCTTTTACGAAAGAATACAATTAATTTTGTTTCTCCTTGGAAACCACTTCTGGACTTGGTGCTTGAGGTAGAGAACAAAATAGGAAACTTCCGATTTTGGGTTCTGCAGATCGGATAAGGTTTGTCAGTATAGAAACGGCTAGTACATTTTACTACGCAAAAGTAAAAAAGTCAAGGTTGCAAGTTTTGATCTTACGTTACTGCGCTAAAAATAATTGAAAGTCATTTTTTTTCCTTTCCTCTTTTACCCTGCCCTTTTTTCTCTTCCCCTTTTTCCTCCCCTACATTTTTTTTTCATTTTCTCCCCCTTTGTATCTGACGTTTTGATAATATATATAAAAGGAAAAGAAATGAGTTTTGCAAACAAGGACCCCGAGGGAGCCGAATCCTCCTCCCTCCCTCCTTTCGCCTCCGGGCAGCTCTGGCCTTCCTCCGTCCCTTCGGGATGCGCGTCACTTGCAAGACAAAACCAAATTTGGGAAGACAGGAAACGAATTCCAAAATCCACCCCACCTCCTCCCCAACCGGCCGGGTCATCCACCCTCAATCCTGTCTCTATCTGAGGGGCGAAGGAACCGATTCAGCCATGAGCAACTTTCCCAGCCAAAAATTAGCCCCGTAAAAAAAAAAAACCCCGCTTTTCTAAAAGTTTGGGGCAGCTTTAAAAGTTTGCTAAAACTGGATTTGTTTGTTTTCTTTTCCCTGGCTGAAGGCAGACGGGGAGGGGAGTTGAAGGGAAGAAGCGTGAAGATAAAAACTAAGAATTAAGCTAAAAACACAACAGAAGGACCACCCCTTTCGCTCGCTGCATTCCTTGAGGCAGACGTCAGCTTTCAGCTATGCAGTTCCCAATGACATCATTGTAGCCCCTACCCTCCTTTCTCAGATGCCAGGGGGACCAGCTCTGGGGATTAGGTCCTCTCTGGTGCAACTCCCCCCTCCCCAAATCGTGAAATGCTGGCTGGGAACAAAGGAACAAGGACGACAATTATCATTGCTCTGGGCTCGGAGTCTCCAAACTTGGCGATTTTCAGATTTTCAGCTCCCAGAATTCCCTAGCTTGGCAACCGCCCTTGGCATGGCTGGCTGGGGAATTCTGGGTAGTTGGAAGTCCACAAGCCTTAAAGTTTGGAGACATCCCCCACCACTCCTGTTTTTGGGTTATCAAATCCGTGCAGTCTTTGCAAAAAAAAAATAGATCCCCCAGGTCAATTTTGTCTACCCGTTAGGATCCACTTGGCAGCAGGCACCTATTTGGGACCGTCGCGCTATCCTGGGATCGAGTGATCCCCGTTTGTTTAATCTTTCCAGCCGGCTTCCGGCAAGCACGGTCAAGGAGGGAAGGACCGCTGCAAGGTTCGCTTAGCAACGGCACCGACCTGCCTAACGACGATGGCAAAAAATAAAATAATGAAGCAGAATGAAGCACGACTTCGCCGAAAAAGACTTGCCCGCCAAAAATTGGGCTTCGATGGTAGTCGTTAAGCCAAGGATGATCTTGTATGGATACAGATGAAGAGTTGGAAGGGACCTTGCAGGTCATCTAGTCCAACCCCTGCCCAAGCAGGAGACCCGACGCCATTTCTGACAAGAGGGCAGTCTAGTCTCTTCTTGAAAGCCTCCAGGGGTGAAGCTCCCGAAGCAACACACCCTGAAGCAGCTTTTGTGAGTCAGAAATAAGTCACACTTCCCCTGACCGACAACTGAAAATGGCAGGTTCCTTGTTTTTTTTTAAAAGAGTAGCATCACCCCTGATACACATCTGACCTACAGCTGGCGACCGGATCCTGCGCAAGCAGAGGATTCCCCATGAACTCTGGAGCACTTCCGACAGCCTCCAACACAACGCAGGACACCCTTGTGAGTCGCCATAGTACAGGTTCTCCTGCTTGAGTGGGAGGCTGGACTAGAAGACCTCCAAGGGCCCTTCCAGCTCTATTTCTATTCCTTTGCAACCACCCAACTTTTCTGCATCTTGGGGGGTGGGTCCGGAGTTCTGACTCTCTGTTACAGGGAAATCCTCGACCAGCTGCGGTTGTTAGGTTGCCAACTTAACAAGCTCCAGCCTTTCGCTGCACAACTGTGGCCAGAAAGGCGTGGAGTGTTGCAAAACTCACTTTACTTTTGGGCTCCATCGTGATCGTAAGTTAAGGTCGGGGAGGGGTTCAAATTTTTTAACAACCTGTGGGCATGGCTAGGTGGGCGTGGCCATTTGACTGGGTAGGCGTGATTTTTTCTTTCTTTTTTTTTTGCAGTAACCCCCTCCCCCCATTTTTGGGGCCTTCTGGACCTCAGGGAAGCCTCCTGGGGGTCGTTTTTGCTCCCAGGAAACATAACTGCCCTCCCCCCTCCATTTCCTGCCTTCCTGGGACTCCTGGGTGAAGCGGTAAGTAAGTGAGGGGAATCCTGGCACAGCTGATCATCAGAACAGCTGATCGTCGGGAGGAAAAAAATTTAAAGGAATACCTTAAGAAGCGACTGGGCGGGGAAGAACGCAGTCAGCGATGTTGGGCATGTACGCAATGTTGCGCACGCACAACAAGGACTGACTGGACAGGAAGGGGGGGGGAGGACTGAGAGGGGCGAGGCCAGCCAGGGACACGATTTGCCAGTTCTCCGAACTGCGTAGAATCATAACCACCGGTTCTATAGAACCAGTCCGAACCGGTAAGAATCCCAGCCCTGGTTAAAGTCTGCCCATACAGGTCTACCTGGACTTACACTAGCTCTCTTAGGGACTATTCAAAGTTACGACAGCATTGGAAAAAAAAAGTGACTTATGGCCAGTTTTCACACTTTGGACCGTTGTTAGCAGCCCCGTGGTCACCCGATCAAAATTCAGAGGCTTGGCAACCGACTTGCGTTTATGATGGTTGCAGTGTCCCTCTGTGTGTGTGTGTGTGTGTGACGGTGATCACTTTCCAAACAAGCCAAGTCAATGGGGGACTCGCTGAACAACCGGGTTCCCAATGAATCAGCTGCAAGTGGTTCACTTAACGACTGTGGCAAGAAAGGTCGTAAAACGGGGGCAAAGCTCACAATTGTTGTTGTAAGTGGAGGACTCCCCATGATTGACTGAGAAGGCACAAAGATTTCAAAAGCTTTGGGGGGGCTCTTTTGAGACTGCACCTTCAGCTGGAGGCTCCATTTCAAGAGCAGTGGCCCGATTCCGTCACAAGCCTGAAATTTGGGGTGGAGCTTCAAAAGAAGGCAGCGGGTGAGCGACTCGTTGAGTTTAGGCTCTCTGTTTTTTTTTAACCATCGGGCTTTAATATTTTTTACTCTCTATTCCTAATTTTTAAAATTCTTCCTTCAAAACTGTTATCGCCTATAGAGGCTGCCTATCTATAGCTCCAGCCATAACATAATAATTCTCAATCTGGGATTTTAAGAATGGGGAAACGGGAAGATGAAACGGCATTTCTATCTGCTGCCGAAATTTGGATATTTGCCCCACGGTCCTAAGTCCTTGGGGACTGGAAACCTGTGGCTTTCTGGATGCTGTGAGACCGGATCTCCCATCATCGCTGACCACTAGCCAGTGAATCGGGACTGGGCAGGGGTGGTGGGATTCTTCTGGTTTGGACTGGTTTGGATGAACCAGACATTAAATTTGCACCTGGTTCACCAAACCGGTAGTTGAACTGACCGGCTGGCCCCACCTACCCACCCTTCTCCTCTCCTCCCCCCGAGTTTCCACGTGGTCCACTTGGGAGGCAGGTAAGAATAGGGTCTGCGCGGAGGTTCTGGGAGGGTGAAAAAACAGGCCTTCCGGAAGTCCAGAACGGGCCTGTTTCCAGCTTCCGGAAGTCCAGAACGGGCCTGTTTCCAGCTTCCGGAAGTCCAGAACGGGCCTGTTTCCAGCTTCCGGAAGTCAGAGCGGGCCTGTTTCAGCTTCCGGAAGTCCAGAACGGGCCTGTTTCCAGCTTCCGGAAGTCCAGAGCGGGCCTGTTTCCAGCTTCCGGAAGTCCAGAGCGGGCCTGTTTCAGCTTCCGGAAGTCCAGAGCGGGCCTGTTTCCAGCTTCCGGAAGTCCAGAGCGGGCCTGTTTCCAGCTTCCGGAAGTCCAGAGCGGGCCTGTTTCCAGCTTCCGGAAGTCAGAGCGGAGCCTGTTTCCAGCTTCCGGAAGTCCAGAGCGGGCCTGTTTCCAGCTTCCGGAAGTCCAGAGCGGGCCTGTTTCCAGCTTCCGGAAGTCCAGAGCGGGCCTGTTTCCAGCTTCCGGAAGTCCAGAGCGGGCCTGTTTCCAGCTTCCGGAAGTCCAGACGGGCCTGTTTCCAGCTTCCGGAAGTCCAGAACGGCCTGTTTCCAGCTTCCGGAAGTCCAGAAGCGGGCCTGTTTCCAGCTTCCGGAAGTCCAGAACGGGCCTGTTTCCAGCTTCCGGAAGTCCAGAGCGGGCCTGTTTCCAGCTTCCGGAAGTCCAGAGCGGGCCTGTTTCCAGCTTCCGGAAGTCCAGAGCGGGCCTGTTTCCAGCTTCCGGAAGTCCAGAGCGGGCCTGTTTCCAGCTTCCGGAAGTCCAGAGCGGGCCTGTTTCCAGCTTCCGGAAGTCCAGAGCGGGCCTGTTTCCAGCTTCCGGAAGTCCAGAGCGGGCCTGTTTCCAGCTTCGGAAGTCAGAGCGGGCCTGTTTCCAGCTTCCGGAAGTCCAGAGCGGGCCTGTTTCCAGCTTCCGGAAGTCCAGAGCGGGCCTGTTTCCAGCTTCCGGAAGTCCAGAGCGGGCCTGTTTCCAGCTTCCGGAAGTCCAGAGCGGGCCTGTTTCCAGCTTCCGGAAGTCCAGAAGCGGCCTGTTTCCAGCTTCCGGAAGTCAGAGCGGGCCTGTTTCCAGCTTCCGGAAGTCAGAGCGGGCCTGTTTCCAGCTTCCGGAAGTCCAGAGCGGGCCTGTTTCCAGCTTCCGGAAGTCCAGAGCGGGCCTGTTTCCAGCTTCCGGAAGTCCAGAACGGGCCTGTTTCCAGCTTCCGGAAGTCCAGAACGCGCCTGTTTCCAGCTTCCGGAAGTCCAGAAGCGCCTGTTTCCAGCTTCCGGAAGTCCAGAGCGGGCCTGTTTCAGCTTCCGGAAGTCCAGAGCGGGCCTGTTTCCAGCTTCCGAAGTCCAGAACGCGCCTGTTTCCAGCTTTGGAAGTCCAGAGCGGGCCTGTTTCCAGCTTCCGGAAGTCCAGAGCGGGCCTGTTTCCAGCTTCCGAAGTCCAGAACGCGCCTGTTTCCAGCTTTCGGAAGTCCAGAGCGGGCCTGTTTCCAGCTTCCGGAAGTCAGAGCGGGCCTGTTTCCAGCTTCCGGAAGTCCAGAGCGGGCCTGTTTCCAGCTTCCGGAAGTCCAGAGCGGGCCTGTTTCCAGCTTCCGGAAGTCCAGAATGCGGCTGTTTCCAGCTTCCGGAAGTCCAGAACGGGCCTGTTTCCAGCTTCCGAAGTCCAGAATCTGGCTGTTTCCAGCTTCCGGAAGTCCAGAATGCGCCTGTTTCCAGCTTCCGGAAGTCCAGAATGCGGCTGTTTCCAGCTTCCGGAAGTCAGAATGCGCCTGTTTCCAGCTTCCGGAAGTCCAGAACGGGCCTGTTTCCAGCTTCCGGAAGTCCAGAACGGGCCTGTTTCCAGCTTCCGGAAGTCCAGAACGGGCCTGTTTCCAGCTTCCAGAGCTCGGGCAGGCCGTTTCGCCCTCCCAAAGGCCCAAGGAAAAGCCCCTGGACCCTTGGGAAGGCAAAAAAACCCCAGACCTCCCACCATGGCTATGCCCAAACCGGTGGCTGGGATTTTTGAACCCGACCCCTGGGGCTGGGGGAGGAGATCCAATCTCCTCCACTCATTTAACTTCCCTCTTTCCCTCGCCTGCCTTCAAACAAGCCGCTAGATCAATTCTCAAATTACTTGTAACACCTTCAATGGCCCAGCCCCGTCCTTTTGCAAACCAGCTCTTAAATGACGTGCTATTTTGTGTGTTAAGAATTTACAAGACGCCAAGATTTGGTAAAATGTTCTCTCTTTTTTTGTTTTTTGTTCCCCAGCAAAGCCTCCATTTACCAAACATCCCATTCACCGGCTGCTTCTCATCTAGAATCCGGCTGGAAATAAATCACACGTAGGTTTACACACACAGACATCCACAAGGGTGGCGCCAATGTATTTTTCTTCCTGCCTGGATAAATTACTCCAGAGATTTGGGGAAAAAAAGTTTTTTTTTTTAAAAAAAAAATTGCCTGGTATCTTTGGAACTTTGAAGTTCGAAAAAGTTCTCCTGCAGGCCTCTAGAGGCCAGAGTTAGCATTCAGATTGTCCCAAAGCCGCCCTCTTGTGGACGAGAGGGCAAATTGTCCCACCGGAAAAAATCCCAAGGAGGAGATTTCAGAATAAGGTGGCTTGTTCAAATCGCTCATCCTTCCCGCCGGGGTCCCTCTTCTGCCGCCGTTGCTGAATCATTTCTCGCCGGCGGCGGTAAGCGAGGAATTCCTTGCGCAGGGCGGCGCAACGCTCCTCGGGACTAGCCAAGGGCAACGGAGAGCTGGACCCGTCCAAGGCGCCGACCGACTGTGAATTAGCAGGAGACGTTCTGCTGGATTCGCTTGAATCTCTGAAGCCTGCAAAGGGGAGGCAGAGGAAGACACAGGTTCAAGTCACGTTAAGCCCATCCTTTGGGGGAATGAGGTCAGATTGCTTATTTATTAAAAATTAATTAATTAATTTAATCATTATCATTAGGTCCTGTGCAGGGAGTGGTACGGTGGCCTAGAGGCTCTTGCCTCCTAATCTCTCTCTGGGCACACTGAGAATATTATCTGTTGAACAAAACTCCGCACTGGTGACAGGAAGGGCATCCGGCCATTCAAACACTCTGCTAGCTCCATTTGGTTGCTCAGATGTCCACCCTGCAAGGGATTATGGGGTCGTTAAAAGATTGTTTTCCAATGTTTTTGACTGTTTGTATCATGTTCAGCACTGTCCCAAGGGACATTCATAATCTTAAGACCTCCCTTAATTTTGGGGGGGCAAATTTAATTTAATGCATACAATTTCATGAATAAAATCCCTTTCGGAACGCGCTCTTTCCTATACGCTGGGGAGATCGGCTTACTCTGCTTCTCCAAGTCGTGGGCCGCGATGGTGGAAATGGGCCTTTTGGGGTCTCCGCTCCGATAGAGTTGTAAGGCGTCCAGTAATTCCGACTCCAGAGCGAACTCTGAATCCCACTCATAGTTTTCATCCACGGAGGTGTTCCTCCTAGAAGAGACCAGGAAAGTAGAAGCCAGACGGGCGAGGAAAATAAAAATCTAGAAATGGGTTATCACTCAGAGAGCCACTGTGGTGGAGCAATTGAAGGCAGCAGACCCAAAATCCCAGGCCTGTTTGGATACCAAGCCAGCTAGGTGCCTTTGTGCCAGGAGATGGTGAGTTCTAGTCCTGCCCGAGGCATGAAAGCCGACTGGGTGACTTTGGGCTAATCACCAAGAGATGGTGAGTTCTAGTCCTGCCTTATGCCTGAAAGCTAGTTGAGTGACTTTGGGTCAATCACCAGGAGACGGTGAGTTCTAGTCCTGCCTTAGCCATGAAAGGTAGCTGGGTGACTTGGGCCAATCACCAGGAGACGGTGAATTCTAGTCCTGCCTTAGGCAGGAAAGCCAACTGGGTGACTTTGGGCCAATCACCAGGAGATGGTGAGTTCTAGTCCTGCCTTATGCCTGAAAGCTAGTTGAGTGACTTTGGGTCAATCACCAGGAGACGGTGAGTTCTAGTCCTGCCTTAGCCATGAAAGGTAGCTGGGTGACTTGGGCCAATCACCAGGAGACGGTGAGTTCTAGTCCCACCTTAGGCATGAAAGCCGGATGGGTGACTCATCGTAAATGTGAGCTGGCTGCTAAGTACCCAGATTGCAATTGGGGTGGGGTGTGGGGTGGATGACATTACGCTGGTTGGAATGCAAGGAGCCGTCCAAGTCACGCTTTTCTCAGTGTCGTCATAACTTAAAACAAACTGTCATAAGTTGAGGACCTACTGCAGAATGGAATCTGGGGGCACTCAAATTTTCAATGAAAAGATGCTTTGCAAGGAACATCCCCACCTCGTGGATACATTGGGAATAGCAATTCTTTTCCATCTGTCAGAGCCAAAATTTGGGATAAGCATAACTTTTTTTTTTTTCCCTTCTCCCCGTTCCAAAGACCCTCAACACCTCCCAAAACACAACCGGATCAATGTTTAGCATCTGAGCCAAACTCAAAAGGAAACTGAAGCAAGTTGCGTTCCCACAACCACGCCAGGCGAGGCGGAAATAAACAGGGAAAGTTCTGAGGCAACGCAGCGTAAGGGGTGAACTGCTGTCTGGAATCTGAACAGGTGTGTGTTTTGCACATCCTGGCTGGATCCAGTCAGTCATTTGGGTGTGTGTGTGTGTGCGTGTCTGAGTTAAATTGCAAAATTGCAAACCTCTTTTCAAGGCCTATTATTTGAGGGATGTTGCTACTTCGACTTAGCAGACTGAAATTCCTCAAAAACGCTTTCCAAAATTCAGGGCTGGAGCTAAATAATAACAAAAGGAAAAAAAATCTACGTTTTCTGTAACCGTGCCTTCCAATTTTAGAACGTAAGAGAATTTGCTTCCTCTTCTGGGCCTGGATCGTAACAGCCGAGTACCAGACAGACTCCCGTCTTCTGTGATTAAACCAAGATTTGTTCAAAGCCAGCCAACACCCAGTTAATTAAAGCTTAAATGAATAATTCCCTCTCCGGGCACAACCTAGCTCTGGAAAAAATGCCTTGAATTTACAGAGGGGAGGTTGTAATCCCACTAGAGGTCGCCTCTGAGTTCCTAAAGAGGGAGGCTCAGTCTTAAGGACTAGAAACTTGTTAACGTTTTTGTTTCTTGAACCCCGTGCTCCTCCTCCTTAGGACCATCCGAAACAAAATGGATACCTACAAAAGGCTCACCCTCGCGACCCTCCCAGGATTCGACCTCACCTTTTCTCCAGCGCAGCTGCTAAATTCTCCTTTTTGGATCTGTTCTCTTCTCCCACGGAGCTGCTTCGGCAACTGGGCGCGTCTCCAAAGGGGGAGCTGAGGTAGCTGCCCGCCACGGAGGTGGCCAACGACGGCGGTCTTAGGAAAGAGCCACTGCCCCGCCCGCTGCTTTGGCTGGTCAGGCTGCCCCTCAGGAATTTCTCCAAGGGGAGGGCTTGTGGGAAATTGGCGGCGGGCGACTTGTGTTTCTCGGGGGGCAGCTCGGGCAAGGGGAAGTCCAGGCAGGAGAGCTCAGCCTGGGGGCAATCCGGAAGGAGCTGGGAGGAGGGCGAGGATGACGGGAGCGTGCATAACCATCCGTGATCCTTCGGGGGTGGGCTCTCCGTCCTGGAACAGAGGTACAGCGGGCAAGCCAGGGACCCCGGCAAAGGGGTCTTCGGTGGGCCCGTATCGGGATCCGGAAGTCGGAGGAAGCACGTTTCCGCGAGCTGATCCTGAACGGAGCTCAAATCAGCCTCCATGTCCATGTAGATCGGACTAGCTGGCCTATCCTGGTCTGGAAAAAAAGACCTCCGGGGGCTGCCCAGCAGGCCGGGCTCGTGGTCGACGGTCTCCCCCGAGAGTCCGTCTTCCTTCTCGTTCTCCTCCGGCGGCCAATCGCCGTCCACATTCATCTCTTTGAAGAAGGGCAAGCTCAGATACTGGAGGATCCCACTCTGAGCAGAATTACTCGCGCCGGCCTGGACTCTCGGGGACGGAGAAGTCGCTTTGGACATACGGTGAGGCGAGGACGACGGAGAAGATGCCACCGCGTTGTCCCGGAGCCACAGGGTCTCCGGGACAGCGCCGTATGACGTGGCGGCCACCGGGCTGATGTTGACGATATGCAAGGGCTCGCCTTCCTCCGCCAGGCTGCTGCTGCTGTAGTCGAAATAACGTCCCTGGCGATGGCCGGAGGCCTTGGCGTCCTGCTGGGCCTGGCTGGTGTTCTTGGCTCTCAGGTGGACGCCGTGGTGCCATCCAGCGTCCTCGGGAGAGGAGAAGACCTGGAGATAGGGCTCCGGTGGGCTTTCGCCGTTCTCCAGGTGGGAGAAGGGGCTCTGGTGTTCTTGGGACGCCTCCTCGCTCTGCACCACGAAGCGGCCATCGGGGCCACGGGAAATGCGTTCGAGAGGAAGCGGCTGCTCCACGTGGCTCTCGTAGAGGACGTAGTTGGTGCTGTTCATGACATGGCCGCCGGAGAGATCGAGGCTGAGGTTGCGGCCGACTTTTTCGCCCCACAAGAGGGTTCGGCGAAGACTCTGATAGGGAGATCCCTGAAATTTCAGCTTCATAATGCTGTCTGGGCTAGCTGTACCTGTTGAATGCCTGTAGGTAGAAGAAAGAGAGAGGGAGAGAGAGAGAGAGAGAGAGAGAGAGAGAGAGAGACATGGCTTCTTTTACTAACTGTAGCAAGTGGTTCTTCCACCCAATCACAACTTTCCCTAACTGGAGCCATAGTTCTTAAATAAATTGCTGCAGTTAAGAGTTGGAAGGGACCTTGTAGGTCATCTAGTCCAACCCCCACCCACCCAAGCAGGAGACCCCACACCATTTCTGACAGGTGGCAGTCCAGTCTCTTCTTGAAAGCCTCCAGGGATGAAGCTCCCACAACTTCCGAGGGCAACATCTGTTCCACGGGTTGATTGTTCTCCCTGTCAGAAAATTCCTCCTTATTTCCAGGTTGAATCTCTCCTTGTTCAGTTTCCATCCATGATTCCTTGCCTGGTGCTTTGGAAAAGAGCTTGACCCACCCACCCCCTTCCTGTGGCAGCCCCCCAAATATTGGGACCCTGCTGTCTTAAGTCAGTAAACACGGTTGTTAAATGAATCTGGATTCCTCATTGATGTTGCTTGTCAGAAAGTCGCAAAAGGTGAGCACATGACCCTGGGAACTGCAATAATCAAGAACTACCTGTAAAGATTTATTACGGAGGAAAAGAATAAACCCCCATGCATGATAGCCCCCTGTTTAGTAAAGAAAAAAATTATTTTCTTGCAGACGTTTCATTACCCAGCTAGGTAACAACAACATCAGTATTAGAAGGGTGTGGGGTTTGCTGAATGGAGAAGGAGGAGGAAGAAGAGGAGGATAACTATGGGATCCTTGGTGCTCTCTGAGCTTAGTTATTTTCTTGCAGATGTTTCATTACCCAACTAGGTAATAACATCAGTATTAGAAGAGTGTGGAGTTTGCTAAAAGGAGGAAGAGGAGGAGGAGGAGGAGGAGGAGGAGGAGGAGGAGGAGGAGGACTGGGCTCCTTGATGCTCTCTAATTTCTCTTATTTTCTTGCAGACATTTCATGACCCAACTAGGTAATAACATCAGTACTAGAAGAGTGTGGAGTTTGCTAAAAGGAGGAGGAGGAGGAGGAGGAGGAAGGAGGAGGAGGAGGAGGAGGACTGGGCTCCTTGATGCTCTCTAATTTCTCTTATTTCCTTGCAGACGTTTCATGACCCAACTAGGTAACGTCATCAATGCTGATGCCCGAGCTACAAATATTCTCTTCTATCAGGAAAAAAAACCAACAGCAGGTAAGAGGGAAAGGCTCTGCAGAAGCAACCAGGGAAAGGAAGGGTAAGTAACGCAATGGTGCAACTTACTGCGTAGAGAGAAGCTTCTTGGTGGAGGAAAACACAGTGGGTAGATCTGGAAGGTCATGAGAACACAAAAGGGGAATTACACAGGGAGGAACACAAAACCAGGCAACTGATAATCTGGCAGTGGGATGGACAATTGCCACACCGCAACCTGCAGGCCCACGCGCGCGCGCGCGCACACACACACACACACACGGCTTTTGACCAGAGTTCCCAGATCCCTCAAGACCCAGCCCAGCCCACCTCGCAGGGTGCTGGTTGTGAGGAAAATAGGAGGAGGAAGGATTGTTGTGTGCACGTCTGCCGTGTCGATTTATTTATAAAAAATAATGGCAGGATTTTAAAAAGCGGAAAGGAACAAGAAAAAAACCATCGCATTCCATTTTTAAAAATAATCAAATTTCTATTAGGTATAAAGTGCAGGAAAAAAAAATAAGATAATGCCTGGTAAATATAAATGTGTGTGTGTGTGCATGTGTGTGTGTGTTTGCAAAGTCCAAGGTGAGATTTCTCCCAAGAGGCTTTTATAACAGCCACAGGGAAGGGTTGACCTGCCAGTGTGAAGTGTGGCACAGTGAGTTGAGTGTTTGGGGTCGGTGTTTTTCTACTGTGGCAACTTTAACATAACTCCCAGAATTCCCCAGCCAGCATGATTTAAGATGGATGGACTTCATCTCCCAGAATTCCCCAGTCAGTGTGTTTTAATGTCTGGACTTCACCTCCCAGAATTCCCCAGTCAGTGTGTTTTAATGTCTAGACTTCAACTCCCAGAATTCCCCAGCCAGCATGCTTTAATGTCTGGAATTTGACTCCCAGAATTCCCCAGCTAGCATGCTTTAAGAGGGATGGACTTCAACTCCCAGAATGCTCTAGCGATTCAAGGGGGAGAAGGCTACAACTCACTTCCTCGGAGCTTTCCATGGTCCTGAAGCAGCCAGCCTAAAATCTGACTTGACCTGGGAATGACTGTGCACTCCACATTTGGAGGTCAAATATCCCCAGTACAGTGACGTTCTGGGAAGTCATTTCTGCACGCAAAGCTTGTTATTATGTCTAATGGAAAGGCTGGGTTCACCCAACATCCCGATTTGGCTTTGTTGGCATCCACACGAGGCTAGATTTCACACCCATGTTTGTGACTGTCTTTGGAACATGCTGGCTTTCCACTGATGGCTCTTCTCCCCAAGGGAAACCAAGGCACGAAGAAGATGCCACCTACCCAGCGTTCCACAGCGGAAAAAGTGGCAGTAATATTGCTAGCTGTTTTTTTTTCCAGTTGAAAAGCAACAGCTCCTAATTCCCTCTTGCCTTCTTAGGAAGGAAATAAATATGACAAAGATTCTCCGAGGCTCAAAAATCCACATTAGGCCCAAACATCCTTTCAGAATAGGCAGCTTAGCAAACGGCTGTCCACCATACCATACCTCCTCCTTCTCCTGGTACGTCAATTATCACAAAAGTATCACAAAAGTATCACAAAAGTATCACAAAAGTTGAAATCATGGCAACTGGACCAAAGTTTATTAAAACAGAGATGTTTTGTTACTCATCCAATCAAAATGAAAATCATGGGAATGTACTAACTGTTGCCAAACAAGACTGTAAGGGAGTTCCTCCTTAAAAGTCAGAAAATAAACTTTTCAGGTACTTTCAGCCTGGATGATTGAGCGTTTACATATTGATTTCCATTTTGGGGAGGAACCTATCAGACTGTTTGCAGCGTGACTACCGTTATGAGACAACCCAGGAGCAAAATACAGCGCACAAGAAACTTAGACATTTAACAGTGGATAATATACAAGACCTATCCAGAAATATATGTGGTAGGCAAAATACCTGACAAGCAATCAATCTTCTTCTTATCTCTACACGGAGAACTCTGCAATGAATACCGACACAAGGAGAGAGAACACGCCCTCTAATGGCTGCTTTATATAAACACCTCTTAAAGGGGTAGAACCCATCTTAAAGGGGAAAAAAAACCATACTATGCTGATTCATTCTTATTTCATCAGACTTACAGCAGATGGCAGCTATTACTGCTTCTGGTCAGCTCTTAAATCTTAATACCTCAATAAACTCCCCCCGCAGTCAATATGGCAAGAGTTAAGTCTATTCCAACGACTTTCTGCCTATCCAAAATTCTCATTTTGACTGAAGACGTTACCCAGATGAGTAAAAAAAAAAAAAAAGCCCCAATTTTAATAAACTTTGGTCCAGTTGTTTTGGTCCACTTTTTGGGGGGCGGCGGCTCTTACCTTGCCTGCGTTTGCGGAGACGGGCTTGTCTCCTCCGGTTCATGACACAGGCGGCCATGGTGCTGAAGATGACTGCCGTGCTCAGGAAGCAGACGCCCCCAATCACACCGGCCAGCACAGGTTGGGGTAGCATCTCAGGGAGCTGGGTGCGAGAAGGGTACACTTCCATCCCTGCGGACGCCAAAGCAAAGCGAGAGCAATCAAAAAAACATTGTCGTTTTTGGCCACTTATCTTCGCGATCCCATGGACCCCACAGCACTCCAGGCTCCTCGGTCATCCATCATCTCCGGAGTTTGCCCACATGCATCTTCCTTGTGTCAATTACAAGTGGACCTCGGCTTTACGGCGGTTTGTTTAGTGACCATGGTTTAGTGACTAATCCAAATTAGTCAGAGAGTAGTTGGCTATAGTTAGTACATTCCAATGATTCTCTAACTCCCTGCCTAGTTGTTTTTTTTAATTCTATTTTGACTAATGAAGTTATTTGGATGAGTAACGAAACATCTCAGATTAACAAGCTTTGGTCCAATTGCCATGATTTAATCGTTGTCAATACATGGATGATTTAGTCTTCGTTTACACACTTCTGATTAAGTGTCCAAAGTATTTGAGCTTCAGCATCTGAATTAAATATGTACCATTCATATACAACACACCAAGCTTGTTTGACACTCATTCAGGCCATTTCTTGTCCAAGGCTCAGCCTATTTAATAAATCGGTAACTAAAGTATTATCAATTATATAAAATATTAAATAACTAAAGCATTACTGAAGTGATACGTCCTATGACAAAAATTAGGAGCAGAGGCAAAGCTGAATCAAAAAAGAGGTTGATTACTGCAAACAAGGGAGCAGTAGGATAAAAAATAAAGAGGGGGATAAATTTTCCTGAGCTAACCTAGTCAGAAACTGTTAATATAATTCGGAATTTTAGAAAAATGAAGAATTACTTCTATATCAACGAGATTTTTTTAGTATAAGGTTTCTCAACTCTGGAAATGTTCAACTCCCAGAATCCCCCAGCCAGCATGCTTTGAGATGGGTGGACTTCAACTCCCAGAATCCCCCAGCCAGCATGCTTTGAGATGGGTGGACTTCAACTCCCAGAATCCCCCAACCAGCATGCTTTGAGATGGGTGGACTTCAACTCCCAGAATCCCCCAGACAACATGGTGGCTGGTTGGGGAATTCTGGGAGTTGTAGTCCACTCTTCTGAAAGTTGCCAGCATTGAGAAACACAGTTTTAGATTCAATCAGACAATTCAATCAAGTTGAACCGCATCCTTGGCTAGGCATCAAGATTGACTAGCCCATCATATGCCAGATGTCGCCGGACTTACCCGTGGTGGAAACATTGACCACGTTACTGGGGTAACTGACGTAGCTACCGGCAAAGGCCATCAGGCGGAACTCATAGAAGGTATCCTGCGTTGGAAAGGGGAAGAATTAGCCGATGGACATTAGGTCCGCCCGCCAAAGTGGATGCTATCTCATCACGACGAGCAAGCAACAGACCAAGGCATTATGCGCGCAAATAAAAATAAAACTGTGGAGGAATAGGGCCAGCAGATAACGCTGAGCTGGATAAAACGCTCTCGTTTTGAGGTTTTATTAATGTTCTCAACCGTAGCAACTTTAAAATGGGTGGACTTCAACTCCCAGCATTCCCTAGTCAGACATAGGAATGCTGGGAGTTGAAGTCCACCCAGTTTCAAGTAGCCAACGCTAAGAAACACTGTGCTTAAATAAATACACTTTTCCTCATGCGAACCCCCATCCCTCTGGGGGCTGAGGAAAAAAACAGGGGCTTGCAAAGGTGGAACTGGGACGAGGCTCACCTTGATGAGTCCAGGCACCAGGAATTGGGTCTCGGAGCTGGGAATGGAGCCACTCAGCACCTCCCACTTCCCCCGATTCTGCCGCAGCTCCAGGGAATATCCCATTAAGGCTGTAGGATCGTGGAGCGGAGGTTCCCACAGGAGAAGGACCCCACGTGTGGTCTCGTTGGACCTCAGGAACTGGGGTGGGGGAAGGAAGACCAGGGAGGCCGTGGTTGGAAGGATGGGGGGCGCAGCCTGAGTGGGGACCCCTGAAAAAGGAAGAAGAAGAGGGTTGCTTTGAGGAAGGACGCAGACTGCTTTGATCTTTCTAGGTCTTCCTCCTTGGCTGACTCTTGCAAAATACAGGTAATCCTTGTCTTAACAACCATTCGTTTAGTGACTGTTTGTTACAATACCGCTGGGAAAAAAGAGAATGATGACCAGTCTGCGCACTTATGACCGTTGCAGCATCCTTACAGTCACATGATCAAGATCTGGGCGCTTAGCAACCCGCATATGTTTACAATAGCTGCAGCATCCCAAATGATCACCATTTGCAACCCTTCCTAGCCGGCTTCCGGCGAGCAAAGTCAACGGGGGAAGCTGGATTCGCTTAATGGCTGTGATTCACTTAACAACAGCAGCAATTCGCTTAACAACCGTGGCTAAAAAAGGGTCAAAAAATTGGGTGCAGCTCATTTAAGAAGATTAACAATGGAAATTCTGGTTTCCACTGTGATCATAAGCTGAGGACTACCAGTGGACTGACTGATTGGCTTTCCACGTCGCTTGTATGTGGAGGAAAGGCACGCTGGCACGGTGCAGTACGTTTGCCTTTTCAACCATGCACCCCGAGAGGGAAGTCAGAAACATTATGAGGGCACCCACTGGCACGATGAATCCATATTCATCTTATTTATAAAGGTTAGAATAAAGACCTGATTTTGGTGATAAATGAGTGATGCACTCCTGAAGGAGCTGCAGTCCCGGGAAAGAGGGACGGGTGAGAAAGAAACTCAAATTCTGCCCAAAATTCTGCGTTTACGACAGGCAGTTCCTCGATTTACAACAGTTTGTTTTGCGATCTAAGTGCCAGTTACAATGGCACTGAAAAAAAAGGGTTGAATTTGTGTTATCGACAAACAAATAAAGGGAAACAAATTGTCGCGAAAGCGCCTCTCTGCGTCCTTTCTGCTCCTGGATTGGGGCTGAAAGGAGAAAGCGGAAGCAGTAGGCCCCGTCCCCTAATTGGGTAGACCAGGTTGCCCTGGTAAGACTGGTCTCACCGGAAAAACACTCGCTGAAAAAAAGTGACCGATGACCGTTTTTCATACTTACGATCCGTGATCACGCAATCAAAAATTCGGACGCTTGGCCAACTGAGTCATATTTATGATGGCTGCATTGTCCCAGGGTCACGCGGTCCCCTTTTACGACCTATTGACCCAACAAATTTAATGGGGAAGCCAGATTCACTTAACAACTAGATGACTAACTGATCAAATGCGGCGATTCGCTTAGCTGCGGTGGCAAGAAAGGTGAAGCGAAACTCAACTTAGCAACTGTCTCGCTTAGCAAACAGAACTTTTGGACTCCATTGCGGTCGACTTTGTGTTGAGGACTTCTTGTATTTCTGGATCCCCCTTGGGACTCTTTCTTGACCTGGTCAACAGCCTAGAACAGTGGTGGCTAACCTTTTTGGGGCTCCTGTGCCAAAAATTGCGCACACACCAGCGCACGTGCACTCGCATGCAGCACCCAGTATGCAATGCGCCCCCCACACCCCCTGCCCATGTGCACGTAATCCCCAGCCCCCACCCCTTTACCTGCACTGCGCCTCACAGCTGATTTTTCGGCTGGTTTGAGGCCTTTTTCAGCCTTTCAGAGGCTTGGAAAAAGCCTTTTGAAGGCTTTTCAGGATGAATTATAGGCCCATTTCATCACTTCCGGTATTACAGGAAGTGACGAAATGGGCCTATAATTTGGCCTGAAAAGCCTTGCAAAAGCTTTTTCCAAGCCTCTGGAAGGCTGAAAAAAGGCCTCAAATCAACCGAAAAATCAGCTGTGAGACACGCACACATGCAATGAGGTACCTTTGCTACGGCTCGCATGTTGGTGCAAATGGCTCTGTGTGCCACTTGTGGCATGCGCGCCATATGTTCGCCATCACAGGCCTAGAAGGCCTGGCTATCCTACCTTTCTCCTTTGTCTATGCTAACCAGAACCCCGGTTATTAGAACTGGAAGAAACCAGCCTCCCGCCCCCGAGCATAGCGGTTACAGCTTCTCACCCAGAGGCGCGATGGAGAGGATTTCACTGAACGGACCGCTGCCGAGTTTGTTCTGAGCCAAGACGCTGAACTGGTAGCTCATATCTGGCCGGAGGTTCTCCACCAGGATGTGGGAAGCCCCCACAGGCACCGGCAACGAGGCCCAGTCGTGGTGGGGCCGGTTCAGGCGTCTCAATCTACCATTCAAACAAACAGCGTGATGTCACGGAAGGACAGTTTGATTTCTACCAGGGTTACCCAAGTTGGCGGAAATCGCAAAACGGGACCCGCTTTGACAAAAAGAAAACAACGCAAGTGCTTTTCGTTTCCACGTGGAAGCCGCTTCTTTTCCACATTCTCTTCCACGTGGACAAGAATGTAACTCCGACTTTGGGTTTTACAGATTAGATCGACAGATCTTTATAGAATCGACTCGCTCGCACCATGATAGAAAAGCAAAAAACTGTGATTTGTTGTTAATGCCTTGTTTCACTGCAACAGAGTCGGAAGTCAATGCTTCTTTTTTTCTTCCCTGCCCTCCCACCAAGGGACACGGTGGCTCAGTGGCTAAGACGCCGAGCTTGTCGATCAGAAACGTCGGCAGTTTGGCGGTTCAAATCCCTAGGCCTCATCACGGAGCGAGCTCCCATTCCTTGTCCCAGCAGCTTCTGCCAACCTAGCAGTTCGAAAGCACGTTCAAAAAAAAGCAAGTAGAAAAATAGGGACCCCTTTGGTGGGAAGGGAACGGCGTTCCGTGTGCCTTCGTCGGTTAGTCATGCTGGCCACATGACCGCGGAGACGTCTTTGGACAGCGCTGGCTCTCCGGCTTTGAAACGGAGATGAGCACCGCCTCCTAGAGCCAGAAACGAGTAGCACGTATGTGCAAGGGGAACCATTACCTTTTACCTATCTTTCCTCTCTTCACTTCCCCTTTTCCCCTCCCACTGTTCTTCTATTTACTTTCGTATTTTATAATACTCTATAACTTAATACAACTTTTTTGAAACAAAAGTGTGTTAAAAAAAAGAGAAAAACATGGAGCCACCCCACCCCCACCCCAATGCCAGCTTAAAACAGAGGGACGAATTTCATACAACAGAAATGCAGATGGAATTTTTGGATGACACCTCTGGATAGTATTTTTAATATTGACAGAAAGAGAGAGGGAAATAGGACAGCTGAGACGGAGACAGAGAACAGCCCCAAAGACTTACATTGGCGTGTACCAGATGCTGAATCTCTGGAAATAACCCCCATCAAACCCTGGTTCCCAGGTTACATTGACTGCTTGTCGTAGGGGCCACACGGACACGTTGACCACGGCGTGGGGACTGGTACCTGACATGGGGGGGAGAAAGGGAGCTGCATCAGTTAATTCAGCGGAAGGACATCAATAAAGAGATTTAAGGGTGTGATTTTGCCCGACAGAATTTCGGGGTATAACAACAGGTAGTTCTTGACTTACAACCATTCGTTTAGGGACTGTTTGAAGTTACAATGGGGAAAAAGTGACTGATGCCTGTTTATTCACATTATGATCTTTGCTGCATCCCCCTGGTCACGTGATCAAAATCCAGAGGCTTGGCAGCTGACTCGTATTTATGACGGTTGCAGCGTCCTGGGGTCCCCTTTGGATTTGGGGCTTGTGATGTTGTGCATTGGTTGGGATCAATTGGGAAACTGTAGGGTGAATTTAGGGAAGGTTTTTAGTGAATCAAATCTATCAGATTCGTTTGGTTGCCTTTTTTTGTGTGTGTACCAAAAAAAAAAAAAAGGTAACTCTCTTATAACCTCCCTGACTGGCATTTAAAAAATAAAAATAAAAATCACAGCATCCAGCATGATAAAGTATGAATAGAGCTGTCTTTTAGGGAGGTGATCGCCAACTAATGGGCTGGGAACCACTGGTGGTCCACGAGAAAATGTTGGTCGTCTGCAGAGTCCGCTGCTGCTTTCTGCTTTTTTCTTCTTCTGCTTTTGGCTGCACGCAAGGAAAGCAGCCAAAGTCTTTCTTTCTCTCCCCCAAACTCCTCCAGAAATGAGTCTTTGGGACCCTGCAAGGCCTCCTGCTCCAAGAGGCTGTGCCGGCACGACAAGTCTCATGAAGACTCATTTCTGGTGGAGTTTGGGGGAGAGAAAGGAAGATTTCTGCTGCATCTGCTGTTTTCCTTGCATGAAGCCAAAAGTCTCTCTTTCTTTCTCTCTCTCTCCCCTCCACTCCGAGAACGGAGCTGGAGACGATATCCAGCGATCCCAAATAAAGAACAATCGATCGGTAGGAGAACAGGGTGGGGAATTTTCCTGCAGACTTTTTGGGGGATTTTCCCAGGGTCTCTGGTCCTCAGGATTTAAAATTATGAGTTTGGTGGTCCCTGAGGTCCACAAGGTTGGCGACCCCTATTTTAGGGTACAACTAATCTGGAGTTTTCCTTCCATTGTTGACTCTGATGAATGGGCAAGACCTCCACTTAATGACCGTAATGGAGCCTGCCCACTATGTCTAACTTAACTACTGCAGTGATTCACTTAAGAACTGCGGGGAGAAAGGGAATAAAACGGGGCAGAACTCACTTAAGCACCGCCTCCCTTAGCCACGGAAATTTGGGCCTCAACTGTGGTTGTTAAGTCAAGGCTCAGGCGTACTTCCCAATCACAACGAGCGTCCTGCCCCGTTTAGTGACCACGGAGGACACCAAGAGCAAATTGGATGCACCTGCTCGAACACGACGGTTCCTCGCAAAAATTGTCTTGAAACCGAAACGTTTCTCAATAGGGTCCCAGGTGGTTAGGGACCTCAGCTGCCCTGCCCTCTGAGTTGAGAACTCACCCAAGACGTAGACAGTGGTGGTGGCACTAACCCTGGCCACGCCGTTGTTGGCGGCACATTCCCACAAGCCATGCTGTTCCTTCGTCAGTGGCTGCAGGATCAGGCTGCCGTTCGTGCCCACCTGCGCGCTGGCCAGGGTCTTGCTGCCCACCTGCCAAACGAACAAAGCAACCCAACTGTGTTACATACAAGAAAGTCCTCCCTTAACGGCCCGCATCGGGAACGGCATCTCTGTCGCTCTGCAAAGCGGTCATTTAAGTGATATTCCCCCCTTGCCCCCAAGTTTTAATATTCTGTTTTGAGAGGTGACAGCTGGGTAGGTTCGGCATGCAACAGGCAGTCTTAAAAGCTCAACTTTTTTAAACTACCAAATCTATGCACCTCTGTATGGTTTGCCAATTGCACCAGGGCAGATACCGCAGCGCTCCAGAGGGTGAACGTTATTGCCCAGATGATCATTGGTTGCCCTGTCACCTCTTGATAGCTCCTTCTGCCTTAAGAAAGTTCAAAGAATCCTTAAAGATCCATCTCATCCTGGGCACCCTTTTTTGAACTATTACCCACCTGGCAGACGGTACAGGATAATAAAAAACAAGGACAAATAGTCTAGAAACAGCTTCTATCCCAGTAACTCTACTGAATTGTACTGTATAGTACAATATTAATGCAATATCAGGGGATTTCAATTCAGTGTAGAATGAAGAATGTGTGTTTGCGTTTTATTTTCTACTCACAATATACACTGAAAACGGTACTTAATTTCATTGTACAAGAGGCAATGACAATAAAACTAAAAAATTCCAGTTCTTAAGCGAGACATTTGTTCAGTGGTTGCCCTCTCCCCTCTTTGGAAGAGCTTTAGAGCTCCCGCTGCCTTAAGAAAGTTCAAAACATCCTCCAAGATCCATCTCATCCTGGGAATCTTTTTTTTTTTGAACTATTACCCTCTGGCAGACGGTACAGAATAAAAAAACGGACAAATAGGCTGAAAAACAGCTTCTATTCCAGTAGTATAGTATAGCAGTAGCTCTATTGAATTCTACTGTATAGTGTGATATGAATGCAATATCAGAGGTTTTCAATTCAATTGTATAGAACGTGAAGGATGTTTGTTTGTGTTTATTTTCGTAGTCAGAAATTGTACACTGAAGGTGTTATTTAATTTCATTGTACAAGGTGCAGTGACAATAAAGTAAAGTAAACTCTCAGGAACTGTCCAGTTTGTGCAAAACTAATCTGCGACTCACTTTCGTCCAAGAGGTGATGGGTAGGGGGTCTCCTTGAGCCACGCATGGAATTAGCAACTCCCGACCCACCTCCTGGAAATATTCCTCTTTGGGCCGAAGGGTGAACGTGGGAGGGTCCTGAAAAATTGTATTCCACAGAAAACATACACCGCCGTTAAGAAGAGAATACAGAAGTTGTTCTTAACTTAGTTGGAAGGGACCTTGGAGGTCTTCCAGTCCATCCCCCTTCTCTGGCAGGAGACCCTATACTAGTTCAGACTTCAGTCTTGTCTCTTCTTAAATCTCCAGTAATGGAGCACCTACAATTTCTGGAGACAAGCCATTCCACTAATTGTCCTAACTGTCAGGAAATCCCACCATAGTTTGATGTTATTTCTATCTTTCCATCCATAAGTTTCCATCCATTTCTTCTTGTCCTGCCTTCAGATGCTTTGGAAATTAGGTTGATCCCCCACTTCTCTGGGGCAACCCCCTCAAATATTGGAAGACGGCTATCGTATCACCCCGAGTCCTTCTCGTTGTAGAACTGGACACACCAAGTTCCCATTTCCCACAACCGCTGAGTATATGATTTAGCCTCCGAATCCTTTTTCGTTTGCCTTGCTCCTCTCGGCACTCTTTCTAGAATCTCAACAACTTTTTTTTTATGTCGCGGTGACCAAAACTGGACATGGGTATTCCAGGTATGGTCTAACCAGGGCAGCAGAACATTTCCTAGAAAAACCGCCGATAAACGGCTTAAATGGGAGTTGAAATCCACGCGTCTCAAAATTGCCAGAGTTGGGTGATCTAGAACCCACACATCTCTGCCGGCACTACGAGAGATGGAGACGCCTCGAATGTTTTATGGAGAGTTCATTTTGTCCTCCCTCCCCCCTCCTTTCTTTCATTCTTTTTTTAAATTTTTAAATAAACTTTTTATTAAATGTTAAAAAGATATATACAAAATACAAAACATTTCGTTAAAAACAAAACCAAAAACATAGGACATATAAATTTCAAATTTCTTAGACGGTGCTTTCTTATCAAACAATATTCCAATACTTATTTCATATATCTGGTTAATACTCTTATTATAACCTCTTTATATTTTCCCTTCCTTATCTATTTACTAGCTGGTTTCTATTATTTATCCAATTATACAAGTTTTCCCAGACTGTATAATATTTTGAGTCTTCCTTTTCTTTTAGTTTTAGGGTAAGTTTGTCCATTTCAGTGCAATCGAAGACTTTTTGGATTATCAAATTTTCTACTGGCATTTGACGATCCTTCCAGCATTGTGCAAACACTACATTTTATTCCTTTTGCGTATTCACCTTTTATTATTCCCAATAAAAACATTTCTGCCCTAAATTCTGATTGAATTTTCGTAATTTCTCTCATCCATATTCGTATTTTTGTCTCGCAATTTCTTACTCACTTTGAGGAGAGCCCGGGTGGGTGTGGAAATACCAGCTGTTCCAAAACTGTTGTACGGGGTGCAGGCGTACACGCCCAGGGCGTCATCGTTGCTTGTGGCGATGATTATCGTCCCATCGGTTTTCAGGGACCAACCTGGGAACTGCAAGAGAGGGAGAATGCAGGGGCTCAGAAAAAGAATGGGAGAAAACACCAAAAATGCTTGGGGGTGGGGGAAGAGGGTGCCCCAGCCTCCCAAAACGTACCTTGCCAATCTCCAGCGGCTGCCCGTCTTTGATCCAGCTGACCGAGAGCAGGGGAGGGTTAGCTCTGCTGGGGCACCGGATTATGCCTTGCATACCGATTGGCAGAAAGGTCTCTGGAGGCATCTTAGCGACTTGAGCTGGGTCTGTTCAGGTGGAGGACAGCTTGGGGTCAACGGTGGGATGGCGAGGTCAGGGATATTAGGGAGGGAAGCTAGAAGGACTAGGGGGTAACCAAAGGAGGGTGTCATGTCCCTGTTGGAGTCTGAATCCGAGGAGGAAGACGAACAGCTGACACAGGGAGTGGGAGTGCGGCTCCGTTGGCTGTGGAGGTGGCTGTAGAAGGGCAAAGTCTGGCTGGGCAGAGCAGGGGAGAGGAAGACCCAGGCTCACCCCCCCGCTTCATCCTAGGGCACATGCAGGGAGGAACGGAGAAGGGAGCAACGTGGGTTGTGTGGCTTACGGGGGAGGAAAGGGCCCTGATTCCCTTCATTAGCCGCAGCTGGGAAGAGAGTTTAAAAGAGATGCAGGCTGAGTGTGGCATCTGCGGGGAACAAACGTGAGTTTATCTTGTGTTGACTTTGTTCCTGGCATCCTCCCAACTGTGTTGAATTACTGCTGTTCCTTCACATCTGGAATTCCTTCTCCTGCCCTGCCGGACTAATTACCTCATCTTGATTGGACTTATAGTTAGTTTGTGTTGACCCTGTTTTGGACTTGATTCTCTGCAACCAAAAAGGCTGTTCCTGGGAGTTTTTTCTCCAGCCCAGAAGGTAACCAGGACATTGGGGGCAAAGTTGGAGCTGATAAAGGGACTCTTATTGCTTATCTCAGTGGCCCCCAACCTTTTTTGAACCAGGGACCAGTTTCACGATTATTTATTCTTCCATGGACCGGTACCTGAGTAACACGAGACTCCACCGCCATCAGGACGGCTCTTCGTTCGAAGCCGCCCCCCCCCCCCTCGACGAAACTAAGGCGTGAGCACCCAAACGCCGCTTTCCAACTGAAAACCTGGAAGCAACTGAAAACCCGGAAGCGCCGTCAAAACAAGATGGTGGCGCTCAAGCTATGCGGCCCGGTAAAAAATGATCCACGGACCGGTACCGGTCCAGGGACTGGTGGTTGGGGACCCCTGGCTTATCTGACTGTGTTGCCTTTGTGCCATGCCCCAGGTCATCACAGAGGGGTTTGGGGATTGGGAGATCCCTGGGACTAGGATTGTGAGCCCAAGGGGTGGACTAAGAAGATAGAAAGAATGTAGATCTCGTGAAAAGGAGTTGATGGCAGAGGTGGGATTATGAGATGAAGAGGTGGACAGAAAGTAAGTGGCAGAACAGGAGGACAAGGAGGCTGAGGTCCCTGGGACTAGAACCACGAGGTCAAGGGGTGGACCATGAAGGGGTGGTCCATTATTCTGTTAAAGACTTGAATTAGGCTATTGGCAAAGTGCTGATATCATTGTTTGGGTGTAATCTTGCCACTATTAAATGGTGAGATTCCTTTGGGTGTGTGTGTGTGTGTGAATGAATCCAACGGATACCCCACAAAATGCAAAATAAGGAAAGGATATCTCTTCACCTCAAACCCCATTCAGGTCATTTTCTACGGTACCAGCGAATGATCCGAGGTAACGAAGATACGATCGTAATTAGGCAGCACTTACACAGAACCGTAAGGAAGGCAGAAGCGGATGGCGATTTCCAAAGCCCATTGCTGGGAATGCAAGTATATTTTCCCGAATCTTCCGGGGTCGATTTCTGGACCAAAAGGCTTCCATCCACCAGGATTTGAATCCGTGAGCGGAGATGGCTGGAGGCCAGGAAGGAAAAAGGAAGTCAAACGGGAGAAGCATCGAGAGACAGCCGTATTGTCATTCTAGATCAGGGGATCTCCAAACTTGGCCACTTTAAGAGAGAATTCTCTCTTTTTTTTGTTTTCCCTTTTCCTTTTCTTACTGTTGTGGCCTCTTGGCCATCAGCCCCTCCAAGTCAGGGTCAAGTATCAAGACAACCTGAGAGCTCAGAGGGGGAATGGAGACGGTAAAGAAACAGAGGTGGAGCCTGAGCCGTCCGTCAGCCCTCAGGTGGAAAGTCAACAGCCCCCAGGTCTGGAGGTGGCTGATGAAGAAGAAGAGGGACACCGGGTCCAGTGCCTGATACACGGATGTGCAGAAGGCCGAGAGGAGAGGAGAGAGTGGAAATCTATGAGCCGGCCCTTGGGATGGAAAAGCCACTGCTCCTAGCAAAGCCCCACCCTAGCTCTGGGGATCAAAGGCAGGGGGGCGGAGATAAATAGGTGTGGTAGACAACTGTTCATCTCCCTGCCAGACAGACTTGTCAGCCTGTGGCGTGAGAGAAACTGTTTGCCGGAACTGCCGGCGCTCCTAATAAAAGAAACCGTGGATTTAAAGGTTTGTCGTGTTTGGGGAGCTGGATCAGAACACTTACCTGAGATGGAAGACGTTGGTGCCGCCCTGAAACCAGCTGTAGGTGAGATTGGCAGGATAGGCTTCAGCTCGGCAAGCGAAAAAGGCATCTTGGCTGAGGTTGACCGTGACGTCCTTGGGAGGGACCACAATCACCGGTGGCCCTGGCAGAAACAGAGGACGGAAAACTCGTAATTTCTGCAGAAACTGAGCAGAACAGAGGTCATTAAATGAATGGCTGCAAGTTGAAGACAGCCTCTCGATCTAACCGGAATGCTAGCCATTTAAAGTGATGGTCCAGATGTTTCTTGGATACAGGTAATCCTGTATCCAAGAAATCCAGTTCATTTAGTGACTGTTCAAAGTTGCAAGGGCACTGCAAAAAAAAATGACTTACGACCACAAGTCACCACAATCGTTATCAACCTTTAAAGTCCCTTCCGACTGATTGTATGGTTCTTCTTTTGGTTCATTAACCTCTCCAGGTCAGGAAGGACTTACCTTGGACGAGGAGGCGGGTCGTGTGAATGAGCCCCCCCTCTTGATTGGTGGCGTGGCAGGAATACAGGCCAGCCGACGTCCGTTCGACTCTAGAGATAAAGAGAGTCCCATTTTTCACCTGGAAAAAAACCAAACATATGGGTTTAGGCTGACCTGTATCCTGCTGAAGACAACTCGGTCTTCAGGCCACTGGGCGGAACAACGCTCTGATTTAACACAACGTTCTGATTTAACGGATCTCCATTTAATGGATTTTGGATGGAGCAGGTCAGGTATCCACACAGACTCACTTAACAACTTCCTTGTTTAGCACTGGAAATTCTGGTCACCATTGTAGTCGTTAAGTCAAGGATTACCTGTGTGCCATTTTCTAAACGGATGCCAAGGATGTACTTTTGTATTTAACGGACCATTGGGAATAACAGACCCTTCCTTTCAATTAGGCGGTTCAATCCAGGTTTTACTGCAAACAGAGTGATCCCCAACCTTTCCAGCTTGGAGCACCAGTTGGGGGGGGAGGGGAGGGTCCCACCACTTGCACAAGTACAGTTGTGCGCACACTTGTCCGCTGTTTGCGTGGCCCAGTTGCTTAGGGACCCCTGCTATAACAGACACGCCGGAAACAACACACCTGCATTTCATTGCCATTGTCAATGGTTTGGCTGTCTCTCTTCCAAGAGACGAGAGGCGGTGGGTTGCCGGTGGCCGAACAGGAGAGGGTGACAGATTTTTGGTCCTGGATTTCTACCAAGGCTGGTGGGGTCTTCTGGAAGACAGGGGGAGCTGCAAGACAAGATTGAGGAAAGCATAGAAACTACGGTTTTAAGATTCCCACGCTCCATTCTTTCATCTCTCTCTCTCTCTCTCTCTCTCTCTCTCTCTCTCTCTCTCTCTACTCTGCGCTGTTCAAAATCCCAAATTTTGGGGGTTTAACATCCTTTTGGAACAGACTTCGTCGTGGATATTAGAACCTTATAGCACGACTGGGTACACTTCCTGCTGGTCACCGTCAACCGCCGAGATGAAATTCTTCTGCTTTGTGGACGATTTTAAATCCAAGGCTGCTGCCCACCCACTGAGAGGGGTCTCCCCCCGCTCCCCCTGTTCAAGGCTGGCCATCCACAAAGCAACAATTAACCAGGGAGGAGATTACAAGGGAGGTTTAGCAAAACAGCACCAACAAGGATTATGTTCAAAGCAAGACGGCAGATGGCAGGTGAGGTCAATAATCAAGAGCGACGTTTGTAGGGCAAGAAACCCTTGGATCAACATGCGCGTGTCTGTGTGTGGGTGTGAAATGGTCACAGCCTTTTTGCAATGGTCACAGTCTTTGCTAAGTCCCTTTTCTGGTCTGCTTTGAAAGAAAAAAACAGTTGCTTTTTTTTTTTTTGCAAAGGAAAGAACAAAATAAAATGGGTAAAGTTTTTCCAAAGTAGGAAACTTATGGAAGGGAGTATTATGTGCCAGCTCCCCTCTGCTATCTATCTGCCTGCCTGCCTGCCTGCCTGCCTGCCTATCTATCTATCTATCTATCTATCTATCTATCTATCTATCTATCTATCTATCTATCTATCTATCTATCTATCTATCTATATAAAAATGAAATACCACTCAGGCATCATCACAAAATCTCCAGAACCGTAAAGCCTACAAACTTGAAATTCGGCACGTAAGTTCCTCTTGGCTTCTAGGTGTTCACTAAGAAAGGATTTTTCAAAATGACCATTAGAGCATTTAGAATATTTCCTATATTATTATTATTATTATTAACACGCTCTGATGCTAAGGAGCTCTACTCCCCCACCCCCACCTGGAAAGAAATCTGTTCCAAGTGCAAAACACAAGCAGAAGAGAGGAATTTCAGTTTCACAGCAACCAAACAGCTTTAGTACAGAACAGTTGAGCTAAGTCACGCCCAGGCTCCTTGCCGTCTCCTCCTTGCTCACACAGCAAAGACACTTTCAATTTCCGAACAGCCCTCATTTCTTTCACACACAGATAGGACGCTAGCCAGATGAATACCAATGGATGCTGATAGGCAGAGGCAGAATTCCCCCCCCCCACCTTATTTTCCTCCCCAAAAACTAAGATGCGCCTTATACTCTGGAGCGTCTTGTCCGATCACATGGTTTCGTAGCAAAGCACAGGTACCCTGCTGGTATCCTGTATAAAAGCTCCTCAGAAGATAAAAAGGATGCAAAATCAGAAATGACTCACTTAACAATGGAAGTTTCGGTTCTAATTGCGGTTGTAAACTGAGGACTTCCAAAGGAGAAGCATGATCACGGTTCTATTGAATGTTTTTCGCACTTACTGTCTGACCCCAGTCAGGGGAGGGGGGGAAAAAAAAAAGAAGGGACATTCAAGACTTACAATTGACAATGAGGTGAATCCAGGTGCCATTCTGGAATTCGTCATCGTTGTTGGGGCGGTTGAGGAACAGCACCCGGCATTCGTACCAGCCCTGGTCTTCGGCACGCAGACGGTCAATCTGCAGGGAAGCCCCAGCTTGGATTCGTACACGACCTGCATTTTTGTAAAACGAGGAAACAGAATCATCACCTTCTTCTTCCAACTCCATAACTCCCTGCGGGGTGGAGTCTGGGCAACTGAACGGAGCTGAGTGGCCGGATGCCTTTCCTGTTGCCAATACGGAGTTTTGTTCGGCAGATATTTTTCTCATCGAGCCCAGAGAGAGAAATACCTGCCTCTGCCAAGGATCAAACTCACAGCCTCCTCTAGGCCACCGTACCACAAAACGAGGAAACGGAACGACTCCGTTAATTCAAAGCTCCCATTGCCTCTCAGCCTCCAACCAGTGTCTTTACAGGTTACAGTTAGTCCTTGACTTACAACTAAACGTTTAGCAACTATTTACAGTTACAACGGACTCCCCCAAGAGCAACTAACAACCTGATTTTGAAAGTATGATGGCTATACCCTTCCTGCAGGTAACAAGATGGCCGCCCAGAATCGTTGAGATGGGCAGCATAATCAACCAATACAATTTATGCAGACCCCCCTCTACAGCTAAAACAATCCACTAGCAAAGCTTACCCCCCACTTTTTGGGGGAGACTGGGTCTCCCTAGTGGAAATTTTGAAAGCCTAGCGGGTGCAGCTATGGCCAATCGGTCCTGGATTCGAATCCTCAGTCCCGTTGCCAGGAAAGCTTCGTGCTACGGAGCCTACAGATTCCCCCTTGCCCCGAGCGTAAACCATGAAGGAGATGGTGGTATTGAAAGGCAGAATATACAGAATATGTTTCTTTCTTTAAAGCAGTTTTTTTGCAGTGTGGGCTTTAAAATGCATGGACTTCAACTCCCAGAATTCTTAAATGCCAAACTGAGTGGGGAATTCTGGGAGTTGAAGTCCACTCATCTTCAAGCGATCCGAGGTTCCGAAAACGCTGCTTTAAAAGAATTCAAAATTAAAGAAGCAAATTTGGAGGCAGGGCGAGGGAGCAATGAAGTTGAATATGATATGGATACGGTATGAATATTCAGCTTCAGCTATCCTGATTAATTGTGGCCTGATTCTGAGGGTGTATTCACATTTGTGTGTATACAGGCAATCAAGAACAAACAAACCGAAGCCAATTCATTTTTAATTTTATTCTATCTGTTTGCTGCCACCCAGCTTATCAAACAAAAAAACCTCTGTTTATACAGTAGCCTGACTTACTTGCAAGCCAAGATTAAATATTATCGTATCTTTGCATGCTTATTCCTAGGAAACAATTTGGACAAAGAAAGTTGGCTGACTGATTTATTTCCAGTCCAGCTATTCAGGGGTCTACAGCCCTGAAAATATTAGCAGCATGAAAGCAGATCCGTTGTCTATATTACTTATCTCCATGTTGTTATTTATGGGTAATTATGTATTGTATTTGTTTCTAATTATATAGCGGATTTTTTTTCCCTTTTTTGTTTCCTTACATTGCTTTTGTTTCTTGTTATGTGGCAAGTTTGTTCCTTTTTAAATTTATTTTTCTTATATTAGTATTTGTTTCTTGTTATGTAGCAATTTTGTTCCCTTTTTAATTTGATTTTTATGCTGTGTTTGTTTCTGGTTATATGGTGGGTTTCTCCCCCCCACCCTTTTTAAATGCCATCTGGACCATCCATAATCACATGGTTTGATTTTTCCCCAAAGCCATCACTCTGCTAAACAAATAATTCCCTCAACACTGTTCAACTATTTACAAAGTTTGCACTACTGTTACTGTTAATCTTCTCATCACTCCTTATCACCCATCCCCTCCCACTTGGGACTGTATGTCTGTAATTTTGTCACTTGAATCCTAACAATTTTTATTTACTATTTCCTAGTATGATTTGATTGCTTATTGTACCCTATGACTATCATTAAACGTTGTACCTGATGATTCTTGACGAATGTCTCTTTTCTTTTATGTACACCCAGAGCATTTGCACCCAGACAAATTCCTTGTGTGGCCAATCACACTTGGCCAATAAAAAATTTTATTGAGTGGGAGAAAGACAGAAAGAAAGAAACAGACAGGAGAAAGAAAGAAAAGGGGAAGAAGAAAGAGAGAGAGAGAAAGAAAGGGAAAGAAGGAATGGAAGAAGGAAGAAAAATGGAGGAGGAGGAAGGAAGGAATGAGAAAAGGAAGGAAGGGAGGAAGGTAGTTTGCATAGGAGGAAGGAAGGAAGGTAGGAAGGTAGGAAGGAAGGAAGGAAGGAAGGTAGGTAGGTAGGTTTCACTAAAGACTGAATCTCCAACTAACTTAGTTTAGGATTTTCAAGGGACTCCTGACAAAACTCTCTGAAGAGAAACCAGCTCTAAACTATAATCTGAATTTTCTGATTTCCCGCCTACTTCCTTTCCTTGCAAACCACGACCTAGTGTCTGGCTTAATAAACCCCCTCTTTGCAGCCTAGATTTCAGGTTTGCCAAACCAAATTGGCAGGTATTTGAGAATGCAAAGAAAAAACAGGCAGCAATTAAAGTAGGACAATTTCCCGATATTCATAGGCAGCCAGCCTGAGCAAGTCCGCAGGAGCTCACAATCCTGAGAAGGATTCCCACCCTCGGTTGTTTAAGAGAAGAAAAGGGTTCAAAAGGTTGGCCAGACAATCGAAGCAGAGACGCCTCTTAAAAATCCCTGACCCAGAAAAAAGGAAGCGAAGAAAAGAAAAGAGCACAAGGGGATAAAGAAGGAGAGAGAAAAAAAGACCAAATGGCTGCCATTTGGGGCCACCATCGCCACCCAAAGAGTTTTTCTGAAGCAGATTTTGTGTCACTTTTGGTTATCATCACTACACAACGACGCCCAAGAAGCTTCCCCAGAAATGACACAAAGTCAGACAAGGCACTAAATTCTAGGACCTGAAAACAGAACCTTCCGGAGAATGCCGGAACATTCTGGAGAATGCCAGAACGTTCAGGAGAATGCTGGAAAATCCTTTTTTTCCCCCTTTTCGTTGCCGAACCTATGAAATTCCCCAACTCATTTGAGAATCACTTTGAGGCTTTCTCAAAAGGTTTATTTCGGAATAGGAAAGGGTTTATTTCTGAAAGCAACCAACAATGGTGAAATCGATATAACCGGGGTTTTTTGAAATGTTCTGGGATTGGAATTTCCCACTACCACCCTGCTTCTTTTTGGCCCCCGAGGGTGGAAAAAAGAAGGATGCAAGAACTTGTTCCGAGAGTCCATCACAATCCAATTCAGCAACTTTTAAGTTCAGTGGACTTCAACTCCCAGAATCCATGCTGGCTGGGGAATTCTGGGAAGCGACGTCTACCCATCTTAAAGTTGCAGAGCAAGACTTGCTCGATGGAGGATCCTGGGAATTGAAGTCCACCCATCTTAAAGATGCTGAAGTGGAGAAACTTTGGTCTATACTGAACATTGTGTGTACAATTTTGTGGTAGTGCCACATGAACACTTAGAACCTTCTCCCTGGGATTCTTGTCTTCCAGACCTGACCTTAAAAAAATATTTTATACTTCTCTGCTTGGGTGATTTAGGCTCCATTGCCCCTAAATCAATCTTGCCATCGCTATCGATAAATAAGAGCCAAATTGCCAACACTTGTCTGCAAACGCAAACACAAACACACCCTCCTGGGCAAGCCCAGTCCAATGTCTACAGATTAAAAGGCCGTTTCTCTTTGCAAAAAGGCCACGATTGTCAAATATCTGGGTTACTGCAGCTCTTAAAAAAGAGAGAGAGAGAACAATCGAATCTGCAATCCAATGAAATTAAAATGTGTGACTTTTATTCATTCACAGGGCTGGGCAAGTACCCTAAAGGTACTATTTGAACCATTTGAATGGCGCTATCTTGTTTCTGAAATTATCCTAGGGGTTTTGCAATTCGAAACAACACGCCCAGCCTGGCTGAACTTTGCTTCTTGCCCTCCGAATGAACGGACTAAATTGCTTTATGACTAAATAAGTTTAACAGATGGAGCTTCAGAAGAAATCCAGAAGGAAAGTTCTTTTCGTTTCTAAAATCAAAAGGGAAGACGTGGTGTTGTTGCTAGGATCACTGTAACCATTTCATTAGAATTAAAAGACTAATAATAATAATAATAATAATAACAACAACAACAACAACAAAAATAATAATAATATAATGCTGTTATTGTTATTGTTGTTGTTGTTATTGTTGTTGTTGTTGTTGTTGTTATTATTATTATTATTATTATTATTAAAGCACTGCATGGACAATTCCTTGAAAAGATCCAAGGAAAAGTAGATAAGGAAAAGGCCTGGCTATGGCTAACCAATGGAACACCAAAGGAAGAGACAAAAGCCCTGATTCTTGCAGCCCAAGAATAAGCCATCAGAACGACTGTAATCAAAGCCAAATGCGGCCTCTGCAAAGAAGTGGAAACCATCGATCACATACTGAGCTTGTTGCAAGACTCAGTTGCAAGCTGTTGCAAGACTTGCTCAGACTGACTACAAACAACATCACAACACAGCCGCTCAGGTGGTCCACTGGAAGTTGTGTTGCAACTGCCATCTGCCTGTAGCAAAGAACTGGTGGGATCATAAGCCTGAAAAAGTGGTCGAAAATGAGCATGCAAAACTACTGTGGGACTTCCGAATATAAACTGACAAAGTTTTGGAACACGATACCCTAAATATCACGATTGTGGAGAAGAAGGAAGTGTGGATTGTCAACATTGTCATACCTGGTGACAACAGAAACAACTTGAAAAAGTCACCAGATATCAGGACTTGAGAATCGAACTGCAAAGACTCTGGCATAAACCAGTGCAGGTGGTTCCAGTGGTACTGGGCACACTGGGTGCTCTGCCTAAAGACCTAGGCAAGCACTTAAAAACAATTGGCGCTGACAAGATCACCATTGGTCAGCTGCAGAAGGCCACCTTACTGGGATCTGCTCGCATAATCCGCCGATACATCACGCAGTCCTAAACGCTTGGGAAGTGTTCGACTAGTGATTTGTGATACGAACCCAGCATAGTTAGCTTGTTTGCTGTGTACGCTGTCATTTTTTGTGTCAAATAATAATAATAATAGTTTATTATCATTGTACAAATATACACATTATACACATACAACGAAATTCACGTAACACCCAGAGAGCAGATCCAATACGCACACATACGACAATCTCCAAACACACTCCACCCTCCAATATTCCCCATCCCTCGTAAAGCACACACAAGCATCCACACAACACACCAAGTAATACTGTCCAATAGAACAGAACACAAACAGTTCATTGAGCAATTATTTTGGAAAATGAAATGAAATGTGGGGAATTAAACCTCCCGCCAACAATAGTCTCAAGATACTATTAACCAGGTTAGTTCCAAACTTATGGTTTCATTTCCACAAGGCGTCAAAAGTTTAGATACAGGTAGTCCTCGACTTACAATGGTTCGTTTAGTGACCAAAGTTACAATGGCACTGGAAAAAAAAGTGACATAAGACCATTTTTCACACTTAATGACTGTTCCAGCATCCCCTGTGGTAGTCACGTAATCAAAGTTCAGACACTTGGCCATTGACTCATATTTACGTCGGTCGCAGTGTCCTGGGGGTCATGTGTTCCCCTTTTACGACCAGCTACGTCAATCGGGAAGCCAGATTCGCTTTAACAACCCTATGTGTAACCTAATAAGAGCAGTGATTCACTTAACAACGGTGGCAAGAAAGGTCATTAAAAAAAGGGGCAAAACTCACTTAACCCTAAGCCTTGCTTAGCAATAGAAATTTTGGTTGGAGGGGCTACCTTTAACAGGATTTGGAAGAGACCTCAGAAGCCTTCTAGACCAACCCCCTCACACAAATAGAAGACCCTATAAAATTCCAGACAAGTAGCTGTCCTATCTAAACGGACATTATTAAAATAACACCATGTTTCCCCCCAAATAAGACCCTGTCTTATAATTTTTTGCCACCAAAAAGGCACCAGGTCTTATTTTTGGGGGATATCATCCACTGACTAATCTCACTTGCGTACGTCGCCCCCGGTCTCCTTTTCGCTGTCAGAGGCCTTCCAAAACGTCTTCTGCATCTGGCAAGGCTTTCCTGAAGGCCTCTGCAGAAGACAGGATCGATCCAGAGCTTTGTTATCAGTTATAGAGGCCTTCAGGAAAGCCTTGCCGGCCCTGCTGGCTGCAGAAGAGATGGGCCGGCATGGCAGGTGTCAGGATGTGTGAGGCCTGGCTATAACTGTCCAAAGGTAAGTAGTACGGCAGCTCCACCACCACCTCATCCCCACCCTAGCTTAATTATTATACTCTGGAGTAGGCGGAATTTTAATTAGAGCTTATTTTGGGAGTAGGGCTTATATTGGGTGCACGTGTAAAACTCAAGCTAGGACTAACTTTCAGGGTAGGTCCTATTTTCTGGGAAACAGGGTTATTAAAACTGGTGATTATTTTGCCAAAGGACTCAGGCATCCTCCCACGCTGCGCCACCGATCCCAGGCCAGCTTTCCCCGTTGGAACCTCCACCACCACTCACTCACCCACGTAGTCTGGATCCACCCGGGGGGAATACAGCCCGAATTTGATGAAGATGGGGAGCAAGAAACCAAATCGCACCCACTCAATGACGTAGAGAGGCGGGCTCGCCTCGTCCGGCTTCAGCAGGTCGCAGCGCAGAAGGGCGCTCTCTCCTTTGCGGCCGACCACCGTGCGAGATTCTGCTTTGCTGTTACCTGCTGGGAGTCACATTGAAAGGATGATCATCAGCCACTCTGAAAGCCCAGCCTTTTTGAGGCTACCGTTTTTCTACCTCATTTTGTGGAGGCCAGCCCTTTGGGTTGAAGGTAAAGGTTCCCCTTGCGCATCCACGCTAATCGTTTACGGCTCTAGGGGGCGGGGCTCCTCTCCGTTGCAAAGCCGAAGAGTCAGCGCTGTCCGAAGACGTCTCCATGGTCATGTGGCTGGCAGGACTAAATGCCAAAGGCGCACGGACCCACCAAAGGGGGCCCTATTTTTCTACTTGCATTTTTTGAACGTGCTTTCGAACGGCTAGGTTGGCAGAAGCCGTGACGAGGAACGGGAGCTCCCTCCGTTACGCGGCGCTAGGGATTCGAACCGCCGAACTGCCGATCTTTCTGATCGACAAGCTCAGCGTCTTAGCCCCTGAGCCGCAGCGTCCCTTGGGTTAAGGGGATGTCAAAAATTCCTCCAAGTTGGGGGAAAAAGACTTCGAATTTCCCAACCTCAGTTTTGGGAGGCCTCCCTGACTGGCTTTTTTGGACCAAAGCAGTATGAAAATTCCTCTCTAAGGGGAGAAAAAGGTTTCCGTTTTCCTGCTTCGTTTTTGGGAGGCCACCCTTTTAGATCAAAATGGCCTGGAAATTCCTCCAAGGGGAAGAGGAGGCTTCTGTTTTTAAGAATTACCTGCATGTTACTGGCAAAGCACATAGCTGAGAGGATACAAGGGGACTGTGGGTTGACCCAGGGGTGGGATTCTACCGTTTCGGACCGTTTCAGGTGAACCGAATGTTAAATTTGCACCTGGTTCGCAGAACCGGTATTTGAACCAACTGGCTGGCCCCTCCCACCCCGCCCCTCATTTTCAATGCAGGTAAGATGCAGGTAAGTACAGGGTCTGCGCGGAGGATCTGGGAGGGGGAAAAACGGACTTTCCAGAGGTCAAGAAACAGGTCCATTTCTGGCTTCCGGAGCCCGGGGGAGGCCGTTTTCATCCTCCCAGAGGCCTGAGGGAAGCCTCCGGACTCCGGGGAAGGAGAAAAATGGCCCTCCCAGAAGTTCCAGTAGGCCACGCCCACCCAGCAACCAGGCAGCCAACCCGTTGCTGGGATTTTTGAACCCCCACACCTGGTTTGACCGCAACTTTGTTCTCCATTTTGGCCGGGGTCCCTGTGTGAAACCCCAGCCCGCTCCTGTCTAGGAAACCAGCTTACCTTCAGCAAGGCTGCTGCAGACCAGGGTAAGGCAAGCAAGCCTCAGCCACCAATTCATAGCACAGCTACCCAGGCCAAACGCTGTGCAGGACGACCGCTGTACCAAGACTTCCCCCACCCAGCACTGAGTATTCGGGGAGTGACCCGCAATCACACCGTCCTCGTGCGCCAGGCCGCTGGGTTTTCAACGCAGCCTTCCAGAGATGCCTGCAAAATGCAGGTTGGGGTGTCTCCTCGCACCCGAGCCCCGTTTTTCATCTCCCGCCAATCTGTCCGTGGAAATCCTGGAGCATTTTCGGTGGGAAATGCGTCCTTCAGCATTGACCTGGTGGAGCAAAGTTTGCGAAAGGAAAGAAAAGGGGAATAAATTGAGAGTCTTCTACAAAAAAGGGCTTTCTGGAGGTTGGCGTCTCTCTTTTTAAAACTTTCGTCAACTGATTTTAGTTCCAAAGAAAACCCAGTACAGGCAAATTAAAATAGCTATTTTGCCTTGTTTTGGAAAGACGCTTTAAAATTTAAACTATTTTCACTGTTCAAACAGGCTTCTATCCTTTGGCCATATTCCTACAATGGCTTAAACCCCAAGAATGCCCAACCTTGGCAACTTTTAAGACCTGGGGACTTCAACTCCCAGAATTCCCCAGCCAGCATGGGGAATTCTGGGAATCGATGTCCACAAGCCTTAAAAGTTGCCAAGGTTGGACAAAGTTGGATTAACTGTATTCCAAAACTGTTTTCTGCACCTTACACTGAATTACAGATTTGTTAAATCTACTAGTCCTTAACTTATGACTATTTGAGCTTATGACCCCCCCCTCCCAAATAAAACCCACCGCATTTACAACTCAGTTCTGAAGGTTGGGCCTACCCTGCGGTCCCGTAACCACATTTATGGTGTTTGACGTACGACAACAGTGACCGCAATTTACAGCTTTTTGACCGGAAAATTTACTTCTGTTTTCTGACAAAAACATCCCATAACAATCAATAGTTTCATTTAACAACCACTGCAAAAAGAAAAAAAAAAGTCATAAAATCAGGCTGGTCAGTTGTTCCCAATTTATGACCATAGAAGGCAGGCTCCATTTGACAGTTATATTTGTATTTTAACATAGTCGATGTTGTGATTTTTGATGTTTTTTTTTTTTAAAAAATGCCAGTCAGGGAAAGTTGCTTTTTGTAAAAGAGGCTGCCGTACAAATTTGATTGAAAACTAAATTCACTCAAATTGATCTCAATCAACGCGACAATTCACCAGACAAAAAAACCCCAGATCAAATCTAGCAAAACTTGGGCACCGTGTGGAATGGCAGCCACGAGTTTGGAACTAACCTGGTTAACAGGACCCAACGTTACGTGCTTGAACATAAACAGAGATTTAATGCCCCCCCCCCATTTCATTTTATTTCGTTCCCATGTGATTTTTTTACCTACTTTTTTTTCCTGTCTTAGAAACCTTTTTTTTTTTGCTTTTGGGTAACGGCAGTTTGAATTAAATTTTACTTCCAGCTCCATTTCTGTTTTTTTTAAAAAACCCAACAACAACCCATCGTCAACCCCATGAATTTCCTTCTTTCTGCAAAACTGGTCCAGCCTCTATCACTGGCTGCATTAAAGTTTAGAAAAACAAGCCAGTCACGGGGCTATTTTCTCCCTCTTGCCTGCAATTCAGCTCCATTAAAAACAGGAGATAATTCCACTTCTTTGACCTCTGCATATACACACACACACACACACACACACACACACACACATCAAAGGATTTGGCCCTCTCTGCATTTTGCCCAGTAGGAAAAATGCAAAACTTCAGCAGCAACTGGGAGAGATTTTATTCCCAATTTTTTTTAAAAAAGATATTCCTTTAAGAGAAAAGGCAGGAAAATTCAGATTAAACTGGCAGAGCTGAGTATCCAATAATAGGCTTGCTCCCAGCTTGAAAATTAGCGTAAATAAATCCTTCTGTAAAACTGGACAGGCCTCTCTGTAAGCAGCTTAACCTGGGAAACGGTCCTAGATGTCTCTTTTTTATCCTCATAAGAACCCTGCAAGGTAGGGTAGTCTGAGCTACGAGTGACTGGCTTCAGATGCAAACTTAGCAGGTAAATAAATTTGCAAATTTTGCCAGTGTTTTCTCACCCACTTTTTTTTTTTAACTTATTCTCAAGGACCATCCTCCCAGCAGCCTTTACAACTAGAACGAGTGCTAATTTTAGTGTGCTAATTTCACAACCTGCTAAAAAAAAAAGGTGCCCTTGGGTTTTGTATATTAAATTAATAATATTTGCAAATTTTGTATATTAAATTTGAATTATTTGCTGCTGCTGATGGTCAATTTTCCCATGCAATTTTTTAGCAATTAAAGCAAATTCTCTTTTGGAAGATGAGTCTGATATTTTAGTTATTCCACAACAGGCTTACAAAGAACAGATATGGGCAATTTTTCAAAAGAAAAAAAAAAGGACTTCTTTTTCAGAAGAGAATTTACTCCCGCGGCTGTAAAATAAACCCACCGACATCCATTAAATCCAACTTGATTTAGTAAAAACGCAGCGTCCAACTAAAAACTTTATTTAGTCATTTTTTTCCCCCTTCTCTGCGTCTTCATTTTTTTTAACCAGTTAACTTGGTTAAAAGGACAAAAAGGGAAAATAAGACTTAGGTGCAAAGAAGAGGGGAACACTTTATTTTGTTTATCCAATTTCTATAGCTGCCCAAACTCAACCAAGTGATTCAACGAAGTGATTTTATTCTCTACAGAATTCACCCCACTTTTAAAGGGGATCTCCAACAGGCCCTGACAAGGGGAGATCTCAGCCCCTTGCCCACAAAATACAATATAATTCTGTTCCTCCTTGGCCCCTTGCCAAGCCATCCTTTCGGGAGGGTATAATTTCACTTTTTCTTTTCAAATTAAAAGAAGGTGTGCCAACTTCCGCTTCCTTGGGTCAATTTCCAAATGCGGGAGGGTGGGGGAAAAAGTATTAAGTTTTGCTTTGCAAAACAATAGTCCCCCAAAATCAGGATTTTTTTTTCCTCCTTTCCATTCCTCTCTTTTCTGGGAGTTTTTAAACCTGGCAAGTCAGACTGGCTGGAGCTGGAAGGAAGAAGGAGAATGGTAGTTTAGGGTTTCTGGGAGACCTCAGGAGGAGGAAAATAGGAGAATTCTGGAGGGGCCAATTCACACGACCTGTTTGGCACAAGATGTGCCAAATTGGGCACCAGGTAATAATAAATCGGATTTGTTCGCAGGGCTTCTGTAAAGGCAGCCCCCTCGGAGGCTAAATGCTTTTCTATTTATGATGATTTTACAGGCCAGTCAGCAGTTCAAAGTCTCTCTGTCTAGCGAGACGGGCGGCGGGTACATTTAGTAACAAACGTAAAAGTGAACAAGAAGGAAACAAACAGGCTGCAGAACGTAAAGGGAGTGGAGAAACCGGGTTCCCTGTGTTTGTGTGAACGGAGTTGTTGGATATTCCCGATGTCTCTCGTGGCTACCTTCCCCGCCTCTCTCCTCGATAGCGCTCAGTGAGAAATCCACCCACCCCAGGAGTCCGGGCTTAAGCGGCCAGCGCGCTTCCTGGACCCAGGGATGCCTTTCAAGAGACTGGTCCTCAGTGAGGCGGATTCTTCTCCAAGCCGCCGGAAAAACCTCGGAGCTGCTTTCTTTCCGTCTCTCGCTCTCTCTTTCTCCCTCCCCCACTAATCCTCGGTGGGACGCGCCGCTTAAACCCGGGTTTAGCCCCGCACGGGTTCAAAACCCACGTTATGCCACACACACACACACACACGCGCACGGAGGTCACGCTAACCCGCGAGTTTCCTTGCATAACCGGGTTTTGCACGGGTCTGGTTCCCACGAAGCTCCCGTCCACCCGCTGCAAAGAAAGCGCACGGTTTTTGCACGGGTCTGGTTCCCACGACGGGCCCGGGATCAGGATCGTAAGGCTGCTGGTGGGTGGGTGGGTGGGGAAGAACCGGACCGTCCGGGATTCTTACCTGTTTGCCTCCGCCGGGAGATGCCCACTCCCGGCCAGGGCTCTCGGTCCGGTCCGGCCAGCCACCTGCCCGCAGCTCCCGTCGCCATTCAACAAGCTCTGCAGCGCCGGTGGGCTAACTTGGCGCGCCCGTGAGCTTTGCAACGCGGCGCCCGCGGGCGACCGGCCGCTGAGCTCTTCTCCCCCTTCGCCCCGTGCTAAAATTTACTCCGCGGCTGCCCCGAAGCGCAAATCCAACCCCTCTTCCCCCCACTTTTTTTGCATCTGATCCGCGAGTCCCGGATTCGGAGCGATTTCGCTTTCTCCGGTTCCAGAAACCCAACTCCGTCCCGGAGCGCCTGTCCGAGGAAACTTCCCACACAATGGAGGGGCGGGGGCTTTGCTCTGCTGCCCCCCCTCCCTCCCTCCCACCACCGCCTCTTGGTTGCCCGGGGCAACGGCCAATCGCGTGCCCGAAAGCGCTCCTTGCGCCTTCCAAATGGACCAATGGCCGGCAGGCAAAGGTAGGACCTGGGTGCTTTAAAAGGGGAGATGGAAAGGGAGGGGGCGTGTCTTGGTAAGGGGGGGAAAAAGGGATTTATGTCGCAAAGGTGTCTGGGATATGTAGTTTTGTTTTCCCCACACAGGTGTGGTTGGGGCAGACACTCTGGAGTGGTTCCGTTAAATCAGAGTTTTTCTCAACTTTAATGACAGGAATTCCCAGGGTTCCCCCAAACTTGGAAATGGCTACGGTTGCAAAACTCTGCGCTAATTGAAGTGGGGTGTGTTTTGTAAAATGCGCAAAGTATAAATGAAACAAATAAATCAATACATAAATGAAAAAGTATCACCAGCAGCTTAAAGCAGGGTCGGCTGGGGAATTCTGGGGGTTGAACCCTTTCATTTGGGGGCAAAACTACACAATTTTCTTGACGTTGCAGTTCTTTCAGTCCCCCTTTTCTCCTCTTCCTTCCTTCCTTCTTTTCCTTCCTTCCTCCCCCTCCTTTTCTCCTCCCTCACTTCTTCCATCGTTCCCTCCTTCTTCCTTCCTTTTTTCTTTTTCTTTCTTTCCTTCCTTTTTCCTTCCTTCCACCCCTCCTTTTCCCCCACTCTTCCTCCCTTCCCCTTCCTTTTTCCTCCCTCCATTCTTCCTTCCATCATTCCTTCCTTCCTTTTTCTTTCTTTCTTTCTTTTTCTTTCTTTCTTTTTTTGTCTCCCTCCCTCTCTCTCTCCTTTCCTTTCTTTCCTGTCTGTCTCCTTTTCCTTTTCTTCCTTCTCTCTCTCTCTCTCTTTTCTCTTCCTTCCCAGAGATCGGCCGCGATAATGCTCCGATGCACCGTGACCGAATGCCAGGAACCATACAATGAAGTCATTTAATACCACACCTGTTGCTTTCTAAATTCCACCCAGACCTGTTTCCTGTGGGGTTTTTTTTTGGGGGGGCTCCCCAACCTCCCGAGGCAGGAAGCCAACATTCATGGGCTGTGGGTATCCCAAAAGAGATTATCCCTCCTTCCTCCTCCCTCCTTTTATAATCACCACCTTGGAGAGGCGGAAACAAGATACGGCTTGAAGGGGGCTTTTAAGATAATCCGGGATCCCTCCCCGGAGAGGCTGCACTGCGGGGGACCTGCTGGTACTTGATCCCTGCTGGGCCCAAACAGGGCCTAAGATGATTCACACTTTTTTAAAAAATGAATTGCCTTTCTTTCCTTCTTTCTTTCCCCTTTTGTTTCCTTTCTTCCCTTCTTCCTTTTCCCTTCCTTTTATCGTCTTCCCTTCCCTTCCTTCCTTCTCTCCCTCCCTTCCCAATCTCCTATCCATCCACCCTCTCTTCCTTCTTCCCTTCTCTATTTTCCCTTCCTTCCTTTCCTCCCTCTTCCTCCTTCCTTCCTTCCCCCTCTCCCTTCTCCAATTCTCCTTCCTTCCTTCTCCAATTCTCCTTCCTTCCTTTTTCTTTTCCTTGTTTTACTCTCCCTCCCCAATTTCCCACCCTCCACCCTCCCTCCGTTCCCCTTCCAATTCTTCCTTCCTTCTCTTCCTCCCCTTCTCCAATTCTCCTTCCTTCCTTCTCCAATTCTCCTTCCTTCCTTTTTTCTTTTCCTTCCTTGTTTTTCTTTCTCCCTCCCCAATTTCCCATCCCTCCTCCCTCCCCCTTCCAATTCTTCCTTCTCTCCCTCCCCTTATCCAATTCTCCTTCCTTCCTCCCTTCCAATTCTCTCCTTCCTTCTTTCGCTCCCTCTCCCCTTCTCCAATTCTTCCTTCCTTCCTTTTTTTCTTTTCCTTGTCTTCCTTCCCTTTTTCTCTCCCTCCCTCCAATCTCCCAGTCGCCCACCCTTTCTCCCTCCCCTTATCCAATTCTGCTTCCTTCCTTCCCTCCTTTCTTCTTCCCCTTCCAATTCTCTCTCCTTTCTGCCCCGTTTTACAACCTTCTTTGCTACGGTTGCGAAGTGAATCCCTGCAGGTGTTAAGTTAGCCACACGGTCGTTAAGTGAACCTGGCTTCCCATTGTCAGGTCACAAAAGGGGGATCACAGGACCCCCGGAATGCTGGGACCATCATAAAACACAAGTCAGTTGCCCAAACGTCTGGATTTCGATCCCAGGAGCAAAACTGCTGCACAGAATCGTCACAAAAGTTGAAAAACTGCCAAGTCAGGGCCGTTGTAAACAAATTGGATAAAACAGATTCATTGAATGACCTCCTTGTTCATTTAACCACCAGTGTGTTTAACAACTGCCGCAAAAGAGGTCACAAAATTGATCATGTGACCTGCTTAACGACTCACGAGCCACATTACGGTCGTAAATCAAGGACAACCTGTCATGCCCCTGGTGGAGACATGAGGGAGAGGAGGAACAGCCGACAGGGAGTGGAAGTGTGGCTCCGGAGGTTGGGGAGGAGGCTGGGGAAGGGCAGAGGCCGGCTGGGCAGTCAGAGGAGGACCCAGGCCCGTCCCCTCTCCATCCTAGGGCACGCAGGGAGGAGAGGATCAGGGAGAGACGTGGTCTACTGGGGAGGAGAGGGCCTTGATCCTCTTCATGGGCTGCAGCTGTGACAACTGGATAGAGGACGGACATGCGTATGGGCCAGTGCTGGAAACAAAGCATGGAAATATCTCTGGTTTATGGTTCCTCTCTGAGTTTGGCATCCTTCCCAGTGTGTGTTCTGATATCTGTGGACGTCCTCCAGCCCTTATCTTGCCTGGTTTGTGTTCCTTCTTCTTATAACTGTTTGTGTGGGAGTTTTTTTGTCTTCCATCAAGGATGTTCGGAGCTTGGAAGCAAAGTGAAGGAATAAAAGGGGCTTCACAGGGTTTTTGTAACTGTATTTGTTTTGTATCCCACCCTGGGACATCACAACCTGCAAATAAACAAAATAAGCTGGCAGGCAGAAGTACCACCTGGTGTTTTTAAAAAAAATTAGGATGGCTTCTTTATTGTCAAGGCTGTCCTTAACCAGAAACTTCCTCCTCCCTGAAACTCGAGATTCCAAACCTTAAAATCCAGGATTTTCTCGGCGTGAACGGTCTTGAATATTTCCTCCACTAATATTTGCCTTTTCCTCCATCCAAAGACACAACTGGTTCACGAAGAAGATGGCTCTTTTTTTCAACTGTGGGAAGGAGTTTGTAATTTTTTTTGCAAAAGGGCACCAGAGATCCGAATGCTTCACTCTTGAAAAAGTTTAACTTCAGCTAACTCGGAAAGAACCAACGGATTGAATAAAGCAGAGGTCTCCAAACTTGGCAACTTTAAGACTTGTGGACTTCAACTCCCAGAATTCTCCAGCCAGCATTCTGGGAATTAAAATCCATGAGTCTTAAAGTTGCTGCCACGCCCCTGTTGGAGTTGGATTCCAAGGCAGACGTGGAACAGCTGACAGGGAGTGGGAGTGTGGCTCCGGTGGCTGTGGAGGAAATTGGGGAAGGGCACAGTCCAGGGCCATCCCCTCTTCATCCTAGGGCGCACAGGGAGGAACAGAGAAGGGAGCAACGTGAGTTGCATGGTTTACGGGGGAGGAAAGGGCCCTGATCCCCTTCGTTGGCTGCAGCTGGGAAGATTGTTTAAAAGGACAAACTGCGCACGGCAAAGTTACTGGAAGCAAAGCATGAAATTATTCTGGGTTTGTCAAGTCTTATCTGAGTTCTGAACGTCTTCAACCCCTTATCCTGCCCTGTCTCGTAAATTGCTGTAGTGCGGTTGGTGTTAGTTTTTATTTGTAATTTAGATGTACGTTGAGTTCGGAAGGAATTTCTTCCCTTTGAAAACGGTTCTTGGGAGAGATTTTTTTTTTCTCCAGCCGATGATAACTGGACATTGGGGGCCAAGTTGGAGGAATGAAAGGGACTTTAGCCATTTTTGTGACTTTGTTGTTTTTGCGCCACGCCCCTTTGGGTCATCACAGTTGCCTAGTTTGAGGATGCCGGCCTTAAAACAACTAAAATCCCCTCCCTCCCAGCAAAACAGATCCAGAATATCTGCAAAGCTGGCTGGAGAAGTCTGGAAGTCTTAAAGTGGCCAAGTTTGGAGACTTCTGCAATAAAGGGACTTTGCATTGTACACGTTGTTGTGTCTGGGACTCCAGTCGGACTGGATCCCTCCTGATCCACTCTCTAAACCCAGCCTGTTTATTGTTTTGCCCCTCCCCCCTCCCCAGAAAGGAGCCGAAAGAGACACAATCGTTGTGTTCTTTTTTTCTCACGGGCGAGTCTCATCCTTTCCTGCGGCTACTTTGTATGCTGGTAGAACTGGACAACGGCTTTCTCTTGGTCGTAAGTCTCGATGGAGCCCGGCCGCAGCTGACGGATTTTTTGGATGGCGTCCACCCCGGTGATTTTGTGGGTCTTGGCAAGGTAACAGGCCAACATGGTTCCCGTCCGTCCGAAGCCCAGCAAACAGTGAACGGCCACCGCCTGGCGGAAGGAAAAAAGAAAGCACGCACCAGGGGTTATTTCCTTCGGTTGGTTTTTCAGGGTTATTGTCATTAAAAACTTTTTTTTTTTAAAAAAAAAGAAGATAAAAATGAAGGCAAACAGATATCAAGAGGAAAAGAAAGCAAAGGGAAACAAAGGCAAAAACGGTGCAAAAAATAAAATAAAAATGAATATAAATCCGGTCACTAAATGAATCGTCGTAAGTCGGGGACTACCTGTACTGTGATTTTTTTAACCCTAAAGGTGGACTTCAATTCCCAGAATTCCCTAGTCAGTGTGGCTCTTAGTCTGGGAGTTGGAGTCCACCCATTTTAAAGCATGCTGACTGGGGGATTCTGGGAGTTGGAGTCCACCCATCTTAAAGCATGCTGGTTGGGGGATTCTGGGAGTTGGAGTCCACCCATCTTAAAGCATGCTGACTGGGGGATTCTGGGAGTTGGAGTCCACCCATCTTAAAGCATGCTGACTGGGGATTCTGGGAGCTGGAGTCCACCCATCTTAAAGCATGCTGGCTGGGATCTGGGGGTCCACCCATTTAAAGCATTCTGGGCTGGAGCTGGGAGTCCACCCATCTTAAAGCATGCTGGTTGGGGATTCTGGGATTCTGGGAGTTGGAGTCCACTCATCTGCTAAAGTCAATCTTAAAATTAACCAGTTGAGAAACACTGTAACATTCTTAGAAATCTTGGCCCTGTCCGTTTCTTGGACTGGCCTACCTCGCAGAGGGGGTGACCGGCCCATAATGAGTGGGCATCCCCGCGACCACGGAAACCCCCTTACCTCCCCCTTGGCGTTGGCGTCTTCCACAATCTGCAGAAACCGCTGGATCTGTTCGGTCGAGGGGGAGCAGAAATCAGCAATGCGCAGACGGTGCACTTGGATGCCCGGGCAGCTGTCGTGGTAAGGCGGGCTTCGCTCGGTTAGCGATACCAGGTGCCGGATCCCGTGGTCGTGCATGTATTGGTAGTGAGCAGGGAGGCGGGGCATGGCCAGGCCAGCCAAGAGGCCTGAGACCACCCAAGAGAAATTGGGGGGGCAGCGCTGACGCCATGGCTCCTGCCAGGGCAGAGAAGAAGAATGGAATTATGGCTGGGTGCACTGGAAAGGAAGGAAGGAAGGAAGGAAGGAAGGAAGGAAGGAAGGAAGGGAAGGAGGAAGGAAGGAAGGAAGGAAGAAGAAGAGAGAGAGAGGGAGAGAAGAGAGATAGGAGACAGAAAGAAAGAAAGAAAGAAAGAAAGAAAGAAAGAAAGAAAGAAAGAAAGAAAGAGAGAGAGGAGAGACAGAGAGAGAGACAACACAGAAGGGAGACAGACAGATAGGAGACAGACAGACAGAAGACAGAAAGAAAGAAAGAAAGAAAGAAAGAAAGAGGGAGACAGAAAGAAAGAGAGAGATAGGGAGAGACAGAGAGCGAGAAAGAGATAGGGAGACAGACAGAAAGAAAGAAAGAGAGGGAGGGAGGGAGACAGAAAGAAAGAAAGAAAGAGATAGGGAGAGACAGAGAGAGAGAAAGAGAAAGAGAGATAGGGAGACAGACAGACAAGACAGAAAGAAAGAGAGAGAAGATGACCGAAAGAAAAAGAAAGAAAGAAAGAAAGAAAGAAAGAAAGAAAGAAAGAAAGAAAGAAAGAAAGAAATTGTATGAGAGTGTTTCTAAACCTTGGCAACTTTAAGAAAGGTGGACTCCAACTCCCAGAATTCCCCAGCCAACGTGCTCTGGAAGCTGAAGTCCACCCATCTTAAAGGATGCTGTCTGGGGAATTCTGGGAGTTGAAGTCCACAGGGAGAACAGAAGAATAGGAATGGAACAGAATGAAAGAGAGAGAGATGGAGGAGGGAGAGACAAAGATGATGAAAGAAAGTATGAAGCAATAAGGAATCCATGAGGCCATCAAGTCTAACCTCTGCTGGGTACAATAATTTAAACTAAAGTATCCTGCATAGATGGATACCTAGGTTCTGCCGGTACTCCTCACCTGAAGAATGAAGTGATATAAATGTTAGAATGAAAAAGAAAGGAGGGAGGGAGGGAGGGAAGGAAGGAAAAGGAAGGGAGAGAAGGAAGGAAAGAACAAGAAAAGGAAAAAAAGGAAAAAAGAAAAGAAAGAAAGAAAGAAAGAAAGAAAGAAAGAAAGAAAGAAAGAAAGAAAGAATGCATTTTTGGCATTGTTCCGCCCCCTTATGGCCGACCACAGCAATTGCAGGAAAATATAACCTTTTTTTTTTTTTGCAGCTTCGGCCTTGCAAAACTGCCTAAAAATAAACGCCAGCGGGGGGAGGAGGAGGAGGAGGAAGAGGGTGCGTGTCCCTCCCCGGCTGACCTGGGGGCTGTTCTGGGAACGCACCTCCTCCAAACGACCCTCCCTGACCCGGGAAGGGCCGTGGGTCCCACCCTTCACCCCCATTTGCAAGATTTACACGCACCCTTTTCACGCCCCCCCCTCGTTGCTCCCCTCCCGGGCTTTCCAAGCCTGCACACAAACAGCGGCCGTTGCCCTCTGGACTCCACTCAACCCAGCCCCATCTACCTGCGATAAAGTCAGGGAGGAGGTGCCGGCGCCCCGTTCCCACGTGCTTGGCTTTGCCCCGGAACCAGCCGGCCGGGAATTCCCACGTGTCGAACGCGGCTCCTCCAGCAGCGGGCAGACAACCCCGATGGGAGCGTCTCTAAACGCCGCTCTCCCTCTCCCGAAAAGCGGGAAAAAACGAGGGAGGGACCGTCGTCAAACTCTCAACTTTCCCACCCGCGGAAATGCTCGGAATAGAATAGAATAGAATAGAATAGAATAGAATAGAATAGAATGGAATGGAATGGAATGGAATAGAATATAGGAGAGAATAGAATAGAATACAGAATAGAATATAGAATAGGAGACAGTAGGAGAGAATAGAATGGAATGGAATACAGTAGAATAGAATAGAATAAATAGAATATAGGAGAGAATAGGAGACAATAGAATAGAATATAGAATGGAATAGAATTACAATTAGAATAGAATTAGAATTATAATAGAATAAGGAATAGAATAGAATAGAATAGAATATAGAGTGGAATGGAATGGAATGGAATGGAATGGAATAGAATAGAATAGAATAGAATAGGATTCTTTATTGGCCAAGTGTGATTGGACACACAAGGAATTTGTCTTTGATGCAAATGCTCTCAGTGTACATAAAAGAAAAGAGACATTCGTCAGGAGTTGAGAATCATAAGGTACGACACTTAATGTTAGTCATAGGGTACAACAAGCAATCAAATCATACTAGGAAACAGTCAGTTTTATAGAAATAATAGAATAAGGAATAGAATAGACTAGAGTATAGGAGAGAATAGACTAGAATATAGAATGGAATGGAATTAGAATCAGAATTAAAATTAGAATAGAATAAGGAATAGAATAGAGTATAGGAGAGAGTAGAATAGAATAAAATAAAATAGGAGAGAATAGAATAGAATATACAATAAGAGAAAATATAGGAGAGAATAGAATAGAATATAGAATAGAATAACAGAGTTGGAAGGGACCTTGGGAGGTCTTCTAGTCCAACCCCCTGCTTAGGCTAAACCTTTCAAATGGTGACATCCGCAGCCCAGACGCCTCCAGGTTTTGGATGCTCATCACCGGGAAATAATCTTGGCTGTGTGGGAAGCCCCCCCCCTCCAGAAGAGTGAAGTATTTTGGGAAATATTTTTTTTTAAAAAGGCAGAATATTATATTTCCCCAAAAGGGAGAAATGGAGAAAAAGGCTTCATGATTTTTGGGTAGTCTAGCTCAGAACACATACCACAACTTGCTGAATATGGGTATTCGGACCATGATTCGGTTCAAGAAGCCAGCGATCTGGGCTAAGCCATGGAAAAGCTACATCAGACTAACCGAGTTTGGCCTTTTGGAGAGAAAGCAACTCCTCCAGGTAGTGTGTGTTGTGAGAATACGGCTTTCTGGTCGTAAATCGTCTCTTCTTCTGCACAAGCTGCCACAGAGAGCGACCTGTGGACTAGAAACATACTTGGACTAGAATCATGCCAGGAGCTACCTTCAAGGGGACGAAAAGGTTCAGAAGGACTAGAAAAAATACAAGAGACCTCCAAGAGGACTAGAAACATACCCTTGGAGCCTTCCTTCAGAGTTTGTTTCTTGTTTTATTTTTCCATTAACATATTTGTAATGTGTAATTATTATTTTCATATTTTGTTCATTTTATTTTATTTCTGTTTCTATTTGTAATTTTTGCCCGACGACGGATCGGCACGTTTCAACTCCGTTATGGATCCTTTATGTTGAAACTCAAGTTACCCAACGCAGTTGGCCGAAATCCCCTCTTACTTAACTCCCTCCCTGCTCAGAAAAATAATTGACTTCAAAAGAAGCCAATATTGATTCTGGCCTACCTGGTTTGCTTGCAGTTTTCCCACCTCCAAGCCTCTAATCCTGAGCTTGGTTAAAAAAAGCAAAAAGCAGGGGTTTAATTTCCCAATCCGTGGCACATCGCTTACTTATTAACCCAGCATGAAAAGTATTAACCGCAGGACTTTGGGTCTGTCTATTTCCAGACCGAGGAAGACTGAGGATTGGGATTTTCCCTTGTTGCACACCAGGATATACACACACAAGCACACAAGCACACACACGCACGCACACGCAGATTCCTCTGGCTGGCTCTTCCTTACCTGAGAAGAAAATGGAGATATTTTTACTGCTCTTTCTCGCCTGCTTGACACAAGCTACGCCACAGAAAAGTAAGTGAGGCATTAAATAAGCGATGGGATTTGTAGTGGGAATTTTGGCAGGGTTAGGGTGGTCCTTGAGCTGACCAGGTGACCCTTTTCCAACTTTGCAGGAGAAAAAGGGAAGGATAAGGCTCGGTGGCATGGATTTTCCTGGCAAGGGAGAGGATGCCAGGAGCCAGTTTGGGAACGTGGGCAGAGAAATATTACAGGTAGTTCTCAACTTATGAACAACTTGGTTAGCGACCGTTCGAAGTAACAACAGCCCGTT